>NC_134544.1:36871250-37205625 GCF_050624435.1 Tenrec ecaudatus | reverse complement strand
TTCTTCTACTCACTACATAGTTCCCTCTTTGATCTCATCAGACATACATCATATTACTCTCATTACTGCAAGTAGGCGCAGGTAACAGATCATTGTATCATATCTAGTAATGAACAGCATAATCTATAGAGCATGGTAGGTGATAAAGTATATAAGCAGTAAAGGAAATATATATATGGGTTATATATATCATATATATATTTATATAACCCAGTTTGATTATAGGAGACTGAGATCTATATTAAAAATTTAAGATATTCAAGTAATGGTGCCTGTCCATTATAGGAGGGAGCTTCAACAAATTTGTGTAACAGTGGAATTGAAAGATAATTTTCATTCTCATGTGAACTTTATGAAGCTTCCTGATATCTGCAAGTGTGTTGCTTTTATTGTGCAAAAAGTGTGTATTCAGTTTCACTTATGTGGGACACAACACTCTCAGAGCTGAAAAAGGCCATTGCAAACTGTATGCTTTCTTTTCCTGCCACCGTCCACGGGGATCTAGGCTCCATCCTCATCGATGTCCCAAGGGGCAGCTCAGCAGCAGGAAGGTCAGAAATAAAAAGAGCCAAGTTCACTAGATTTAAAGGCAAGTTTTCAGGAGTTGGACTGGAGCCCCATCACATACAAGGTATAAGGTCAGAGCTTAACTGTTTTCCCATTTTATTACCCAAGGACCAGAGGACATGATGCATGAGCCTTCAATACCACAAACTGTCCACTGGGGTGGCCATTTCTTCACCAGTGGTTGCAGGTTGAGTCCTGACCACGCAATTTAAATCAACAGCAGCAAGGCACTGGTGGGGATGTGAGAAGCGATATCACACACAATATCTTTTTCCTAATTATTAGGCTCTGGACAGGTGACAGGAAGGGGATGAGGGGTGGGGTGGCAAAAAGAGGGAGGGGCAGGGAGCCACAGTGACATTTCCCATCTCAGGAGTACAAGATTCATTACCTCTTATGAAAAGTCGCCCGGCTGCTGGGAGTCCTGACATACTCCATGACAGGAGAAAGTGACATGGCCATTTGACATTCAGGGCTAGAAGGTTGCTGGTCTGTAATCACTAGTTAAAATTGAATCTTGTACATTGCACCCTGCCAGCACAGCTCAACTCGTGATAATTATTTGGATGCTACTGTATTTGGATTTTATTTCCCCAGCAGAGAGAGGAAGTTGGATTTACAGTATACTGCTGGGTTAAGATTGGAATAGGCTCAATCTTTTTTATGGTTAATATGATAGAATCAAATAAATCTGGAGTTTTTTGTTCCTGTTTTGATTCTAAACCACCTGGGGGTATGAGGAGGGGAGCCACAGAGGAATCACAGGGCGTGTCTTCTAATTTCCCATGAACAAGCTGTAATTCTATATGTGGACTTGTTTTCGTCTTCCTTTCATTGCATGATGTTTCCAACCAGCCATCTGGACATGGAGCAGATTGGGAAACACTTAGATTGCTATGGTCAATATGCCACATGATCAAGACGATAATGGGGAGGATGTATGTAATTTTAAAAAATCACTTCAGCTAAAGACCCGAAGATCAAGAAGACAGGAGAAATCTCTTTGCAATGAGTCATTTTAGTGTCATTACAGGGCAGCCTTGAATGCTGGATTTGCACAGAGGTGAGCTGTGACTTCTCCCATCACTCCCAGCCCTGAGAAGTGGCATCCCATGTGATTGCAAAAGCACTGCCTGTATATCCACATTATGAACTTCAGAAAGATCCCGGACATCGGGCTTGACAAGCTCAATCTAATGTTTTCAGGAGTCACGTGTCACATATTCATAGAGGAGCAAACCCACTGCAGGAAGTAACTGTGGGTGTAGACAGAATAAGTACAGCCAATGGACCAGAGCTTTTTGGTATCTGCCAACCTTACCCTGTTCTTCATAAGGTTTTCAGTTGCTAATTCCTCACAAGTGGATGGCCTAGTTCTTCTCCAGAGTCTGTTCTTAGTCTGTGAGCTCTGTTTAATCCTGTCCCCCTTGTGTGACTCTGCTGGTATTTGAATTACTGGGGCCCTTACTCCCAGCATCATAGCAACACACAAGCCTCCAGAGCAGACAGCCAGATAGACAAGTGGTAGTAGAAGACAAGAGATGCAGTAAAAGAGCTGAACAGAAAATGCCAAAGGCCAGTTCAAGAAGGCAATGAATTAAACTAAAAATGTGCAAAGACCTGGAGTCTGAAAACCAACATAGATGTATATGCTCAGTGTATCTCAATTTGAAAGAACTGCAGGAAAAAAATCATGCAGAAATCCTCCAAAGAAGATGGGAAAAATACATAGAGTCACTGTACCAAAAATAATTGGTGTTGCTATTCAGGCATTTCAAGTGGAAGCATATGATCAAGAATCAATGGCACTGAAGGAAGAAACCCAAGCCGCACCGAGGCATCAGCCAAAGCCATCTCCAGAAATAGTTAGATATTTCAACAAGTTGATGCAGCACTCAGTCACCTATGGTGAGACCTTTGACTGGGAGAGACCCATCTGTGTACCCGCTTCAAAGAAAAGGGACCCAGCAAAATGAGGAAATTTTCAAAACTGTCATTAAGGCCCCATATCAGTACATTTCTGCTGAAGCTCGCTCAACAGCGGCTGTAGGTGTGCATTTACAGGGAGCGGTCGGACATCCAAGCTGGTTCTGCAGAGTACTTGGGACAAGGAGTTTCCTTGCTGATGTCAGATGGATCTTGGCTGAAAACAAAGAATACTAGAAAAATAGTTACCTGTATTTTAGTGACTATGTGAAGACATTCAACTGTGTGGATCCTAAAATAACTGGAAAACATTGAGAAGTATGGCAAAGAACAGTTACTTTGCTGTTTTTGAAACTGCGTGGATCAATAATAAAGTATTAAAACTCAACAAGGGGACAGTGCATGGTTTTAAATCAGGAAAAGTGTGCATCAAGGTTGTATCCTCTCACAATACTTATTCAATCTGAATGCTGAGCAAATCACCAGGGAAGCTGGACTCTATATTAAGAAGAACCTGGTTTAGTAACAATCTGTGATAGATGACACAACCTTACTTGCTGAAAGTGAGAAGGACTTGACACACTTGCTGGTAAGGATGAAGGACAATAGGAGGAAGTACAGCTCTCTGGAAGCAAGGGTGTGAGACTAAGTCTCATGTACTTTGAACTTGTTACCAGAATAGAACAGTTCATGGAAACGGACATGATGCTTGACAAAGTAGAAAGGCAACACAAAGGATCATCAAGCAGATGGCTTCGCACAGTGGTTGTCAGTGGACCTAACAGTGTAACAATTCTGAGCATGGCAGAGGAGCAGTGCTTTATTCTGTTGTTCATAGTGTTGCTATGGGTTGTAACCAAGCCGAGGACACCTAACAGCAACATGTCCTAGAGGTGATGTCCATCCCAGCAAGCAGGAAGATCTGTCTATTCAAACATCTGTTTTACACTCATCTTCCTTTAAAAAAAATAAAATCATTTCATTTGAGGGCTCTTACAAATCTTCTATCAATCCATCATTCAACGGTATTAAGCACACTTGTACATATATTGCCGTCAACATTTCCAAATCAATTTCTTTCTATCAGAGCCTTTGCTATCAGCTACTCTTTCTACCCTTCCCTCCCCTCCCCTTCCCTCCCCTCCCCTCTCACCCTTATGTATTTTTATTTTGCTTTCACTTCTTACACAGTGTGTTGTCTCCCCTCACACACCTTTCTGTTATTTGTCCCCCTGAAGTGGGGACAGTGCTATAGATCCATCCTTGGAATGGATTTTCCCTTTATCCCCACCCCGACCATCCCCCTACCCTCATGATAGTACTATTCCCACTACTGTTCCTGAGGGTATGATTGTCCTGAATTCCATGTGTCCAGAGCTCTTATCTGTACCAATGCGTGTACTTCAATCTAGCAGGATTTGTAAGGTAGAACAGAGTTATAGTTGTGGGGGCGGGGAGGTTAGGGGGCAGGGAATATTCAGAAACTAGAGGAATGTGTGTTTAGTCAGTGCTACACTGAACCCTGGTTGAATCACCCCTTCCTTGTAAATCTTCTGTGGGGGAATGTCTAATTGTCTACAGATAGATTTCGGTCTCCATTCCAATCCCTCTCTCTCTTTTTAAAAATCATTTTATTGGGGGCTCATACAACTCTTATCACAATACTCCCATCCATCGATGGTGTCAAGCACATTTGTACATTTGTGCATTTGTTGTCATCATCATTCTCAAAACACTGCACCCTGACTGGCTCGTCCACTTCCTGCGACCCTTCAGTAAGGGGATGTCCAGCTGCCTACAGATAGGTCTTGTTTCCCCAAACTGTATTCCCTCCAATTCACATGATTTGATATTTTCTTCTTTGATGCCTGATACCAGATCCCTTCGACAGGTTGTGACCACACTGGCTGGTGTGCTTTTACCATGTGGGCTTCGTTGCTTGTGAGTTAAATAGCTACCTTCAAACCTTTCAGACCCCAGATGCTATCTCTTTTGATAGCCTGCTACTATCAGCTTTCTTCATCACATTTGCTTATGCACTCGTTTTGTCTTCAGTGATCGTGTTGGGTAGGTGAGCATCATGGGATGCCAGTTTAATAGAACAAATATTCTTAAATTGAAGGAGTACGTGAGTGGAGGCCCAATATCTATCTTCTACTTTAATACTAAACCTATAAACATATGCACATAGGTCTATTTCCCCATCCTCATATATGAATATATTTACATATGCACAAGCCTGTATTTAGATCTCTTTAATGCTCTTTGCCTCCTAGCTCTTTCCTTTATTTCCTTTGAATTTCCTCTTGTCCCATTGTCACGCTCAACCTTAATTTGGGTTTCAGTAGTTCCACTGGTTTACATTGCCCTTGATCAAGTCCTACCAGGCCTCTTACACCCTCCTCACCACTAATTTTGGATCACTTGTTGTTCCCTTGTCTCTGGGTTTGTTAACATTCACTTCTTTTACCTCCACCTCCCCATTCCCAATCCCTCTCTTTCACATCAATAAAATTGTTTGTTTTGGATCTTTTGATACCTGATACCTGACATAATTGACATCTCATGATCATAACAGGATGCTGTTCTTCTTCCATGTGGGCCTTTTTGATTCCCTGCTAAATGGCCGCTTATTTAACTTCAGGCCTTTAAGATCCCAAATGCTACAACTTTTGATAGCCAGGCATCATCCACTTTCTTCACCACATTTGGCTATGCACCCATTTTTTCTTCAGCCATTGTGTCAGTAGGTGAGTATAAAAGAGTGCCAGGTTATTAGAGCAAAGTGATAAGGGAGGCCTTGAGTAGAAGCCCAAAGTCCATCTTCTATCTTAATATTTATCATATAAATATACGTACATTGACATTTATCACTTGTATTACAAATAAATATATTTACATATATACATGTCTATAGCTATATCTCTATAAGTAGCTTTGCTTCCTATATCCTTTCACCTTTCTCCTATCCCGCTATAAATGCTCACCCTCCATTGAGCTCTCAGTAATTACTCTCAGATACATTGTACTTGATCAAACCCCACCAGGTATTATATGTCCTCTTCATCATCAATTTTAGATATCTTGTTACTAATATTGCATCAATTAAAAATAAAAAAATCATGTTCTTAAGGGTTCTAAAGTCTCTCGACATGATCTCCTAGAAGACTATATATACATTCTCACACACAGCCAAAGAGAGAAATGGGGATGGGCATGGTATCTTAAAGGACTCATAGAAACTGATCCAAGAGGCTTGTTTACTAGCATAGATTGGCTGTGGTGGAGATCCACTGCACCTGAGACTGAGTCTCAGCTTTGAAGGTACAGATGACTGATCCATCACATCCCATTCCTGATGGAATGTTCACACCAACTAAGTGTGTGAAAATTTCCTATGAAACCAGATTGTTGATTTATTTAATTTTCAGAAAGAAATAATAGTGCACCAGAATTTTTAAGACACACCAGTAGTAACATGACCAATTACTACACTAGAGGCAAGTGAGACAGATCCTAAACAGAAGATGACCTGGTGATCATCGAGGAATAGGAATAGAGGAGGTAAAGATGAATCAAATTCATCATCCACTCTATGATACCGTAGATATTGCCAAAGCTGTCCATTCTCTAAGAGAGGGGCTGCCTTAAACCCACGATGGTCCCTGTCCTGTGTATAAAGCACCTTCTCTTCTGAGTAGTGTCTGGGTGGACACTGGCAAGTATTGCTTTCTTTTTTTCCCCTATATTCAATAATTAAGAGCAAAACTACTCCCATAAGGACCTCGCAGGGAAGAGAACTTGATAGAAAAGAACATAACTATTAGTAAAGTCATAACTATTAGTAAAGATGAAGGACACTCTCAGTGAGATGAAGTGACACAATGTCCACAATAGGTTCACATATATCCAAGATCATGACGATGGTATGGGACCAGACAACAGTTTTTGTTTTTGTTTTTTAAACAAGAGACCCATGAGGTGAGATGACCCTTGACAGCTAACCAAGAACATGGAGTGCCTTGAAGGCTGTGGCTGATTACATGACGATCCCATTAGTAATAAAATTGAGATGCTAGGATGATTAGCTGGGTCTCAGAACAATGAATAAATTATTTTCTCAGGCATATCACACTTCAACTGCCAGGAATTGTAGAGACTACATTGAGAGTTTTTTTTCTTTTCTTTTTTCTTATGGTCGTCAATTATTTTTAATATGAAAAAACAACCTCAATTATTCATTGTCCAGGTCACAAGGTAAAAAGTCAGAGTTGCAACTAAAGGACGAATTGTTTCAAGAATATTGCTTGTGGCACACTGAACAACAGTCCCCATTTTATAACGAAGGAGAAAGGACCTACCTCACCTCTTCACCAAATTAAATCTCACACAGCATGTGTGCTTCATTTCAAGGCCCTCTCTTGCATGACATTTCACTGACTAGACAGTGTAGCTGATTTTTTTCTCCTCTAAATTTCTATAAAACTTGTCACTCTGCTATAAGATCACCACCTTTGTAAGATTTTAGGATATACTATAGATAACTTATTATGTGTTGCTGGCTTATATGCCTGCCTTGCATAAGCAATTATATCCTGGAGGTAAGAAACTTCTGAGAGTTAAAGTTACTTATAACATCTCCTGGGAACATGGTTTCCTAATCTATGACATGAGAAATAAGCAATGTGGTCCTCGAAGGTCTCTTGCAGTTGGACCAGTCTATGAAACTATATGGTATTTCCTAGGCTCATCTCCAATCTACCAGATACAGCAGCAAATGATTCTAGAATCCATCAAAAGACAAGGATATTTGAACAAATCACACATGGCTGTAACATTTCTTTCTTGGGTGTATCCATTGGAATCATTTAAAGGCTTTATACGTGGTTTTTTTTCCTAAAGGTAATTGTACCCTCTTCTTTTCAATTCCATGTTAATAGGGAAACATGGACAATAAGAGGAAGAAAGGTGGTCTTCTTTGCTAAATTTTCAAAATTCAGTGTTCAATATAAGCAGAACAATATAAGACAATTGTTCAGGACTGATGCTCCAGCCTGCCATAGGCAGATCCATATACTACCACCCAGAAGATAACAGCGTGTACTCAAAACAAAGCAATCACCTCAGACCAGGTTCAAACCACTCAGTTTCTGGTCCTGCCACCAGAAACACTTGTGCTTCCTTAGAATCCATATAGGTATACGTATGATTTTTAATCCGAATGTTGTATAGTGAGACACCTTTTTATTCTGACAGTGTCAGAGGGTATTCAGCTGTGTGGAAGCTCTTCTCATAGAGCTTCCAGTGTGGGTTTGCCACATGACTTATGATGCAATTAGCATGGTGGAATATTAAACAGAAGTAATTTGATCATGCAATCAAGAATATTGTAGCTAAGGTGATATGTCAGTTCTGCAGAAAGTGAAGATAAAGGAGCAGTCTGAGCGGTAACATTTTCTCTCCGATGAAAAGCCCAGAAGCCTACAAACGCAGGCATGCTGTTCGGTCTTCATTACCATTTCACATGCATGCTGCTGCTCTTTGGAAGAGGATCGATTCTTTCTTTGGCACTACACAATTGGGTATAAAATCATCAATGTCCCATTGAACCGTCCAGACTGGGAGAGAATTTGTGGCAGCCTCAGGAGAAGCCCGAAGATCGGACCAGTGGATTTGGATAGACTTGCTTTACTTCCCATGGAATGCCTGTGTTGTCCAAGATGGAAGCTTTGTATTGCTGATTAGAGGTCAAGCCTGGTTTACTATCCGTCTCAGGAATCCAAGGACCAGCACTCTCTCTGTTTCCAAATGTCCCCTGGCCATGTGTCTGAGAGCTTAGCAACAAACCCTTTCCCTCCATCTGCTTGAGGGATGTTCGTTCAAATACACAGGGAAAATGTTTCTTTCACTCTTTTAATCAAGGTGATTTTCTGAAATGAAACTGTAGAAACTAGTCTCTTTTATTTCAGGATCAACAGTAGTTCTCCCCGTGTTAGGCAAACGTGAAACGTCAGGGAAACAACCACCCTGCCGCCTGCAAGGTCTCTTCTCTTGTCTTGAAAGGATTTCTTAGGCTGTTCCCCTTAAGCTGCTTTCTTCTTCTGTGCAACTTTCCAATCCCATTCACAAACTGTTGCCATGGTAAATAATTATACCCCAGATGAATTGTGTACACTTCCTTTCCATAGCTGGAAGAGAAACTGTAGTGGAAAGGGGAAAAAAATCAAAATCCTTTAAAATTACAGGGAAGATAGCTGAGGAACGATTGCCTCCTCGTTAACATAATTAGCATCATGAATTATAAATTGGTATTAGAACTTGCTCTTCATGACAAAAGGAGTAATTATATTTACTCATGTAAAATTAAACAATACCAAAAAAATTAATGGGACTCACCAGAAACTCTCTTGACATTATCATAAAATTCAGAGAGATCTGAATATCCCACAATATGAAGTGGTTTAAGCAGCATAAAATTTAATGCTGTTCAAATTTTCTCTGTAGAAATATATCTCCTGGCTAGTTTATAATTGCACTCCCATGTACAAAAACACCACACTTACAATTACACATATACATACCTCAACAACGAATAACCTTTCAATTGTTTCTCTCATAACCTTTTGCACAGAAAAGGCCATATTTCCATATCCAGGTGACATGTCTATATAATTCCTACCATAGTATTCTTTAATTAATTTCTCTCAAGCCAAAGTTTCTAAAAGAGAGAATTCCTGCTTGTGTAAATAACTCTCCCACTTGGGTCCTGATGAGGGAAGGCTGAGTTGTCTGAATGGCTTAGCATAGCTAGATGGATGGACCATTGCTGCAGGGGGTCAGAATGGCAATGGGGTGATGTCTCTGCAGCTCTGATGCAGGTACCCAAAATCAATGATCCTCACCACTTCAATGGAGGCAATGCCCCGTGTAAACGTACAAAGAGTTTTACTAAGTAGCAAAGAACCCCATTATAAATCTCTACAGATAATTTTGACTCTTCATTAAATTTTCCAGAGATCATGTTAAAAGCTCACTATACTATAGAAGTTCTTACTCTGTTTATTGTTCCTCTACATATTAGTAAGACTATTCCGCAGTGAACTTGATGTCTCTTCTGTGAGATAGGCTCATAGGTAAAGAAGTCAATCCGATTTTACCTAAAAACTACATCTCATCAAATCTGACTGCCTTCCAATATAAAATGAAAGCTTCCAAAACATCTACCGGCTTTTCTCTACATTTATGTGGGGTCCCTTTCACTGCTCACGCTCATCTTAAAAGTCTTAGGAGGAAATCTTAAAATATATCACTTATCAACCCATATGAAGTTATTAACCCAACTTTATACAACCAAGGAAAGGTTATGTTTACTTGATCCCTAGGTAGAGAAACTATAATAAATAGAGATGTTTGGGGAGCAAATTTGATTCTAATCCAAAAACTGAGGTTTTGTTTGTGGTAGTGTTGTTTTGACAGGGATGCAGTGTGTACAATTCTATAATGCGTGCTGGGTGTTGGGAGTGGGTGGAGAATAGCGCATAAAACTAAAAGATGTCCCCTACACTTGCAAAATGCATGAATACTAGAAATTCATCCCATCATTTGGGATAATATGCTGCCAAAATTATGTTTGCAATGAATCCTTTAGAACATGACAAAATGATTAAATCATAACGTTAAGTGAAAAATCAAGACATAAAATTGCTATTCTAATGATGTCTAGTATGTGCATATGGGATGACAATCTGTCGCTTCTGTCCCTCCTGGCCATCTTCTCATTCCAGGACTTCCTACAGCCTAGATTGATTCACTTTGTTTTTAGAAATGTTTTCTAGTCTGACCCTCACTTTACATTTGAGAATATTAATTTGGACCAGTCATTTGGACAGTCAAATTGATTAGCCAATACGCAAGGTAAGCACATGCTTAGGGCATTAACAAAACAGAGGCTCCCATTGCCCAGAGCTGAAGTTCGTCTATGCCAGCAGATAGAACACATGGAAAAGTGAGCAGGACATTGAATGAAATTGATACCAACTTCAGTGTGTGAAAATTATGCCAGTCAGAAACAAGGTCCATATAGGATCACTTATACAACGCTGCCCCATCATCTCAACACCTTAATTGAAGTTGCCTATTGGGCCTTCTGTATAATCAAAGCCCTTTGTCTTGATGAGTCTTTTGGGAGTAACCAATGTATTTCTAATCAAAAAAGTAGGGTGGGATGGCCACTCGAAAATGTGCTCTATTCACACAATATGCAACTAGATCCAACATGAGTTATATTTGTTAAAGATGAATTAAGAGAAAGCAAGTCTGGCTTATTTTAAGGTCCTGACTTGAACATCTATATCTGCTCATGCAGCAAATCTAATCAGAAAGGCCAACAATAATCTTTGACAGGATAGAAACACAAGTGTACGCTCTTACTCACATCTTAATACACAATCAATTGGATGTCCAGCCCCAGATAATGCATACAAGTGATACACTCAAATATGTCAACCACGAAAAAAAATTACATCACATTATTGTTTATTTGTCTAGGATTTAAGTACAGTGTTATGTACAAAATTTGGTAAACAATGATGTTTATTATTTGAAATTTAATATATGTTTGGAATACATGTGGACACAATAGAATAAATTCAGTGTAATACTGGCAAGAATAATAAATGTAACACCAAAGTAGAAAATATCTTAAAATGTAAATATTAATACTCATTTAAAACAAAGCATTATCATTTATGTATAAAATGAGTTTCAATTTTTGTTTGTGACATAGAAAACGTTGCTTGACATTCCTTCATATTACTCTTTTCTTCATTTGTAATTATAGTATTTACTGAAAAGTAGCATCAAAATTGAAGTTTGAGCTGTCTAAAATAATGTTGATGCAAATAATGTTTTTGATGTGTGATATGAAATCTTGCTTTGATAGTTCAAACAACTTGGAATAAGTTAACGTTACTTTAATACAAAATAAATTGGGTATATAGTAAAATCTTTGTACCCTAATTCACCAAACATGCTATAATCCTGTTCATTTTTATTTTTGCTAAAATGGCATGTATTACTTCTTTGTTCAATCACTAACACTATAGTCACATTATAAAAGAAGTTACATCATATCTATATATATATATCACATTCAAATGCGTGAATAAGCAGGGAAGAGGGTACCGCAGATTATCAGGGTAACATCCTTTATGAATTGTCACTTCCAGTAGAGAGACAAACCAATCTGTGGCAGTCTGGCAGGAAGGCAACAAGAACAATGAATATTCTAACTAAACAATCAGCCTGGTCTTTAATCTTTGGCCAGATCCAGTAGCAAGCCAGAGAACAAGATGCTCTTTAACTTTTATGCAGAGTGACCTTTTGTGACACAAAGCAGAATGGAGATGGCTGATAGTGTGTCTGGATGGACAAAGTGGAATTCATTAGCACCGATGAATAAATAACTGAGCCTAGGAGACATGTTTTGGAAAGATTAGCAAATTTTTGACTGAAGAAAATTGTATCATTTCAATTGAAAAATGTTGCCATTAAATTTAAAATAATGATGTTGAACATCTGGAATGCAACTTTACTATAGCATATCATTTGTGTTTTATTTTGAACTTAAATATATTCTGAACCATATGAAGCAGTCAGTTTAGTCAACTGCATTTTTACGAATTTTTTAAACGCTGGGGTTGCACCATCAATAAAAAACTTTCAAAGACCAGTTTGTTATCAGAATAAACTAATCGGACATCAATGGTGAGATTTCCTTAAGGAAATTCTCCCTCTCCCTGGTGAAGGAACCCCCTTGGTTGTGGTCTGCGGATATCTTCATTACCTTGCGTTTCCGACATAGCCACCTCGACTTTCCGTACCCAAGGAGAGAAGGTTTGACTTCCCTTCCAGGAATATGTTATGATGCCTGGTGAATTTAGTCTGATGGGTGAAGAGTTATGTTCCAATAATGTAGCAAGGTAGAGTTTAATTTATAATAATTATGATATCATATAAAATAATTTATTAAAGACGTGGCCTATATGCTTATACTACAAGAAAAATTGATATTTGGAACATTTATGTTAAATTAAAACCAAATAAATAGCAGAATAAACCAAACCAAACAAATAGTACAATTGTAGAAAAATTTTTCTTTTTGAAATGGCTTCTGTTCATTTCATTCCTAGAGACAATTTATCGAAGATATTCCACATATAACTTTTTTAATCACAATACTTTTGATAGGTCGCTAGACTAGGGACAAAATGGGGGGCTGGGGGGCGGAGGGGGTTGTCTCCACCAAATGCCTACACTAAATGAAAATTAGCAGTTCGTGCCCTAATACAGGGGTTGTAAAGAAATCAGACACACTCATTAGAAACCTATGGAAATTCCCAGAACTGAGCATGCTCAGACCCAAGCCACCTAGACCCAGGTGGAAGCTTTAGGCACCAGCAATATTACATCACACAGGTGCGCCTGAATTTAGCCACTAACAATGAGCATGTGCAGACTAAGACCATCTAGGTGCGGGTGAACCTAAACCTGGGCCCACACACAACGTTAGGCACATGGCCTCACAAAGGTGCGCTGAAACTCAGCAATAAGGTTGGCCAATTCCCTCAACCACACCTCCACAGCCAGTGGGGAAGGGAGGCTATGAAAGATGTCTGCAGGCAGGTCTCTCCCTCTCTTTCAGGTGTGCTCTGCTGGAGGAGGTCAGAATCTCTCCCGCTACACTAAGTGCCTGCAGGTCCTCTGGGGATGCCCTGCTCCTGATTCAGCACCTGTGGTTTTCATGATCCAGTTTCAATATACTTTTCACCTGTTTTTTCCTGCCCTCCTGACGTGGCCATCTTCAATTTCAAACTCCTGTGTGGTCCCCACGCGGCCTTGGACGCTTACAGAAATAGCTTGTTCCTGAAACTTTCCTTTCTCTCAGGAAAGTCATCTGGATTACAAAAGTGCAGCAAGATTTGAGGTAAGCAACTACAGCAACCCAATATATTGATATTATTAATAATTAGTACTACATACAATATTTTAAAGATTAAAGTGGGCTTTGTCCCTGTGATTGATTTTTATGTCAATTTGGGTATAACATGATATGATCTAACATCAACTCCGTGATGGTATCACTTAGGAAGCAGCTAAATATTTTGGGCGCAATCAGATGGTAAATACCATCTGCTTAATTAGGTCACAATCTTGACGGAGGTTTCTTTGGGAGTATGGATGAATCAGTACATATTTAACATCTATAACCTTTAGCTCATCTCTACTACAGAGTTTGGACATTTTATCGAGAGAGAACTGTCCCTGGAAAAGGACATCATTCTTGGTAAAGAGAAAGAGCCATTGAGAAAGAGGAAAAGTGTCCATGAGATGGATTAACAAAGTGGCTGCTGGAATGGCCTAAAACAGAAGACCAATTGAGAGGATGGGGCAGGACCAGGCCACGTTCTGTTGTGCAGAGGGTTACTATGAGTAGGAAAGTGCTTGCGGGCACCTAACAACAACAACACATACAAACATGTACATTTGGTTTTACCTCTCTGGAGAACCTACACTAACACAGTCACATATAGACTAATGAATGTCCTTTAATTTGGTAGCTATTAAGGGCCTATGATAAGGTCAGGACAAGGTTAAACCTAGGACTGGAAAATACACGGTACCTCTCTTATTGTAGTCATTTCTGTCTTGTGACAGACACCACTGGTAGATCACGGCACCGCTTGTCCTCTAGATTTCTGTTCCCACCTAGTCTAACTCATTCTGCTGATATCAGCCTCGCAGGCCCAAGGAATGAGTGCCAACTGAGGTATCTACAGATGCACCAAGTGTCAGAATTACTCTGCGAGCAATCCTTTTCCCATAGAAGTAACCTTAAAAATATGCATAGTAATAAATGGACCGTTTTACATATATGTTTATAATAATTGTTCTAAAGCAGAACATAACATGTTTAGAAATGTAGAATCTTTTCATAAAACAGTCCTTTGTTTACTTTTGTTGACTAGGAGACATTAATAATAGGATTTGGAACGATAAATACAATTTTTATTAAGAAAAAAATATACCATGAAATCTTGAGCACTTATTGACACATACTACATTAAATACTTTACTAACATGACCTAATTTGGTCTTCAAAAAATCCAGAGATTTGCTATGACGCTGAAACCTCTCATAGCCAGAACTCAAGGGAACTGCCTTGTTATTTACTGTCTGACAAGTTTTTTTTTTTTGCCTTTGACAGGTTGAAGTCTTACCATTTTTCTATCACTCTCTGTCAGTGAAAAATATTTGATTATTTCCTCTCTGACACAGGTTCCAGCTTTGGCAGGTTTTACTGCATCAGTATTCCAATTTTATATTTGAGGAAATTGAAGAAGAAATGATTATGTGACTTACCCTAAATCCTCCATCTAGTACCTAGTAATTACAGTGATGATGAATGCCAAATGTTGAAAACATAATTTTCACAATAATTTTATAAATGTCACATTAATCGTATAGCTGAATAACTAGGATTTAGAGGAAACAAGTGATTTCTCAGAGGTCGTATAGGTGCCTGGGTCTAAAACACTAAGGCTTCCAGGATGTTGAAGTAGGGCATGACATATGGTCCTCCCTACCGCCAACCAAACATCTCCTTAATAAACGCAATAATGGTTGCATGCATAACCTGAACAATTTCAAATTGAGTATCAGGTAATTATTTGTCTGTAAAGAACTCGGGTGGTAAAGCAGTCAGCTGCTAGCTAAATGAAAGCTCCGCCCTCACCTGCCAACTGAAAGCCCATCAGTGTGCACCTGCTCAGCCACTCTAAGGAGACAAGCACTGGCCCATAATAATTTCAGGCTAGAAGATTATTGTGTTAAGCCAGGTTGAATAAAGGAACAAATCCATTGACACTCATATATGTGCACGAGGGAGCTTTATATCAAAGTGCAAATGTATACTGAGAAAATATCCCAGCCCAGTCCAGATCACGTCTAAGTCTGACATTAGTCCATAAGTTCGATTTTCAGACTCATGCAGCACATGCAATGATGCACAATGCAGAAACACCACAGGGCATTTGGTGCGACGTGGATCCTGGCAATGGAAGCATCTCAGCACTGGTGCGGGTCTTCATTTGGCTCCCCAAGTGTCTCCAGAGCAGGAAAGTGAAGGCAGAGAGAGGATGGTCCAGAATCCTCATGAGAAGATCATGCCCACCAGGAGGCATCATCAGGTTGTGACCTGATTCAGAGGCTAAATTCCACCCCTTAACTTTATTTATTAAGTTGACATGAAGTTATGTAACTACCACAATGATAGGGAAGTTCTTTGTCAGAAAGGTTTCTGTGGGTGAAAATCTGCTCCACAGCACACAAAACAACAAAAACATTTGATAATGCATTCCTCTTGTCAGAATCAACTTCTTCCATGGTTAGCTCCCAAGTAAGAATGAGTTAGAAATCAACTTGCTCTGTTATCCACAAGAGCATCAGAGAAGCTCAGCTAATTCAGTCACCTGAGACTAAGCAAAAAGTGATAATCATCAGCTGCCAAAGATCAAAAGGAGTTAAATCCCGACTATGCTACAAATAAGCAAACCATGAACAGCAACCTTGGAAATAATAGGCTCGTTCACATCTAAGTTCTCCACGTCTGCATGCTGAGGAACTAACTCGGTAACAAATATTGCTAGAGGTCTGAATGGCGTCTGAAAAGGCTCCTTGCCTGCTGGCTGAAATCCTCATCAGGGCAAACTCCAAAAGAGAAGTTATTTCACCTAAAGCCTGTCGACTTCTATTAGATCACCTTGGGCATTAATTTCAATTTTCGTATTTCTGCACCATAGGAAAAAAGAAAGAAAAAAAGGGTTGGGGAGTGGGGGGAATCCTTTCTATGTGCCAAAAGCTTAGATGCCGGCTTTTTTTTTGGGGGGGGGATTGATTTCTATTGAATACTGCACTTTGGAATGAAAGAAAACATTGTCTAAATGAAGCTGAGGATCTCAGTCACCTATGCCTATATTACTGTGAAATCAATTATGTGGGCTCTTTGGAAAGTTACTGATTGTAGCAAATTGAATGGCCTTCATTTCAGCATAATTTGGAGAGGTTGATGCAATCAGAGACCTTACACCACAGCGAGATACAAGATTCGTGATATTCAGATGGGAAAAAAGCTACAGTGGGTAAGCTCGTTCCATACCTTCCGCTTAGCGGCTGTAACGCTTTCATAAGTACTACAAATGAAATTGTTTTTGATGAAGGCGGCTATGGTTCTGAGGGACGTGAGATGGGGTAAGGGAGTTCCAGGAAACAAGGTTGTAGGAAATCACACTGCTGTCCTCATGTGCAAGGAGGCTGCAGAATCTAATCCTGGGTCTAACTGGCTGCATAGGAAACACTTTAATATCAAATCCTGAGTTATGTCCCAGAAGCTGAGGTTCAAGCTAAGATGTGAGGGGAGGTGAAATGCTTGATTTTTCTTGCCTTGAATGTTTGTTCCACTTCATTCCTTTGGAAGTCTGGAGGCCCAAATAATTGCTCTTGAAATTGTAAATTGATTCTCTCCAACCCGAAGACATTTTTGAGTTTCAGAAAATGTGTGGCTGGTTTGGTTTCATTACATTTGCCTAAATGAAAAGTATTGTATTGCTTCTGCATATTTGGAATAGCTGTCTGCAATCAAATATTCCAGTATTGTAACCAATCAGCACTATCTAAAACTGAAAAATATAATTGGTTTCACATCAACCCCAAAGTGACCACATTCAAGCAAATTTTGTGAGCAAGAGTTACTTAGACATTGGGAGGTTATAATGTGCCCATTCCTAGAGGCCTGCGACACGGCCTCGCTTTGAGAATTAGCATGATATAGGCAGGCCTATTTAATGTATGTGGGAACTATTTTCTTCTATATTTCATCTTCCCCAAATCCAGCAAACCTAGTTACAGCACTTAAAAAAAGATATAAATAATTTCTCTGCACACTAAGGACAGCTTGCTCATTAGAAATGGACTTCTGGTCAAGGTTGAGAAGCTTGATGCACTGAGAGAAAACGCATCTGGCTTCAAGCTCATTTTCTTTGCTGTGCAACACCAGGCTGGTCTTCCCCGTCTTCTTTTATCCACAGCATCAACTCCAGGGCGATTAAAGGATTAAGTTGCCCAATGCACACATGGCAGTAGATGCATCATATTGAAACGTGTTGCCTTCCAGTGGGCTTTTACTTATTGTGACCCTGTCGGCAATTTAGAACTGCCCCAGAGGGTTTCCACAGCTGTCATCTTTACAGAAGAAGCCAGTCATACTGTTCTCCTGCAGTGCAGCTTGTGAAGTTCAACTGCTGACGTTTGAGACCACACCTAAACATTGAACTACAGAGTCGCCAGAGAGCTGGCCACATCAGAAAATATCAGTTATTATAATTTCAATTGCAAAAAGCTTGCAAGCAAAATACACCCTTCTCTCATTGTGTTGGACAGCATCTTCATCTATATCTCAAACAATTAGATGTTCAGTTATTTCTTGCCTTAAGTAAGACACTATATCCAAAAGGAAATGCTTAGGATTTAAACTCTTGGTTGCATTCCATATGTGACCCTAACGGTACAAACTTGGATGTGACCTTGATTTCTCTGGGCCTTTCTGATCCAATTTATAAATGAATGGAGCTAGTTAAAAGCATGTTATAAGACTTCTGAAAAAAACTAAACATTGAAAATAAAGTAGTGGTTTTCTTAATCCAATGTGAAACTTAACAATATTTATAGTTTACATGCTTATATGTGTCTATGCACACATGCATTTACCCACTATCCACACATGTATGGATATTTAGGGGCACATACTCTCATTGGGGCCTCTTCTCAAATATGGTTTCCAGCATAAATAAATACATTAATGTACACAAACACATGCCAAACCAATTGCTGCTGAGCTGATGCAGAATCCTGGGAGTCGCGTGTGCTACCTGTGGGTTGCAATGGCTGATTCTCCAGAAGAAGATTACCAGGCCTTTCTTCTGAGATGTTTCCAGGTGGACGCAGCACTAACCTTTAGGTTCCCAGAACCTTAATCATCTGCACCGCCCAAGGACTCTATTTAAAGCAAGATATCGCTATGCTATTCTATTATAATTTAAATATGTGATGTAATACCTTTCATTAAGAAAGTACAGCTTCCTAAGGATTGGAAGGAAAGGGTAGAGAAGAGACACGGCACAAGAAAAGAATGGAAGGATGTCATTCAAAATTTGGGGTGAGAAAATAAGTTTTTGTGACAGTGAAAAAGTAGGATTTCTCATTTGAACAGCCAAACCAGGTTCCAGGACTCACTGGCTCATGCCAACCCATGTGAAATTAAGCTTTGGCTCCAGGAAAATTTGGACTGAGCACTCTTCTGTGTGAGAACAAATTCATCATCACAGAGCTGAAGGCTCATGTTCCTATCCCCTCTCCCCGGAGAATGATAGCTGTGCCCCTTTACAAACATAGACTATCAAATCTGGTTTTATTCTCATTTGTAAATGTCCTGAAGCTGTGTTATTTGTTTTATTTTTTCAGAAAATGAAATTCAAGGATGTTGAGCCTACAGGGGGAAATTACACACACACACACACACACACACACACACACACATACACTCACACACACACGGGTTTGTGAGAAGGGAGCTTTTGAAAGGCCAGAGAGATAAGAGGGAGACAATATCACGAAGTCCAGGAAGGAAAAAAATATGTTTCGGAAAACATGTATGAGTATACAAGAAATTGTCCAATTAGATTTGAACTATTGGAACGATACAACATATGAATTGGCTCCCAAATTATGGCAGTTTAGTTAAAACAAATTAAATAGAGACATAGATCCAGGAATGGCTTTGGGGCTCTAAATCCTAGCCCCAACTTAAGAAAAATCAGTTCTTACATCACGGCCTCACTCTATACTAACCTTCATAAAATGATCACTGAAGATAAGGGTGCTACAGCAAAGTGTGATAAGGAAACCAGATGGTGCCCGGCTATCAATCAGCATAGTGTCTGGGTTCTCAAATGCTTGTATTCAAACAAGCAGGAGTCTTATCAAAGAGTGAACCAGTTCCACACGGAAGAAGCACACCAGCTCATGCCATACAAATATGACAATGACAAAACTTCGATATAGTGAGCAAAAATTATGAACACCCAATTTGTGGAGGGCTATGGGGGATGGTGAGAGCCCAAAACCAATCTGCAATGTATCTGGTCAGACTGAGACACTGGCAGATCTGCCACAGGCAAGAGTCCTGATCAGCCTTACTATCCCACAGAGACCATTGTAATCCTGATTTTGCAGGATAGAACTCAGCACTTGGCCAGTTGACCTGAATTTGTTCTGGTGCAAGTATCTTTTACTGGTTACTTGACAGAGATTTATTCCCTGTTTTTGTTTTGTTTGTTTTTAATTGTTGAAGACATCTCCTTCTTACACATTAGTAATATTTTTGCCTGTATGCTATTATATTTCTACTTTTGCCGTCTTAGCATGATTTTGTTTTCTATTAAGTCTCCCAGCTGTGGGGCATAGGAAGAGTGGATGCAGAGGGATTATTAAGAATACGAGGGGATAGAGGAGATCAGGGGTGGGCGGTTGGGGAAGATAGGGAGGGAAAGGGGATTTCAGAAGTAAATAATGAAGACAGGAGTGGGGATAGAGCAGTAGACTGGACCGCTATTGCATAAATCATCTTAAAGGTGATTTAACAATGGGGGAGGGGGAATGCTCTAACATGGATGTGGGGATGACTGTACAATTCTCCATGATATGAGAGGACTATTGAATTATATGATATGTAAATTACTTGCCAATAAAACTGTTTTAAAAAAGAAAAGACAATTTTACAAGCCAAATAATGTTAATGATCAATAATTTAAAGGAATCTTAATTCAAAACTAAAATTATTTTCATAAATAAATACAACTTTGTGTTTAGTTAGTATATACTAATTTCCATAAACAGCATGTGGGGCAGGGGGAGTGGGGTCATGTATGATCTCCTCTAACTTCTCTATTGCTATGAGACAAGGGTCAGACATAGCTCTAAAGTCCATGCTTCTTCACCTACTCTGACACCAAACTTCCTCCCCCCGTACTCTGCTTCTACACTGGGTTCCATAATTTAAAGCAGTGACTGTACAGAACTCATAGACAATACTTAATTAAGGGGTGGAGGTCTTACTAGCAGAATTAACAGGTTACCAAAAAGCCAGGATTAAAAAAAAAAAGTAAGGATAGAGTCATTGGTCCATAGCAACCTCTCCTCACACAGCAGCCAAGTGTCTCTCAGGACCTTGGCCCTTCAGCCATATGGTGTTTTCGCCTCTGCTTTCTTGGGCCAGCCTATTAGGTCTGTGACACTGTCTCACAGTGCTGTAGCCTCAGCACGACAACTCTCCCTCTGTCCCCGATTCTGTTGACTCTGTTTTGGCCTCCACTGGTTCAGACAGGGACCCTAAATGTGCTCTTCCAAAGGTCCTGGGATTCTCTCTCTGTTCCTATTTCAAAGATGGCTCATCCTAGTAGCCAAGGGGATAGTAACACAACTGGCCAGTCTCCTCTATCAGTGTTACACATGCTCTGTTGGCGTGGTCCTACCCAACCCTTCAATAGGAGTCAAAAATGGTTGGTTAGAAGAGCCATATTCAGAAATTTCACTCCGCTCCACTAACTATATTCTTTTTTCACTCTAGTGTTTCTCTACTTTCCTGTGTTTATTTCTTAAGGAACACACATACAGCACACAAAAATTCACTCCGCCATTCAGTTAAATATTTTGAACAAAATAATAAAATGCATAATACATTCTTCAATCAAAATATTTTACAATCTCTAGAGAAGAAAATCAAGCACATTCAAAAATTAGAGAAAGGATTAGATTCTATTTACTCCATCAGAGGATTTTGTAGGAGATGAAATAATTATCATAAAGAGGTGGGTCCGTTAGAATCTGAATTGTTAATCAAAAAAGGAGTTGGGTTGTGAAATGAAGCTTGTGGAATAATGTAGGAATTGAGAAGGTGGGAACGAATGCTGGCCTGGATAAAACATATCTAGACAGGATTATTGAAATGTTTATATTGCATGTTAACACTACTTTAAACCCAACTAGAAGCCAAGTTGGTCTTGCAGTAAAACACAATCTCACCACATTTGAGCTCTTAACAAAATTCTTTTGATCTGAATAATTGAATATATTCAATACATCTGATAATCTAAGGGCAGCATAGTGGTGACACTATGGCTGCTAATCATGTGTCAGCAGTTCAAGACCTCCAGCCACTTTGAGAAAGGGAGGCACACAGGCGCGGTTCTTCCTGGTTTTGTAGGGTCGCTATGAGTTGGCACCAACTTGATGACTGTGAATTGGTTTTTGTATAACCTAAAATATCAGACATCAGAGCATGTTTTCCATGCATCTCAAAATGCCCCGCTTTATTCAGAGGCATCAGTGGGAAGACGAAAGGAGGACTATAGGGAGGGAATAGGATAAGTGGCCCTACATTCTAGAAATGACAATCAGTGATATGAAACAAAACGTATGGATTGCTGACTGAAACAGATTTTTTCAGTAAACTGCCACCAAATTCATAATAAAAAGTTAAACAAGTCAAAAATGAAAAAAACAAACAATTTGCTTTGTTTCTCTCTATACAGGCTGTTAGATAGTAATAATTGGTTATGAAAATACATATAATGAAACCTATTCCACCCTGAATGCTGCACCAAATATCTGTGTCCTGAAAAATATAAAGACCACTGATTTGATCAAAATCTGCATATACCGCTCTAAAAACTGAAATACTTCCAGTTAGCAACCAAGCATGTAAGCTATTTGTACCATCCAGTGGCTTCTGAAATCACATCACATCTTAGGAATACTTCGTATCTGGTATCAAAATCAAGCCTCCTCACTCACATAGTATCTATTCTTTCAGATTTGCTGAAAAGATAATCACTTGAAATTCAAGATCAAGTTTAGTGCTAACACCTCAAAGCTAAGCTCCTCTCTGATCTCCTGAGATAAAATAAATATCGCTCACTCTGTGTAAGGCATATCTTTCTTTGTGTATCTTCATTAGCATTTTCACGAACTAAACATATATTTAATTTCCTTCGCCTCATTACCTATTTCTTGGCACCTGGAACACACAGGTATAAAAATGAGGCTGGCATACTGGATATTCATGTGCCTCACCAAAGGTTATACCCATTCTCAGCACATACTAACCAAACCAAACTCACTACCATCGAGTCAATATCAGCTCATATCAAACCTATATAATGGGACAGAACTGCCCCCTGTGAGTTCCTGAAATTTTAACTGTTTATGGGATTAGAAAGCCTCAACTTTCTTCTGTGAAGCACCCTGGTACTTTGAAATGAGGACCTTGTAGATCATAGACCCATATATAACTACTATGCCAACAGGACTCCTTCTCAGAGCCTACTAATCATTAATATTGGGATACTAGAGCTTGGATCTCTTTGAGACAGTTCAGACAACTTGACTAAAGCATTAGTCAAATCCCAGAATGCACATTATTGTTAACTAACGCCTCAAGTGCAATTGATAAAAGGTCAGACACCTGAGAATCAATGATGAAATGATACTGAGTTAAATGGAATAGTTGCATCTTAAAAGTAAGCGTTGACATAAAAGCCAGTATATAAATATATTTGCATATTATGTGTGTAAGTGTGCATTATATATTTACATATAACATTTATGCATGTATGCATGCATATATATGTATTTGTAAACTATTGACTTTTGAGGGTGAAGAAATATCATAGTTGAAATATGAGAGACAAATTGAATTATTTTATCCTATTCAAATGAACAAATAGGCACCTAATATTAAATGGAACAGAAGAGCCACAATTTGAGACCCACTGAATTTGAGTGTTATCATTGCTTCTTGCTGGATAATTGATTGTGGTTTATGGTGACTATGTTTGTAGAGTAAGACTGCTCATAGACTTTTCAATAATGTGACCTTTTATAAAGTAAATCACCATGCTTGTCTTATGAGGTAACTCTAGGTAGGTTTGAACATTTAACTTACTCAACACTTAGCATTGCACACCATCCAAGGCTCTAAATTAAAATATAGCTGTACTTTGTTTCCCTAATAAAATAAAATTAATCCCAAATCACCAATACTAGCAGGGAGAATTGGTGTCTTCTAAGTGATATTTTTCCTTGGGTTTCTACTCCAATTTCTTTCTTTCTTTCTTTTTTAATCCACATATCAACTTGACACTGTTAACCTGTGTGTTCTTATGAAAATAGTAAGGAATCTTCTCAAATATTCCTAATTTTAATTGTGTACTTCAGAATTGACCTAAAATGTTTTAGCCATATCTTTGATAACTAATTAAATTGTTAGCAAATACCAGTGTTTGAATAGAGGTTGTAATGAGATTTTTGCAAAACGTCAAGTTAGGGTAGGTCCTATAGAACCAGTCATGGCGCCATTGAGAGCAGGTGCCTGGCATCAATCTGTGTAACCTCATGGCGTTAATGGGAGTCCTGTGGCTTCCTTCCCAAGCACCACTTTGAACATTCATCCCAAGGTAGGAATTAATACAATGTAGTTCCTTCCCTGCTGGGGCTTATTGCTTAATTAATGTGATCATAATGACAGTGGGGGACTGTAAATTTTCGATGTCACTTTGTGTCCTGTATAGCTTCAATAGAGTAATGAGCTTCATAAGAAGGTAAGTCTTTGGTACATGAGAGTTTAAGTGAGAGGCAGTGCCCAGCATAAAAAAAGAGGTTATGAAAGATATTGGCAGAGAAATACATATGGTGTATACCACATTTTAATATTTATGAAGGAGCACTTAAGGAAATAATTTTGAAGAGTCAACTTATCATTCATCTGTGCCAGTTCTCTATTTCATCCCAAAGAAAGAAACATTGTATTTACTTGATAAACCATGACTGTCATCTTTTTATTTCCTCTTTAGAACAGGTGAGTTTAAACTTTGACTTTATCCAAAACATTGCCCAGTGGTATTCTTGATGTGGTGGTATGGGATGAGTATATGCCACAATTTCTAAGAATGTTGTACAGAATTAATGTCCTCTATATTCTTCAGTGTAGTGATGTGCTTATATACCTCTTCTATTTCCAACCCAGTCATTCAGGAGTCTTTGACGCTGTTGACTATCTCATTGCCTCCTTGGTTTTCTCTTTTTCTTGCTCTATTAGTCACATGACATTCCCCCTGCAACGCTGCTACTACTCTACATCATTTAACGTTGTCATTAATATGTACCTTAGAAATAAGCGGTTCTCAGGATCTTCATCTTGACTATCTTATTTGTATTTTCTTTGTTCTTTGATACGTTATTTCCTGTATCTTCACAACTTGAACGATTGTGTTTAAGACAAAGAAAAGATCTAAGGAAACATTGGGTAATAAGAGGTGAAAATGTGTGGCTACATGATACAGGTCATATGATACTTTATCCTAATTTCATGTTACCTTTATAGATTTTTTCTTGCACATTAACACATAAAAAGGTGACAACAGAGATGTTTAATTTTTTTCAAAACAATAGCCATGTTAAAGTAAAATAATTTTATCATTTCATGTCCTGAAGCATATCTAGTTAGATGTTAAGCTGTGAGGTAGAAGTAGAAGATCAAACTGATTAGATGATAATATGTTTGGTTTTTTTATTTGAATTATTGCATTCATTTTGGTAAAGAAATTTTTTTTTCTTAATTCTTAGCCTATTTGGGATCTGGAAGTTGAATGTTTCATTTGCTACCAGGGAGGGTTAGGGAAAAGCAAAGATGCTTCAGAGAAGGGTGGGTATTCGTTTCCCTGGGGTATAGATGCAATCTGTGTTTGAAACGGTGGATTGCTTTAATTGTACTGTCTGACATGAAATAACAGTCTCAGGCTCTCACCTTTTTGTGAAACTTTTGACTTCATATTATCCTCATAATACTCTAAAAATAAATCTTAAAATTCACAGCAGAAAATCAGCATAACGCTTTATTCCCTTGAGGTGATGATTTTGATACCATGGATTTTTAAAACTATGAACCACCTATTCAGTCACGCATTAAATAAGCCCAAAACAAAACAGGAAATCAACATAAACCTTTGAGATAGAGACACAAAAGATTGTTGAGCATCCAATATGCATCACATATCATTATTGAAGTGTGTAAACCAGTTTAAAGGTCACTAGTTCTCAGATTTCAAATTATAAACTGAAAACAATACTCCAGGAAACTTTCAAAAGATTGTCCAATTCCAAAGGCAACCAAGTCTCAGACATAGGTAACTGATGACCATGCAGAACCTAGACACAGAACAGAAAAGATCATATGAGAGGATATGGAGAACAGAGGGGTTCGGCTGTGGGAGGAATCCCTTGCCCTAATCTTTTCACAATTCTGATGGGACAGACATCACCTTCTTAGAACTAGTTCCTGGCTGTGCGAAGTAAACATGGAAAAGGAATCTGAGCATTTTAGAAGATTAGAGTAGACAAGCTTACAGGTCATCAGATTTTAATCATTTGAATTTTATTCATACATAAATGGACACCCAGAAAAGAAAATTGATACTCAGAAACAGAGAACACATTGGTCCAGACATGGAACAGAACAGCCTCCTGTCTTCTAGCCTAGTTATCTGAACCGACAGCCGAGGTTCATGGTGGAGAAATCCGCAAGCAAATGCCAAATGTGTGCATCTGTAGAAATGCATCGTACCTTTTTGCTATTTACCTTTCCCAAGGCCTTAGCTGTACAGAGCAATATAAATTATGAACCTTAGTGATACAAGAACAGGAACAAGATTATGAGGTCACCGACCACATTTGCTTACTCATTTCTGCCTCATGATTCACTTAACCTAACTTTGATCCCTCACCCTATGTAGTATTTATTTCCAAAGGTTCATTCTGTGTTTTGAATAAGGATACCACTAAAATCTTGGCCCTACATTAAAATGAATGGACATTTGATGCGGCATTCACCTTGAGAAGAGATTTTGCTATGGACCACAGTGAACTAGGATCACCTTTAATGCCACGAACAATCAATAACATTTGGGTTCTTAAATCCCTGCCCAATGCATTTCTTTTTTTTTTTTACAGTAAAAGATGTAGCTCAACTATGGAGCATATGCCACTTGATAGACTAACATGCATTTTTAAAAATTGCCATCTCTATTATTCCTGGCAGTTCTCTACAGCCATTTATACCCCCATTCTTTATGTGTAACTGTTTTCAAACCAAATGCTAATATGAAGACCAGTTTCTGAAACTCTTTGATAATCTGAAAAATCACTTAAATGTCCAAAGGGACCCCCAAGTGGGTCCCCTATGTTGTTACTCACTTCATATATTAAAAACACATTTTAAGAATATTTCAGCTAGGAAAATATAAGTCCAGCAGAGTAATAATGAGTAGTATGTGTTAATGCCTTATGCCCCCCGTGAGAGACCACATTTTGCATTATCTCAAACCCAGGTGTTAATCACTACAGCAAGGCCTCAGGCTTAATTATATAGGAATGGTGACCTGGTGAAAGATCTTGCCCAAGCATCTCTCCATAAAAGAGTTTTTAAAAACCCATATAGTTTGAAATTTTATTAAGGGAAGAAGAAGTCCAGCCTAATGAACTGGCCCAGTATCAAAGTCTTGGGATTAAATAAACTGATGTCCCAGAAGCCATTGTAATAAGACCACACAGCACAGATGTCGGGAGAAGGAAAGCCTGTTGGGTCCTACTTCAGTGGTTTTCAACCTGTGGGTCACGACCGTTTGGGGGTCAAACAACCCTTTCGCAGGGATCCCCTGATTCATAATAGTAGCAAAAATTACAGTTATGAAGTAGCAACACAAATAATTTTATGCTTGGGGTTAACCACAACATAGGGAATAGTATTAAAGGGTCACGGGATTATGAAGGTTGAGAACCACTGTCCTACACCATCCTCACAATTGTATGTTTGAGTCCATTGCCACAGCCGCTGTATCCATCTACTTCATTCCAAATCTTGCTCTTTTTCATTGTCCATCCACTTTATCAGACATGATGTCTTTTTGTTTGGCATTGCATTACATTTTTTAAATTTATTTTTTAACATTTTTAGGGGCTTATACAACTCTTATCACAATCCATACATATACATACATCAATTGTATAAAGCACATCTGTACATTCTTTGCCCTAATCATTTTCTTTTTTTTCCCCTCTTTTCTTTTTTAACATTTTATTAGGGGCTCATTCAACTCTTATCACAATCCATACATATACATACTTCAATTGTATAAAGCACATCTGCACATTCCCTGCCCCAATCATTCTCAAAGCATTTACTCTCCACTTAAGCCCTCTGCATCAGGTCCTCTTTTTTTTTCCCCTCCCTCCCCGCTTCCCCCTCCCTCATGTGCCCTTGGTAATTTATACATTGTTATTTTGTCATATCTTGCCCTATCTGGAGTCTCCCTTACCCCCCTTCTCTGCTGTCCATCTCCTAGGGAGGAGGTCATATGTGGATCCTTGTAATCAGTTCCCCCTTTCCAACCCACTCACCTACACTCTCCCAGCATCGCCCCTCACACCCTTGGTCCTGAAGGTATCATCCACCCTGGATTCCCTGTGCCTCCAGCCCCCATATGCACCAGTGTACAACCTCTGTCTTATCCAGCCCTGCAAGGTAGAATTTGGATCATGGTAGTTGGGGGGAGGAAGCATCCAGGATCTGGGGGAATGCTGGGTTCTTCATCGGTACTACCTCACACCCTGACTGACGCATCTCCTCCCCTAAACCCCTCTATGAGGGGATCTCCAGTGGCTGACACTTGGGCCTTGCGTCTCCACTCTGCACTTCCCCCTTCATTCAATATGGTATATATATATATATATATATACATACATACATATACATATGTATACACACACACATATATATATACACACATATATACATATATCATATTTTTGCATGATGCCTTATACCTGGTCCCTTTGGCACCTCGTGATCGCACTGGCTGGTGTGCTTCTTCCATCATGTGGGCTTTTTTGTTTCTGAGCTAGATGGTTGCTTGTTCACCTTCAAGCCTTTAAGATCCCAGACACTATCTCTTTTGATAGCCGGACACCATCAGAGTTCTTCGCCACATTTGCTTATGAACCCATTTGTCTTCAGTGATCCTATCATGGAGGTGTGATCTATGTGTCTATATTTATAGGTTAAGTATTAAGGTGGTGGAAGGACCTTGGGCCTCTACTCAAACACTCCCTCAATGCATGAATACTTTATTTTATTAAATTGGAACTCTATGATGCTCACTCTCCCGACACAACTGCTGAAGCCAAAGTGGGTGAACAAGTAAATGTGGTGAAGAAAGTTGATGGTGCCCGGCTATCAAAAGAGATTGTGACTGGGGTCTTAAAGGCTTGAAGATAAACAAGTGGCCACCTAGCTCAGAAGCAACAAAGCCCACATGGAAGAACACACCAGCCTGTGTGATCGAGTGGTCCCGAAGGGATCAGTTATCAGGCATCAAAGAACAAAAAATTATATCATTGGCAGACATGATGTCTTTATCCAGGAACACGTCTCTCCTAATAATAATACATAAACTCTTCCCATCCTTAATTCTAAGAGTATTCTAGCTACACTTCTTCCAAGACAGATTTATTCATTTTCCTGGCAGTCTGTGGAACTTTCAAAATTTTTCACCAAAAACATACCACAGTTCAAGTTCATGCAGATCACAGTAGCCATAAGAAACACACACACACAGACACACACGCACAAATGGGGGGGCTTTGGAAGATAAGCTTTGAGTTCTTGTGATTTGTGTTGTTGTCAGGTACCATGGAGTTGGTTCCAACTCCTGGGGGCCCCTATCGCTGTACAACAGAACAAAATACTGACTTGTCCTTTTCCATCCACACAAGTGTTCTTCTGTTGGAGTTCAATTCAATGCATCCTGTCAAGGGCCTTTCTCTTTTATGGCTGTCTCTCTATTTACCAAGCATGATGTCTCTCCTGACAGTATGTCCAACGCACATGAGATGAAGTCTTGTCATCTTTATGTCTAAAGAGCACTTTGGATGTACTTCTTCCAAGATATATTTTGTACCTTTTGCGGTCCATGGTACTTTCAAGATTCTTTGGCCGCACCATAATTAAAATATATTAAATCTTCTTTCGTCTTCCTACTTCAATGCATATGAGGTGATTGGGAATAAGATAGCTAGGATCAAGTGCACCTTAATCTTCAAAGTACCATCCTTTTCAATGTTTTAAAAAGGTCTTATGCGGTATATTTAGTCAAGGCAAGGTGTCATTTGATCTCTTGACTAGAGCTTTCATAAGCGATGATTTTGGATACAAGCAAGATAAAATCCTTGACTGCTTCAAATCTTTTCTCCATTTATCATGATGCTGCCCATTGGTCCAGTTCTGTGGATTTTAGTTTTCTTTACATTGAGATTCCTGTAAGACATGCCAAGGAATATGGAGAGAGATGAGATCTACTTTCCCTTGGAGGAAAGTCAAGTGGACACAGTATAGGGTCTGCCAACAACATGGACAAGCTTATGCAAAGCAATTATGTAATTCCAGAAGGAACATTGAGCATAAACATATGTAATATTCTACCTAAAAAGTCTTAGGAACACTCTAGAAAGTGTGGCAGAGACTACAATTAGAGTTAGATAGGGGCATGAGAATACCTCATGCATTGTTGTTTCTAATCAGAAGTCTACCATACTCGCAAGTTGATGATACCAAAATCCAGATCTGTTGCCATTGAGTAGACAACTTGTGGCAATGCCAAGTGTGACAGAGTAGAATTGCTCCATAGGATTTTCTTGGTTGTAATCTTCAATGAACCAGATATTCATGCCCTTTGTCTACAGTTTTTTTTTTTTTCTGAATGAGTTCAAACCGCCCGCTATTAGGTTAGTTTCTGATTGTTAATGGTTTTCTTATTGATTATACCACCAGGTAGGTAAATAGAGGAAGTTTGGTTTATGGTTACAAATGTTGTCACCTACTATTTAATTGTGAGCCTGTGAGGACTTCAGTTGTTGTTGTGAGCCATCCAGTTGATTCCAACAGAGTAAAACTGCCCCACAGGATTTTCTGGGCATTGAAGTTTGTGGGAGCGGATAACTAGGCCTGTTCTCCCTAGAATATGTTTGGTGGGTTCAAACACCCAGCCTACTTGGAAGGCATCAAAGTACTTACTGGGCATGGCACCAAGGTTTCTATGGGCTTTACATACCTTGCTATAATCAGGGAAGTTCAAGTGCATCCGGAAGCACCTTCAAAGAAAGGTTGGAAGGTCTGTTTCAGAAAAAGTAGCCAAGCAAAACCCTGGGGCATTGTTCTACTTGGACATATATGAGGTCGTCAGGGGTAGATGGCAACTGTTGAAAATAATTTATTAAAAAGTCAAAATTCCTGAAGATTTTACATGAACTGAAGCAAAGTATTCCACAGTGAATACTTCCTTGGCTACTTGAGTCCACTGTGACCTGAATTTGCATATAAATTATTGTCTGCGCCAGTCATCTATTTAACTTTATGATAGAATTGTGTACCATTGCCTGTGATGTTGACTTAAATGCCTAAAATTCCAGAGATGTTCTTTTAGTTTCACAAGAGTAATCTCTATCTCCCTCACTAGACTGCAAGCTGTTTGAGGTTATTGGGACTTGTCTTTGTTAAGCTGTGAGTGGTTTCTACTGTGTTGTAACAATGGGCGATGCTCAAAAGCACTTGAATGAATGCATGATTGGAAAAAATTAATTTTCCATCAGTAAGATTGTGACAGTCTTATACAAGGACATGGCCTGTTACTGTTGCATGGTTTCGTTCATCTGTCTGCACTATGGTGGAGCCAATAACAAATAAATGGCTGAATTCTTGCTCTCAGTAGGGTGTAGTGATTCCCTGGGACAATTTTGCCTGTGTCAATATTGCATTTTGATATAAGTTCAAAAAGAAAGGTTAAAAAACAGTGGAAAAAATCTGCTGATAAATTTAAATTTTTCACTGAAAACACAACAGTAAAACAGCTGAAGCTCAAATGTAGAGAATCATGTCTCTTGAAAATAAATATCCCCCAAGCTCATAAACACCAAGCCTAGTGGTCAGGATGGAACAGATGTTTATTGCCTCATGCACCCTCTGCTTCTCTGGGATAATCTCTTAAATATCCCAAATCCAGTTTGAATTTAAATTAGATTCATATTTTCTTTCACAATTATTCTATTAAAAACATCATATGATTAGCCAATTAAATGGAGGGAAAAAATCAGTAGGAGAGCAATCCCCTTTAATATTTTCAATTAAGATGTAGTGTGGCCAATAAAAACGGCTTACATTTTCATTTTATGGGTACCTATGGAGAGCATTATGACACAAATGACTCAGAAGAAGGTAATCGTTTCAAAATATATTGTAGTGGAAGACTGTAAACAGTGCAGTGTGTTAGCTTACTGAGGATGTGATGAAAATATAAAGTTTTCTTCAAAGGGGATTCATGTTTATTTTATAGTCTTTTAGGGTGCTTGTGCCTGCCAATTTACAGCACATATTTCTAAAACGTCGTGGACTTTTCTTTCCTAGGGGAGGGTGGGAAGGTGAGGATATATCCATTAGGGGATAATATGTTTTTAAGGAGAAGAGAGTCATGCAACTTCTCCATCCTGTCTGCTGTCAAAATTTGAAATGGACCTTCACCAGGGCACAGTATAAAGCTATATTTCCTTATAGCATCTTAAGGGAAAGACTAGCATACCAGGGCTACATGATGTCAAATGCAGCAAGAAATAGGGAAAACGTCTAACTTGCAGCATCAGACATTTGAGTTAAATGATTTCACTTTTTCTCACCTCTTGAGATTATGTGGCTGCAATTAACACTAGGGTTAATAGTTGTTAATGGGTATGCCATAGCTTACGGTTATTTTTTTTTAAACAGGCTCTTCTACACATCACTCACTCACAGCCATTGGAGCTGATCGTGACTCATAATGACCCCTATATAGGTTTTCCAAGGCTATAAATCTTTATGGGAATGGACAGCTTCGACTTTCTCCCATGGTCAGTGGTTTGAACTGCAGATCCCAGAGCAGAGCAACAGTTCCACAACAGTGCCACCAGGTCTCTTTTACATAGAGGTTCTGGTGGTTAGGTGTCATCCAGTCACCTCCAACCCAGAGGATCCTACGCTCAACAGAACAAAACACTGAATCATCCTGTACATCCTAATAATTGTTTCTGTTGCCTGAGCCCATCGATGCAGCTAATGTGTCAATCTTTCTCACTGAAGCTACCCCCCATCTTCTACTCTCTATGACCTTACCAAGCTTGATGCCCTTCTCCAGGGACGTGTCCCACCTGATAACATGTTCAATGTATGTCAGATGAAGTGTCACCATCTTTGTCTCTAAGGATCATTCTGTCATGACTTAGTCCAAAACAGGTCACAATTTGACCTTTTAACCCACAGTAATGGTAACGTCCATGGTACTTTCAATATTCTTCGACAACAACATGACAACTCAAATACATAGATTTTTCTTCCTCTTCCTCATTCAATTTCAAACTTTCACTTGTATATAAGGCAATGGAGAATACCATGGCTTGTATCAGGCACACCTTAGTTCTCAAAGTAAGGTCCTTGCTCTTTAATACTTTAAAGGGGTCTTGTGTTGCAAACAACCTACATATAAGATCATATAATTGTATTGAGTTGGTCAAGCAATGATTGATTTCTTACAAGCTAAGGAGGGCTCCCAAGATCACCCATGAAGAAATATGCCAGTAGCCTCAGAAAATTTAGGGAAAATTCTATTATTTTTCAATTTCATTTTTCCATGAACTTTTTTAATCCCCTCAAAGAAGGTCACTCAGACTGCCTTCTCTGGCCACTATGCCATAAAGCTGGAAATCAACAAAATAAAGATTAAAAAAGCAAACAAACAAATAAGGGCACTTAGAAGATGAATAACTTATCTCCAAAAGGAGGGAATATTTGACCAAATAACAAAATCAGGAAGTTTCTAGAAACCAATGAGAATGAGAATACAATGTACCAAAATCTATTGGATACAGCAAAGGCAGTTATCAGAGGATTTTTTTTTTTCTTTTTTAACCCTAACCCTAACCCTAATCAGAGGATTCTTGATGGCCATAAATGCATATATGAAAAAGGAAGAAAGACTTATGGTCGATACCCTTTGTCAAAACTTTCTGCAGTTGTAACACCATCAACAGAATAATTCTTCTAATAGCAAAAGAAAAGAAATGATAAAAAATCAGGAGAGAGATAAATTAGTGGGAAAGCAAAACAGAACAAATGATGTTGAAAATTAACTCAGCAAAACATTGGTTCTTCGAAAGGATGTACAGAATCATCAAACCATTATAAAAACTAACAAAAAATAAGAATGAGCAGATGTCATTATGCATGTTAAGGGATGAAACGGGAAATTACAACAGACCCCAATGAAATTAGAGACTAATTACACAGTAGTATGAAGGATTGTATTCCAAGGAATACAACAAATTGGAAGACATGGACAATTACCTGGAAAAAAATTCCTCCACAGATTATCTTCTGTAGACATCAAAAATTGAACAGACCAATAGCAAAAGACGAAATAGATAAGATTATCAAGGAACTACCAACAAAAGAGTCCTGACTTAGATGGTTTCATAGGAGAATTCGACCAAGAATTCAGGGAAAAGCTTACACCAATGCTACACAAGCTCTTCCAGAACATACAGAAGGACAATAAACTACCCAGAATATTCTATGAAGCTAGTATAACATTGATACCAAAACTGGCCAAGGATCCGACAAAAATACATAGCTACAGGCAGACATCGCTAATGAAAATTGATGCAAAAATCCTTAACAAAATTGTGGCCAATAGAATGCAGAATATATAAAACAAATAATCCATCATGACCAAGTGGGATTCATACCAGAGATGCAAGGTTGGTCCAACATTAGAAAATCCATCAACATCATCTACCACGTTGAGAAAAAAAGGACAAGGACCACATGATAATAGCATTTGAACCAGAAAAGCCATTCGACAACAGTCAGCATCCATTCCTAATTAGTTCACTCAAGAAGATGGGACAGGAAGGAAAATACCTCAATACATTAAAGCTATATATGAAAATCCAACAACCAGTGTTACAATCCATGGAGAAAAGTCAAAAATATTCCCAATCTAAAAAGGAACCAGACAAGCATGCCCCTTCTCAGTTTTAGTCAATATAGTTCTAGAGGTCCCGGCTAATAATTTAAGGCAATGGATGGGCATCCAAGTATATGTCTTGGGAAAAAGTGAAATTGTTATTTGCAGATGATGTGATTGTATGCATTGAGAACCCCAAAGCCTTCATCCACAATAAGATTGCCAGAAAGGACAGATGAATATGGTAGAATGGCAGGATACAAAATCAACAAGCAGAAATCAACTGGATTGCAATATATAGTTGACAGGATTATAGAAAAAAGAAATCAAGAAGGTTGTCCTCTTCACAATTGCCAAGCATAAATTGCAATATTGAGAGAAATATCTAACAAAAAAAGGGAAGAGCTCTACCAGCAAGGCTATAAAACATTAGTACAAGAAATCAAAAGAGGCCTTCCCAAATTAAAAATATCCCATGCTTGTAGATCAATAGGCTCAATATTGTAAAAATGTCTATCTTACCTAAGGTACGTTATAGGTTCAATGCAATACCAATTAAAATACCAGCATCATTTTTTCAAAGAAATGGAAAAACTGATTACCAACTTCATATGCAAAGAGAAGAAACCCAGAATTGACAAAAATTCCTCAAGAAGAATAAAGTTGGAGTTGGGGGGGCGGGGCTCCTCGCCTTCCCTGACTTTAAAACTTATTCTACAGCCACAGTTTTCACAACAGTATGGCGCTGGTATAATCAGAGATACTTGGACCAATGGATACAAACAGAAAATCCAGAATTAAAAACAGCAGAATACAGAAATCTGACTTTGATAAGCCTCCCCCTGACCCCCCAACACAAATGGGAAGCAGATGCTCCTTTAACAAATGGTGCTCAAAAACCTGATGTCAACCTGAAGAAGGGTGAGCCAAGACCTTTACCTCACCCAATAGTCAAGGACAAATTCAAGGAGTTGGAAAATATTATGCTGAGTAAATCAGCTAAACACAAAAGGACAAGTACAACATGAGGTGAGTTCAAACAACAGAACAGGCATAGGGGAAAATGCACATATATCCTAGTCCCAGATTGAGGACCAGATATCCCGGCAAGAGCCAGACTAAATACATACATAGTTAAAAGGAGAGAAAGAAAGAAAGAAAGAAAGAAAGAAAGAAAGAAAGAAAGAAAGGAAGGAAGGAAGGAAGGAAGGAAGGAAGGAAGGAAGGAAGGAAGGAAGGAAGGAAGGAAGGAAGAACAAAAGAAAACAAATTAAAAAGAGGAAGCTAGTAATAGTGTGGAAAAGACATCTTTCCTTCCTTGCCCCTCTCATATGTCTTTACAGCCCACAGAGGTTGGGAGAAGGAAAAAGATGGCAATGGGAGAACAGGATTCTAATCCACTCAAAGCGAGGGTATTGCTCATATCTCCACAGGAAAGAGAGAGAGAAATCCTCATTCTGGTGTGGCAAGCCTGGGGGCAAAACATTCCTGCTCAGAGCAGGTCTCCAGCAGAGAGGACAGAAGAGTTGGCCCCAACTTGAGACATGACATCCTCCACCTAGAAGACAATGCAACTGATAACAGCACTGAGGATACAGATCAGGGAGAGCAGCCATATGGCCAGCCCTCATGGGGGGAAACCAAGAGAGGTGTGCAACTGACCAGTAGAGGAGCAAAGAAGGAAGTCCCTGAGTAATCTTGAAAGCAGACAGCTGACTCGAGGGGCAGTGTTTGGCACCCCATCTGAATTGGTTGGGGGATATTCACAAGGGGACTGCACTGAGAGGTCAAGGTATAACGGAGCCCTAGACTGTTCTAGCCTTGACTGTGGGAAGAGCAATGGGGTCTTGTAGACGGAGCGCCCCACAGACACGAACACAGTATTAAAAGGGTATATGTGCTGTTGGGTAAGCAGGTCCTGGGAGATGGATCCCGGAAAGAAAGGTGGAGTAGACTGATGGGTTTTATCAGGGCCTGCTCACTATTTCACAGAGGGATGCTCATCTACTCAGGGCCAGGACAATAGTGAGACATGAACTATTAGCATGAGCTCCTTATTTTTTCTTTTCTTTTCTTTCTCTTTTTATGTCTATCAATATAAGACAGGCAGGATAAACAATCCCAAGGAGACAGTAACGGGGCAGACGGCTTTGGGGTCAGCAAGGGAAGGGGAAGGGGAGGGGAGGGGCGCAATAAGTTAATGTCAAATGGACAGAGGAATAGCAAGGATCTAAAAGTGATGGTGAGAGGGGATAACGTTTCTGATCATGTTTGATCAATTGAAATGTATCCAAGAGGAACTACTGAGAGGAAAAATATGGGTAAATATGATAGTGTGGCAGGAGGAAAGAAAAAGAAATAGAGGAAAGTAAAAATTCTATATAGGTACAAATAGATATACATATGTATGTATATATGCAAATATTTAAAGGAAAGAGTATTTGTGTGTACAGATTTTGGTCTTTTGACCTCTATTTTAATCTTACCTCAGTACAAGATCTATTTGTTCTAATAATATGGCAATATATGACCCTCACCTTCCCCACATGGTCGCTGAAAACAAAATGGGTGCATAAGCAACTGTGGTGAAGGAAAGTGATGGAGCCCAGCCTGGCTACCTAAAAATATTATGTCTGGGGTTTGAAAGGCTTGAAGGTAAACAAGTGGCCATGAAGCAGGAAAGCAACAAAGTCCACATGGAAGAAGCACACCAGCCTGTGTGATCAAGAGATGTCAATGGAAAGAGGTATCAAAAGTTCAAAAACAAGCAACCAGATTGACATGAAGGACCATGAGCAAAGCGGAGACCCAAAAACCACTTTGCAAAATAACTGGACAGTCTCTCACAGAAGGGCCACGTGGAAGGGATGATATATCCAGGGTACATATAGCACTGTTGAAGCACATAACTTTCCTCTAGTTCTTTAATATTTCCACCCCTCTTATTATGGTCTTAGTTTTACATCATTAATCCTGTTAGATCTGCATATGCTCCTGTGTATAATTAAGAGAGTTTGATGGATGAAATCTAAGATAAACCCTTCAGGCATTGTAATGGGAGTAATGATTCCCTGAGGGCACAGAAAGAGGGGGTGTGGTAGGGAGGGCTTACAGCAATGGTAACTATACAACCCCATTGGAGAGGAACGGATACCAGAATGGCAGTTGGACACATGCAATGAATGATAGAAGACACAGGAAAAAGAGGAATAACAATGAGGGTTCTTGGGGTGCGGGTGGAAGACGACAGGACTAAAGGGAGATCTGATACCAAATATGCAAGAAGAAAGAAAATGTTTTCAAAATGATAGTGGCAGCAATTGTACCACCATGCCTGACCTAATTGAACTATGGATTGTTATAATATCTGTAGAGCTCCCAATAAAAGGGAAAATGAAGTGTTCAGTGCTGTCCCTGACATGGTACCACATAGATGATGACTCCACCTCCACAATAATAGCAATTATGTGCTCCGTCAGTCACTCTTTCTCTCATCCCAGAATTCCTTTCTCATCAAGATGGAATTGCTAAAGTTTTCACAGGCCTGTAATGATCAACCCACAAATGTGTTCTTGCAACAGATCTTTTTGCTGTGAGACTTTAAGATTAGTAAGGATGATAGGAAATAGCCCACGAAAGCAGTGGTTAAGGACTGAGCTGTGAAGCCCAGGGTTACCTGGGGGAGCCCACTGAGGCTTGGGGATTCCATGGAGGAGTTCTGCTCCATCCGTTAGTATTGCCATGAGGCAGAACCAACTCGTTGAAAATGAATTTAACAGCAAGAAGCATATCTAAAATATGTTGCTAACTGTGTTAGTCCAGGTAGACTAGAGAAACAAATCCATAAAAATTCATGTGTATAAGAGAGTTTTACATAATGGGTAATAGTACATTAAGAGAGCATTCCAACCCTGTCTAGTGCAAGCCCATATGTCTGATACTAATCTATAAAATTCTCTTCAGAATCATGAAACACATGCAATGATGCTGAATGCAGGACAATCACAGGCCAGTGGGTAGGTCTTTGGATCTGTTGGCATTGTAAGTATCTCAGCGCTGGCAGAGTTCTCCACGTGGCTTCTCCAGCTTCCCGGGCTGCATCAGAGTAGGTCCATGTGACTTCTCCTCAAGATGTCTCCCAGGGAGTGAGCAGAGAGAACATGTTTCTTGCCTCCAAGGATAAGGATAACTAGGATTCAAAATACAAAAGGGCTTCAAATAATTTGTGGAAAAATGGAATTAATAGATAAGGAAATTGTTCCACCAATGTTTGAAGTTCCCTTGTAAGTAAATAAATAGCAAGAATTCTAAAGATATGGAGAACGCAGAGCTCCTTTTTATTGTTAGAAGTATTTCAAATTGTATATCTTCCATGAAAGATTTAGTTATTCGTCATATCACTTAACTACCCCACTAGTAGATGTACATTCTGCAGCACCGAAAGCAGGTTCACAAACCAATATACAAACAAGACAAAAAAACTTGGAAAAATCCAAAACGTTTGTTACTGGATCAAAAGACAGCATATTGTAATAGAATACATGCAAAAAAAAGGTACTGTTTGTGTGAATGTGTATGTGAGTGTATGTGAGTGGATAATCTATCTATCCCTTCATCTTCTCAGAGCCTCCCTGCCATCAAGTCAATTGTGACTGTGATTTCTCCATCCTAATTGAGAGAAAATGATGAGTAGATCATTTGGGGGCATACTTTCGGGTTGAAATAAGACAACAATATCCCACAGTTAGAGTTTTGGAAACCCACAGGGAGTCACTATGAGTCAGCATGAACTTGATGTCAGCAAGATTGTTTGGGGTTAACCCTTAACTTTATTTTCTATAAAACTGGATCATGTTTTTACACTATTGAGATGCATGTCTCATAACTGCAGTCCCTTACATATATGAGGGTAAGTAGAAGGGTCCTGCAAGAAAGTCATAGAAACCTACATTAAAACAAAATTTAAAATGTGAAGCTATTTTTCTTAACATCTAAGTCTACATACTTCTGGAAGTAGTGCTCCTATCCTTCTAACCCCTCCCTCAAAGAATTGTGTGCTCTTTGATTGATACAACATCCAAATGGCAATTTGGACATCCCTGATTGGCGGGCCTCAAATGTTATTATTACTTTTCCATGTTCTACGAGCTTTGGGAATAAAAATGAAATGTGAAGGGGAAAAATCAAGGCTATAGGGTAGATGGGGTAAGAGTTCCAAACAAATTTTTAATGGGACAAATTTTTAATGGGTAAGAGTTCGAAACAAATTTCAAAGAATGAACAGAAATATTTTTGTGATGGGAAAAAATATATATATATGTATGTATATATATTTGGGTAATGAAAACGGGATAATGTGTAATGGAAATATTAATAAATATACTAGACATGACTTTCCTGGCCTTTTAATCACCACTGTAGTTTTCCATTTTCTTATAACTTCTTCACAATAAGGCCGTTTCATCATCCAGTATCCATCAGGAAGGTCTATCAAGATTACCCGTGGGAATCTCAAAAGATAATCACTGTATATTCTGCATCGAATGTAACTGGCTCACCAGATACCCTCAGAAGTCTCTGTTTTGATCGGACCTTTATTTGAAAGAAAGGACCCTAATAACATTTATATCAGTGTATAACTGATGGAACTTGTTAAAATGACCACTCATCACAAACTTATTTTATTTATAATATAATCATGCATTTATGGACTGAAACCCTGTGAGCAATGCTTTCTGACTTTTCATATTTCCATCCTCACTCAGTAAATTTTCACATTTTTTTAGCCATCCCTGAAGCTTTCCATGGGAGCCCAGTGAAATTGGGAGTTATGATTTGGATGGCTGACTTCAAGGTTAGCAGTCAAAACTACCAGTAACTCTGTAGGAGCAAGATATGAGTTTCTACTCCTATAAAGAATTAGACTCTTAGAAATGCAAAGAAGCAGTTCTGCCCTGTTCTAGATAGGGTCACTATGAGTCAGAATTGGCTCCATGATAGTCAATTTGTTCATTTGTTTTTTGGAAGATTTCCCTAACTCCAGATTTATCTATCTACAAATGTCCCCTTACATGAGGTGGCTTTTAAAATTATGTAAAATTTTCATTATTTTTAAATTACATTATTTCATTGAACATTTTGAGGTCCTCTTATATTAGGGCCTGCAATTTTATACAATTAGACTGAATGTTATGGTCTTAAGTATCCATATTGAGTTTTCATGTTGTATTTTTCCTATAATCTATAGTACCAAGCTCATTTTATAAGTAACTAGAATGTATCTAGCATATACATGCAGATAGTTTTATTTGCAACAAAATTCAAATATATAGATTGTGCTTTATTAGGAAAATTAAATCTGACCTCAAAACTTCAAGTTCAAGTTCTGTGGGATTAAAGATTCAGTATTCTGATGAGGTACAGACAGTACTTTAAAAATTATAACCTTAAATAATACTTGAGAAATATGTAAATGAAAATTACCTCCTGAGAATTTCACATAAGGATAGGAGGTCCTCTACCATGTGACAAGCATGCTTTATAATCTTGTTTTTCTCAGAGGAGAATATGAATCTAATTTTGAGCTTCTCAAGAGAAAAAAATATTGGCGTTTAATTAACACCATAAGGCAGACAAACATAGCTCAAGTGATCTTTATCTCTGATGTTTGCCTTGGATGTTTTCAGGAATAGAAGGCTTTCAACAATTTCATGCTTTTTGTAGTACCCCTTTAAGGTACCTTCAGGCATCATGCACATAAGCTACGTGCATAATATGGCTTTATTTATGGGGACACTTGCTGGGGCTTGTAAGAAGCTGTTTTATATTATTATTCAAATATCAAAATGATTTTACTGTGTTCCTTATGTAAGCACCTCTGGGAGTACACACTTTCCTTCTGTGAAAAAGAAGGTTAAAATCATCCACATGAAAAATACTATCATAATTCTTCCATAAGCCTAGATCTAATTCTACCTTGATTCCCAGGAAAGAGTTGAACTGACAAGTTCTACTTTTAATTGCTACTTTTCTATTTCATCATGTTACCTTGAATAATAAAGTAGAATGTTATCATCATATTAAAAAATTGATTTTGCTGTTTGTTAGATACTAACTCATGCTGATACCATACACAGCTGAATAACACATTACCTGATCCTGCATTATTCATGTGATTAATTACAGATCAGACTCTTAAATCTATAGGGTTTTCATTGAGTGGGTTTCAGAAGTAGAACAACAATCTTTCTTTCTTGTCAATCTTAGTGTGGAAGTTCTATTGAAAACTGTTCAGCCACATACAAACAGACACACCTTCACTCACACAAGGGTGGTGGACATTCATGTAGTACATTGACCAGACTTGGAACCCAGGTCTACCACAGGGAATGAAATAAGTATGCCATTGAACCACCATCAATGCTCACTAAAATAAGAAAAATGCAATTAATCTGTTATCTTTAAATGGGAAAATCTTCCTCTAAATATTTAATCACCATCTTATAAGTGTTTGATCTTTTGACTGCTACTTTCATGAGCATTGATAGTGGATCCAAGGAAAACAAAATATTTTACAATTTCAATCTTTTCTCCATTTATCATGATGTTACTCATTGTTCCAGTTGTGAGAATTTGCGTTTCCTTTACATTGAATTTTAATCTGTACTTGTGTCAGTCTGGGTAGACTAGAGAAACAAATCCATAGACACCCACATGTGTATAAGAAAGAGCTTTATGTACAAGAGCAGTTGATTATTGAGAAAACACCCCAGCCTAGTCTAGATCAAGTCCATAAGTCTGATATTAGCCCATATGTCTGATACCAATCTATACATTCCTTTTCAGACTCAAACGCAATACATGCAATGAGGCCAAATGCAGGAAGATCACAGGCTAGGGGGTGCAAAATCTTGTGGATCCAGTGGCGGTGTAAGCATCTCAGCACTATCAGGGGTCTCCACGTGGTTCATCTAGTTCCCGAGGGGACGGGATCTATCAACGTAATGCCATGTCTCTTGTCAGTAGAGCATTTCTAGAAGAGTGAGTATAGAGAGAGAACTGTCTCCCACCTCCAATGAGGAAATACAGAAATTCTCAGAATCCTCAAGAGAAGGCCAGGCCCACACAGAGGCCTCATTGGCTATACAATGATTGACAGACTAGACTCCACCCCTTCACTTTTGACAAACAATTATAGAACTATCACATGCACTGAAGTCATTAGTGGGGGGGGGGGGGAAGCTCTAGGAATTGACCAATTGAAATGGCCAACAGAAATGATTCCACAAACTGATGAAGATGAAATCTGTAAGACAGCTACCTATCTGGTCAACTGATAGGAAGAAATCCCTATTTGTTCCAATTCCAAAGAAAGGTGACCCCCTAGAATTTTAAAAATCATCTTATTGTGGGCTCTTATAGCTCTTATAACAATCCAGGCATCCATTGTATCAATCACATTTGTGCTTATGTTGCCATCATCATTTTCAAAGCATTTTCTCTCTACTCAGTCCTTTAATAACAGCTCTTTTTTCCCTCCCTCCCTCACCCTCCTACACTGTGGACCCTGATAAAGTATAAATGTTATTTATACATCTTACACTGTCCACTGTGTCCCTTCACTCATGTTTCTGTTGTTCATCCCCTGGGTGAAGGGTGTTATACACTGATCATTGCCATAGGTTCCCCCTGTCTCCCCCGCCCTATCCTTAGTATTACTACTTGAATTACTATTCTTGAGTGTTTTATCTGTCCTGGATTCCATGTGTAGAGTGATCTTATATGTACCAATGTACAGCAAGATTTTTAAGGTAGAAATTGGTCTAGCCAGATTTGTAAGGTAGAACTGGGTCATGCATGATATGGTGGGTGGATGTGGAGTGGAACATTAAAGAATTAGAGGGATGTTGTATGTTTTGTCTGTGTTATGCTGCATCCCAGCTGACTCATTCTTTCCTTCTATCCCTTCTGTGAGGGGATGTCCAATTGTCTACAGATGGGCCTTGGGTCTCTACTTTGACCCACCTTGTTCACATTTATATGATTTTTTGTTTTGGATCATCTGAAGCCTGATACCTGATCTCACGGATGCCTCGTGATCACACAGGCTGGTGTGCTTTTTCCATGTGGACTTCATTGTTTCACTGCTAGATTGATATTTGTTTAACTTCAGCCCTTTAAAATCTCAGACACTATAGCTTTTAATAGCCAAGCACCATCAGCTTTTCCCCCAACATTTACTTATGCATCCATTTTGTCTTCAGTGATCATGTTGGGCAGGTGAGCAGCACAGAATGCCAGAGGGCTTGGGCTGAGGGAGGGCTTGCGTAGAGGTACAATGTCTGATGTCTACCTTAATACTTAAAATTCAAATGCATGTGCATAGACTTATGTCCCTATAGTTATATATTAACATACTTACTCATAATCATGCCTATGTTTATACTTATACAAATGTCTTTTGCCTCCTAATTTGTTTCTCTATTTCTTTTTACTTTCTTTTTGTTCCACTATCATGTTTAACTTCCATTCGGCTCTCCATAGTTCCTCTCAGTTTACATTGCACTTGATCAAACCTCAACCAGGCATTATACACCCTCTGCTCCATCAATTTTAGATATCTTGTTGTTCCCTTGTCCCTGAGTTTGTGGACTTCTCCAACCTTTCCCCCACCTTTTGCTCTTCCATACCCCCATCCCCTAGAAAGGTCAATCCCATTGTTTATCTTGCCTTTCTTATATAGATAGACATAGAAAAGAGTGAGAGAGGGGGAACAAAGCCTATTAACAGTTTCAGGCCTGTCTGTTGACTCTTATGAATGTTTCTGATCAGGTCTGATGAGGTGCCAATCCCTCCACACCAAATCTGATGTCTATTTTCAGGATTCCTCTGGAGCTTCATTACTTTGTTCCCCTAACTTCTCTGTTGTGCTCACTTCATGTTTCACCTGGTGTGGTGTGTGTGTGTGTGTGTGTGTGTGTGTGTGTGTGTGTGTGTGTGTGTGTGTAGTCTGACTCTGCACTATCCCTACACTGTCTCCAATGCTGCCCACCTTTGTTGTTTTCTTATAACTCTTCTTGAAGCATGTACAAGCTCCACAAGAGTCAAGTGAAGCGTTCTGGAACCCCCAGTCTTCTCATAGCCCTCCATGGTTTGCTATGATCCACACAGTCAAATGCTTTTGCACAGCCAGGTGAGCACAAGTAAACATCTTTCTGTTATTCTTTGCTGTCAGGCGTGATTCATCTGCCATCAGCAATAATGTTCCTCATCCCACCTCCTCTTCTGAATTGGCCTGAGCCTCTGGCAGCTCCCTCGCAATGTACTGTTGCATGGAAGAAGCACTCCAGAGGCCAAAAAGACACAGTGAACTGGGTCAATCTGCTAAACAGAACTCTTTAATTGGGTGAAAAGCAAGGAAATTTCCTTGAGAACTGAGATATGCTAAACCAAGCCATGATATGTCCAATTACCTTGAATGCATTTTAAAGGTAAACCCTGAAGAATAGATTCATCTGAATGATGGTGCTAGCAAAGAATATTGAAAGTGCCACAGAATGTCAAAAGAACAAATAAAACTTTTTTGAATGTGATAGAGTCAGGATGGTCCTTGGAGGCCTGTAGGGTGGGGCTTTGTCTCACATGCTTTGGACACGTTCACAGAGACCAGTCCCTGAAGAAGAACATCATGCTTGGTAAAGTAGAGTGACAGTGAGAAAAGAGGAAGGTCATTGACAAGATGGGTTTACACAGTGGCTGCAACAATGGACTCAAAGATAAGAACAATTTCGAAGAAGGCACAAGACCAGCAAGTACTTTATTCTGTCATGCATAGGATCGCTGGTGGTTGGAATGCATTCATTGACATCTAACATCTTCTATGGGACAGGCTATAGTAAGTGAAGTCCCCATAGGATAAAACAACAAATAAAACTCAAGGTCATTTCAGAGAAATCAGAAAAAAATAGGAAGAAAGCAAATAAATGAATGGTCCAGAAAGTTATTAGACCGGTGATTGATAAAATATAGAAATATGTTTAAAATTGCAACTACATAGAGTATGGAAAAAATGGGCCAATTTGTATTGTGTTACCGTAGTGGTGAATTTCTACCAGATTTTACTTAAACAAAAATCTAAATCGCAAGAACAAGTAGAGTATAGAATATTAAAACAACCATGGTTAATATATTTTGTTGCTGTTGCTTGCTTGTTTCTTTGGCAAAGGAATAGTGCATTCATAGAACTTAAGCTGATATGTAAACCAGAAAAGGCTAACTATTAGCATGGATTAAATTATAATATATTTTTTCTTAAGGTATGTATTCACTGGGCCTTGAAAGAGTTTCTGAGTCATGATCTCACTCAGGATTTTAAAATTGGGCATCATTGGACAATATTTTCACCATGTTTAGGTAGAATTGCTATGAGTCAAGATCAACTCAATGTCAGGGAGTTGAATATCCAGACTAATAATGAAAAATAGACCAGAGAATCATGAACGACTTTTCACTGCCCATAGATTTTGTGTCTATTACTTCAGTTTAAATATTTGGAAACAATCATGTAGCGCATATTTCCAAATTGCTGTGTACTGAGAAGATGGGCTTAGCAGGAGAGAACTGAGTGTCCCTATTGAGATGTAACACAGTTAGGAAGTATCTTGACAGCACCAAAGAACAGAATATATTGGAGCATGCTGGAGTGCACAGATGAGGGGAGAGAGATTTGTTGTAAGACCATTTGAAACTAAATATATATGTTTAGGATTTACTCCAAGTGAATCAGAAAGCTTTTGAATGCTTTCAAGAAGTTACATAATTATATTTGTGTTTTTGATAGATCAGCCTGAATAGTACATTAAAAATAGGTATTGAATGTAATGAGAAATGAAGGTCATTTTACCCTGTATGTATACCACAGGAAAAACTAACGGCTCAAGAAGAATATCATATCTGTTAAAGTAAAGGGTAGGTGAAAGTGAAAAGAACTGTCAGCGGAATGGATTGACATCATACTCAAAACACTGGACTCACACATCCTAGCGATCATGAAGATGACGCAGAAGGAGGCACCATTTATTTCTATTAAGCGTAAGGTTGTCACGAGTCTGAGCGCATTCAAAAGCAACCAACACCAGTGAAGGCATTTGAAGTCATTTAGGAATACATGAAAGATGAATATGACAGCGTGTAGTAAAGATGGAGAGACATTGGAGGGAAATAAATTCATTTATAATGTGTTTGAAAGGTAGAATTGACCATATCTTCTGATGGATTGGTTTGGAGGAAGGATAGCATTGAGATTATTGTTTTGAGCAATGGTGTGGTGCATATTTGCTGATTTGGGAAAGATGATGTTTGTGGTATAAATCAAGAGCTAAAAATAGCACACAGATTCTGTTACTGATTATTCAGGATTTTATTGAAGGCGGAGATATACTTTTGGGAGTCATTAACACGTAGGTGTTATTTTTAGTCACAGGAAGGCAGGAATCCACCTAGGGAAACTAGCTCAGAGTTGTACAATAAGGTTTATCTGAGACTAGTAAGAAGGCAAGTCTCTGGACCCTCAATCTTACCACTTCTTCCATTGTTCTGGAACGAGTTATTCACATTTTCACGATGACAAACTATGTCGTGAAGTTTCGAGGAAGTGAGCCTTAAAAATGGCCTGCCTGCTTCTCTAATCAATAAGAAACTGTTTTGAAGACAGCTGCTATTTTCCGGTGCATCTCTACAGTTCCTGGCTGAGTGGGTCTGGAGGCTACTTCACGCCTGCGTTTTAGGTTCCTTATTGAAGGGACAGCAATTATTATGCCATCTTTCACAGGGAGAGATGATTTTGTCGACCCGCTATCATCAAAGCTTGTGGACTATAGGCAATGGTACTTATTCAGGTGCCCAAACTACCGTGCTTATTTTTCAGAAACAAACATTTCTGTTAGAAAATCTTTGTAATCTCTGCTTGCCCATATCATAACCATTAGAGAATAATTCAGGCTCTCAGTTAAAAAATATCCCTGTGCAATACAAAAGGTATTTATTTATAGAAATGTGTATCATCTAAATGTTATGTTTTAATGTGGAAATAAGTAAAATGTAAATTATACTCTTAATTTCATATGTAGATCTTTTAATTTCAGTAGTAAATTATTGAAATATGACTTACATATTAGGTAACACTTTAATTTTCTAAAGCACCTCATCTGGTTTGAAGAAGAAAACTCTGTTTTTCTGCATGTGGAGTGAATGCTTGTGTCCTTATATTTATGTGTATGCATACATGTATACAAGCGATATTGACTGCACACACAGTGTTTTCATGACATGATTTTTGAAACAAGATACACTTTTAAAACAACTTAATAAATACAGTAAACTATCTAAATGAATGCTTCTAGAAATAGATGAACAACTACATTTTAAGTATTATTTTAATTGCACTAAGCTGGCATAATGAGGCTGAACATTTTAAAGTTTCTAGATGAATAGATAAATCACACTAGAAGTCAGTTGGATCTTAAACTATTGCCATATTTAACTCAAATCCAGTCACTTCTTGATAATTTTTTAATATAACAAATTAATACATAAAAGTGTTCACTTCTTTTGATCTGGAAGATGCTAATTTTATAATGTCATTGTCAATAGTGAGGTTCACATTTTCATGGCTAAAACTTTAATTTCTTTACCCTCTTTCTTGGAATTTTTATAAAACTTACCAAGTTTTCTAAGTATTTCCAAATAACTATTTTTTTATTGTTAATTTTATCCATTGCTGCTCCATTTTCATTTCACTGATTTTTTTCATGTATATATTTTGAATGAAATTTGTGTTACTTTTTCCAAGTCAAAAGTTTATATTATTAATAATAAAACTTTATTCTGCTGTAGTATAATAATTTGAAACTGAAACTATTAAATATTGAGCAATTTATAATTTTAAAAATTGTCTTTAAACCACTGTGTGTTTGTTTAGAAGTGTTGCTAAATTTCTAGGAGAAGGTAATATTATAGGGTTTGAAATCAAGAAGTTTGCATTTGTCAGGGTTGTAGATATTTAAAATTGTTTTTTGCTTGTTTGCTGAGCAAATATTGTCGGATGTTTGACAGTTTGAAGAAGAATGCAGCACATAAATTGAAGAAAATTGAGGCATCAATCTGTGATATGCACAAGATGCAACATTGCCTCCTCAAAGCAAATAGGACTTGACACATTTACCGATGATCATCCAAGTTGACAACCTTCAGTAGGGGTTGCACGTCAACATTCAGGGGGCAAAAATCCTCACAAGTGGACTGATAGCCAACTTCAATGGAAAAAATGATTGAAATTACCGCGGGTGCCATTTTACTTGGATCCATAATCAATGCTCACGGGAGCAACAATCCAAAATTAAACAATTATATTGGGTAGATCTGCTGCAAAACACTGCTTTAAAGGGTTAGGATAAATAAATAAATGCATAATATGCCACCTTAAACACTAAGGTGCCCCCAAGCCCACATCAAGGGCTTCATCTTCATGCTAAAGATGTACAATGAACAAGGAAGATAGAAGCATGGATACCTTTGTATTGTACTGCTGACAAAGAATATTGTTACACTATAAGAGGAACCAGCAATTTTTGTTGGAAGAATCACAAACAGAATGGACTTTGAAGGGTGGATGGCAAGGCTGTGTCTAAAGAACATGTAATCAGGATGAGCTATATTTTTTAGTGTATTAATTTGCTGACCTTAGGTGAAGTCACATGTTTAACACAAAAACTTGAAAACATAGTAAGTTTTCTTAAATTTCAAGCTTAACTACTCTGTTAATTTCTTATTTTGATGTTTTCTGTTTTAAGTTTCCAGTTCTCATTTTTGAATTTGTATCATTTTCTTTCCCTATCCCATTACTTGATCTCAATTATTTCCTTGGGTCCTATCAGTAAATTGGAATAAATGCTATGCTATAACTTTTAGACTTCAGAGGAGACAATTTTTTTCTTGTGCAATGTGTTTATAGAAAATGTCACTGTATTTAAACCACTGCAATTTAATATTTGTCTTCTGGGCTGTCTTATAGTGTTCTCACTGAAAACTGTATGTGACACATTGTTAAGCAATAGTTATCCATTAAACATGAATGTATGCTGTTCTGATAATCAGATCATTTTATGTCAACTAGACACTTATGACTAGGGGTGGAATCAAACCTGTCAATCAAGTGGTAGCTTGACAACACTTCCTGGGCAGGTGTGCCCTTTTGTTAAGAGTAAGGGACTCTGGGAACTGCGGTCTCTCTATAAATTTGCCTAATGCAGTAGTCAACAGAAATAACTCAAGCTTTGTGCCTGCTATTGGATAAAAGGTGTGACCACATTTTTGTCTTGCACTGTCCATTATGGCTTTTGTATTATAAAGTAATAGAAGAAGGGCTTGCTGGCTTTTTTTGAGAAGATCTGCATGAAAGTTTATGACCTACTGATCTAAGTCTCTGTCTTATGGAAGAGTCACCGAGGTCTGCATGTTTGGCATAGGAGAGACTTTGTCCAGGATGTAAACCAACCCCCACTCCCTTTTTCTGTTATGCACTACACAGACCAGGGAAAATAAGAGGTATTTAAGTATAATGCAAAATATGGGTTAATCTGCACTGATTGTGGAGGATGGAAGGAAGGAAGCAGAATTGTAGCTGCTGCTAGAAAGCATGTTTCTGTACGAGCTCCTGATACATGGAAAGTTAAGTAAAACCACCTCTGCAGCATGTTGGGATAGAGTAGCTCCATGACAGATTACCTATAGACTACAGGATGTGCGACATAGTTACTGATGGAGGGTTAGTGCTTACCATGTCCCCAAACTTTCTCTGTCTAAAAGACCACTTAATTTTGTGTTGTTTGGATCAATGTGTAATATTGAAAATAGTTATCTAACTGCTTTTTCAAAGCCTTGGTGTGTGTGTATATATATAAATATATATAACATATATATAATTTATTATATATTATATATATAATTTCATTTGTTCAGAGTTTCAGACTGTTAGTCGTATTATTTGACATTTGTGTCAGAGTTGTGGGATTCAAAGTTGCATTACCTGTAGCAACCACCTATGAATCCAGTGCCCCGTTTTTAATACTAGTGCACACAGCTGAAGCTCATCCATCTCTACTGTACTCTCAGGAGTCACATGCAAGTTGTTTGGGGGTACAAAAGAGACCCCCATCTCTAATATTATTTAAGGAGAACATTTATTAGGAAGAGATACATCATCTGGATAAGGCAAGCCGTTAGCACAAGGTCATAATGACTTCCAATGACTCAAAGAATCCTGTTTAAAGGAGGCATAGAACAAAGGGAACAGTCACATATTCACAATTGTTGGCAGAACAATATGGCAGAACAATTGGAACAGGGAGATGATTGGGACAAATACAGCATGTTAAAGAGAAAATCTTAGAAAATTGGTCCAGTGCCTTCCAATCAAGGCAGTGGGGGCATGGCTGATAGGGCAGGACCCAGGACTCATGACTGTGTGACCTCCTATACTCTTTCCAGAACAGTGATTTCCTTCAAAACACACCCAAAGAGAGAAGGTCCATCTCTGCGTGATTGGAGAAGGGGTGAATTTATACTTCCCAATCCATTCTGCCTGGGGAGAGGATTGCACCCTTGATTAAAGATCAGAAGGAATCCCATTGCAGCTTAATCTATATAGGCACTCTAAGTGGATTTTCACTGTCACCCATGTCCTTCTGCAACTGTAGTACTCAGAGTTTAAGCTCTAATATTAATGCAAGCAACCTCTTCCGCTTCAAGATCTTCTCTGCTCTTTGAGATTCATTGATGAATATGGTCTCATTTTGTTCCTCCAAGAATTTGTCTCCACTAGAGAGAAGAATAGACATTCTGAGGGCAGTGTAGACTGCTGTTCTAGATACTTTGATTTGATGAGATCATACTCTACCCCATGATAGTCCCCGTAAAGATGTTATTGAGTCTAGAAGTCCTAAACTTGGAATAAACTCAAACCTTCTTGCAAATGGGTGCCATGTTCGATCTCACCATAGAAATCTAGACAATCCATAACTGCTCTCATGTTCTTTTGAATTACCAGGATAAGGTTTCCTGCACAGAATTCAGAAAATAAATAATCCAGAATTAAGTAGAAACCTTGAAATGCTTATTTTTAATATTTTGAAGTGACTAAATGATGTTATGAGAGTAAAATTGCTTCCCTAAAGGATACTGTGTTTAAACTAACTGGACAAAGTAAAAAACCTACAATGGAAGAGCCCTGCATCTGTTCCCTTGGCCTGTACAGCAGCACTTTCTCTCTAAAGTCCTCTGCCCTCTTATTCTTCTGCAAAATCTGTCTTTACTTCCCCTTTGCCTAAATAATTTACTGAGCATACAAACTCATTCTCAAAATGATATTTAAACTCTTTTCTATAAGCTCCAGTATGGGTAACAGATAAACTGCAAACAATACTGGTATATTCTTTGTTCCTTGGCTCTTTCAGAAATACATAATGCTGTTAAGAATTTCTCCATTTACACAAGGATCCTTACAAATGTTCTGAATAATTTAAATCCATATGGAAGATTCGGAGCCCTGAAGGCACAATGTTTACTTAGTGGACTCTGAACTAAGGTTCAAAATTCAAAACTACCTTGGGAGAAAGACTGGACATTCAATCCCATAAAGAGTTACAGTCTTGGAAACTCACAAGTCAGTTTTACTCTGATCCATAGAAATGCTATCAGTCAGAATCAACTTATTGGAAGTGAATTTAACTCATGTTTCTGGACTTATATCAGTTATTTAACATGCTACCCATTCCCCAGGTGAATAAACTGCTAGTCTTACAATGGAAATAATTACAGTCTCCAAACCAACAAAGTAAACCCCACCTTTTATAGCCACTAAACTTAGTACTTATAATTTTTGCAAGAAGCTCTGGCATGAGAAAAAAAGAGATTCCTCTAATTTAAAGTAAAAAATGAATTTTAAAAAATCTAAAATAGGCTCAAGTTTCAACCAATTAGAGTAATATTCTTTATGAATGAGCTTAGATTTCTTTCTCAGAAGACTCCTTTGTGATTCATGTTCAAAACTTTATAAATTGAATATACAATAGTAACTTGAAATTTGGGGGATAGCTTTAAGAAAGCTAATTTCAATCTGCTCTTTTTACTTTTAAGGGGTGGGGCAAGAGTTCTTTTTGCTTTCTCCTTTCTTTCCTTGGGAGAATATTTGCTGGGTGCTCAGATCAGCTCAGCAGAGCTGATATCCCTTAATCTGAGACATGGACCAGTTGAAGAGTTTATCTGGATCCTATTCTGTTTTAAATCTGTAACAAGGTGTTTTTGTACTGCATGGTAGTCTACAAGGTTGGGTTTTGAGATGGCCTCCCAGATCCAAAAGTACACTTCCCCCCCCCCCCCCGAGTTTTATTGTGATCTAACAGCTTGTTTCTGTAGTGTTCCATTTAAGTTTCTACCTAGTACCTAGTTGAAAGCCAAGACTGGTGTCTTAAAGCTCTATCTTAAAACTACAGTTCTTTTATAAGAAAAACTGTTTCTTGGCCTAGGCTTTTGTAAAGATTCTGAAAAACTTTAATATAAATCATGCAATTTGAAAAGTGCATTGAAAACTAAAAATTGATAGGATTTTAAAAAAGGACAAATATTCTATATTGTAGCTCTCATGAATCGTATAAAGGATGCAGAATATGGGATTGTAAAGTTTTGATAATTTCTTACCTCTAGAAAGTATAATCGAATTAGATTAAAATATATATTTTTCAAAAAAAGTACCAAGGTTGATGAAATTATATATAAATTAAATAATCCTAATATTCCCAGGAAGTTGTGACAGTGAACTCATTCTCACATATGTTTCTGAGGCCCTGGTGCGGCAGCAGCTTCCTTGTTATGCTGCTTATCACAAGGTTATCAGTTCAAAACCAAGAGTGTTCTGGGAGAAAATGAGCTTTAGGAATATTTTAAAAATAGAAATATTTAACTCAGAAAAAAATTGACACATGAGAAAAGGGTAAATGGCTTACCAAGGAAATAAGATTTAGAAAGAAAATCATTATCTCTTGTCTTTCATAACTTGTAGGCCATTTTCAACATATGCAAATGAATTAGGATTAGCCAATTCTTTTCTGGAGGACTTGTGTACACCTAACCCACAGCATAGTATTTTTGATCAACTCATATGCTTGAGAATGATGGAATGGTAAAGGAAGAGTGGAAAAGAATTTATATTTTTCATGTATGGTACTGGTATAGAATATTGAATATTCCATGCAAGTGCTAAAAGAATAAAACAAGTCTATCTTGGTAAAGATAAATCCAAAGTTCCTTAAATCTAAAGTTAGATTGAGATAATATTATAAATGTTAAACATTTTAGTCCAAGTATACATAATTTAAGCAAACTCTACCTCAATAGCAATTATGTTTTATTAGTTTTAAATTAATATTTAATATTTCAAGTAACAAATTGATACCAAATCAAATTAGTAAGTATTCATTTTCATTGCTGTTTATATACACTGACATTTTATGGCACAGTTAAAAGATATAATATATAGGCTTTATACTAAATATACTTAATTTTGTCACTCAAGAACTTGTCTATGAAATATATAACACAGGCAATAACATATGAAAGATTATTAAAATAGAATTTATTTTGTATGGCTAAAACTCCAATTTACTGTAATTTAAAAGTTTAATAAGTACATTTATTCCAAAAATCATAATCTTTCAGTTCATGTAACAAATAATGGAATTGAGGTCTGCCTCTTTTCTTGACTGACTCTTGACTTTATTAAGCATAATGTTATTTGCCTAGGCAGCAACAAGTTTTGTCTGAGCTTATGTTAATGTTTATTATGTCACCATATCATTTAGGATCTATCTGAAACAATTTGAAAATATGTTTGATTATTAAATTTTAAAATTCAATCTAAAATTTCCTTTTAATTCTACTTTATTTTTCCTTGCATTGGTTTTATTTAATTAATTTTACTGTTCGTGGACATGTCATTCATGTGCCCTGCATTTCAATTATGAAAGAGGGTTTCATTCTTGTACTCATTATCATTGGCTCCCCATTTCCTCCCAATCTTCTCTGCCATAACCCTAGAAGAAATTAGAAACACACTAACTGGGAAGGGTAGAACTTCTCCGGTGGATTTTGAGACTGTATCTCGTCATGGGAGGAGAAAACCCCTCTACCTCCCATAAATAGCTGATGGCTTTGAACTTCAAACCTGGTGGTTAGCAGCCCAATGCTTAATCATTACATTACTAGGGCTCATGAGAAACTATTAATTGAGTTATTTTCTGTACAGATTCACTTATCGTGAATTGCATACCCTCCCTCAACTCACAACAATTATAAAATAAAACACAGAAAGACCTCAATCTAAAGGAAAGTAGAAAATAATTTTAAAGAACAATCATACAGAGATGGGCTCTGGATCTCCACTCCAGTCCCTCTTTTCCATCTATATAATTGTTTGTTTTGGGTCTTTTGATACTTGATCATGCAGGCTGGTGTGATTATTCCATGTGGGCTTATTTTCCCTGCTAGCTGACTGCTTGTTTCACTTCAAGTGGATTGTTATAAGCCCACCAATAAAATGGCTCATTAAATAATAATAATATTCCAATGGAAATTATTTGTATTACTTCAAGTACATATCAATGTAAAAATAAAACAAAAACACTAAAATATTTTAAAAGGACAATTTAAAAATAGATCAAAAAGAAAAATAAATGATATTATGTTAAATTTTAACAAGAAAAAATTCACGTCCTGAATTTCAGTCTTGAAAAAATCTGTAGGCTAAATATTATATGATGCATGAAGCATCAAGAGGAATGGGCACATTGGATAGACCAGGCCAATGGAGGTCTGGTGGACTTCTCTCCTACCCATTTAGAAAGATGCTTTGTTTTCCCAAGTGTAGCTAATATGTAGGAACAGATAAGTCCTATACTACTAGTGAACTTCTTCACTGTTCAAAGTTAGCCTGGCACTGAACCTAACCTATTGGGATAGAATGCTAAAAGATGGAGAGAGAAAGGCAGAAAGAAACAAAGAGCTAAATAAGTAAACTAATGAAGAAAGAACGAAAGAAACGAGAGAGCACGGGAGGCAAGACTTTCATTTAGAACCCAAATTACAATTTTTTCTGAGATTTATAGACTTCTTGGGATAATTTTGTTATATAAAGTAAGGGTTAATTTTTAAACTGCCAAATACCTACTATTTTAGGCTTGGAGAACCTGTCATAATTCTTAAATGCAAACATTACAGACATCGTGGTGCTGAGTCATAAATAATCCATAGGGGAATGTGGACACCTGCGTCCCAATAAAACTTTTTAAGAACAGGCAGTGGTTGCAAGCTATAGTTTACATTCTATATAAAGCAGTACATTCTCTCTTTTGCTCTAGTTAGAATCTGATTAATCTCATTTGCTATTATAAGGTGCTCGACTTAGAGGAAAACATGCATTGCCTCATTTTTAGGAAATATACCATCCCATGCTATAACCTCCCCAATCCCTCATCCTGCATTCCTTGCCCTACTTTCTGCTCTATGCTTTAAGTAAGTGGTGCGTGGTGATGGGCATAAGAGCAACCTCATATTGTGGCTCTGAAGGAGAAGGGTAGTCTGTCCATTCAAGGAAGCCATGCTCTTGCAGGGCACACACAAAAAGGCTTTGTTCTCTGATTGTCAGGCCCCCTAGTTCTCAGGGAGAGGCATTTATGCCCCATTTTATTTCCAGAGGAATAGACTGACCCTCTTAGCAGAGTGAATAACAAGCGAGCCACCTATAATTTCCTCAACCTGCCTCAATTGTCTTTTTGCCTACTGTGAAGTCTTTTCACATAACAGCAACAGATTTCCTGTTCTTTCATTTTGGGGGGATGGTGAGTTCTCAATGTTTTTTTGGCCTTCTTTCTTCAAACATGTTTCAGTAGACAATATAAAATATTTGTATTTAAAACTCCTAGCCCCATGCTGTTTTGAATCAGGATGTTGTCAATATAATAAAATAAGCATATTTTAGCCATTTGGAGCATTTGTTTTATTCTGAAGTTATGGAAAATAAGAGAGATATGAAAGGCCAGACTCCAGGAGTAGTTAAACTTTCTCAGGAGCCTAGGAGTTTCTCAAACTCCATGAAAATATATTAAAAAGGGTCTGATTCGGAAGCAGATGAGGGCTCAGTAATTCAGTGGCATATGCATTGTTTCAAGCCATGGAATGAAAATAAAAGAAGCAGCATTAATCAGGACTCTAATCAGTGAGTGATACAATAAGCTTGATCTCCCCTTATTTAGTTAGAAAAGCTCACATTGAGGCAATATCCAGATAGTCACCATTTTCATGCTGATTATATCAGGAAAAATGAGGGTAATGATTCAGGTTTGGCAGCTGTGGTGTCTTCTTGTATGAGAAACTAATAAAGGGACACTAAATCTTGATATACTTATCACATTTGGGCTGTCAGGAGTGTGTAATCTTCTCCAAAGTTTCTGGGATTTGTTCGGTGCAGTTCTTCATATTTCATCCTGAAGAACTGCTTCCTCAGTCCTCCCTCCCACCACCATCTTTTAACATGCTGCCCGAAGAACAAGCCTGCATCTCCACAGAGGCACATTGAACAACATAGACTTGTAAGCCGTACATGTATTAAGAGGTTTCAACAAAAAGGTTATACGCACACACATGCTTTCCCTCTGTTCTACACTCTGAGAATCCATATTACTTCATTCTGTGATAAAGGGAAATGTTCGTAGTACGTAGTTTATGTGTAAAGAAATACTTTTTTAAAATGCAACACTTATGGCTAGTTATTTTCAGGCATTAGATTGAGGGGGTAGGGGAAATGAAGCTATCTTAAGGTATAATGCAGAAAATATTTACTGTGTGTTTGTTAAGAAAATTTATATTTGGGGCTGAGCTTCAAGAAGAAATATTTCATCCATTGACTATTTTGCTATGAAGTGGCTCAGTTTTCCAAGGATTGAGCACGGGAGACCATTCTAAGAAAGTTCAGATATTGTCGTCAATATTGATGTACTAGTGGAGTAATTGACTGGACTGCTAATGTTCAATCTTCACAACACAAATAGAATGGAATATCTCATTGTATTTTTAATTCCATTGTTCTTTCATCTATTTTAAGACTTTTTTTTAAAGGCAGAGGGTGCAGAGCCTTTTATTGTTCAGAATGTAAAATTGGTTCTATCCCTATAGGAGGACACTCTGAGCTAAGCAATTCTGCTAGAGATCATAGTCACCTTATTAAACATTTGGGCAGCTATCTACCAATCAGCAGTTCAAATTCATAATTTCTCTTTGGGAGAAAGGTGTGGCTCTCTAGTCCAGTGAAGTTAAAGTCTCAGAACCCCCCAGAGGTAGTTCTAGCTGGCCCTGGAGGGTGTCTGTGAGTCTGAGTCAACATTTGAATTTGGAATGAAATAATCTGAAGATGACTTTCCCCCCCCCCAAGTCTATGCTATCTTCAGTGGAGCCTTTGATCTTTTGTGGTGGATTTTAAATGGACAACACACTTCTACTAATCTTGTCCTTGACTTATTCTTAGTTCATACTGTAATTGTTATGTGCATGGCTTTTGAAAAGAAATATCTAGCAACTTCTCATTATCGTTGTAGCAATGTGTAGCTATTTGTATATCTGTGGAAATATCTCAGTACTGCAGTATTACATACGATAAGTCTACATATACAAATGTACACGTGCATACAAACACACAGTATATATAGGAAACAAATGCCCAAGGAAGTTGTGTCATATGCAAAAATGTTACAGAAGATGCATCATTAGCATAAACATATGACAAGCTATTTCAACAAGAGTATTAAAGCTATAGACTCCTATAGTACAATCTTTTGAAGCATGACTCCTGTGGTGTGACCCTAGAAAGAATTATAGTTTGAACATAGAAAAAAGTACTAAATTTTTAGTCAATACACTTAGTTTTCTTTTTTGGATGGTCTTCAGCCCCTTGGAAAAGTGAAATATGTATTCTAAACCCATTTCCACACCCAAAAATTGGAAAGGAAGTATCTCTACTATCAATGGTATTAGATTATTAATAACATAGAATAGAGTAATTAATTAATAATTGTAGGTCATGTATCATTTACTACATGAATTTATACCAGATATGTATATCACATACATGAGTATGAGACTTATAAATTTGGCTCATTCTGTTCAGATTCATAGGCTATCTTCTTGTTCAAATGCCAGAGAGCAGGTTTAGAGTGCTACAGTTTTATTTCATTTTGTAGCTTCCCCACACATCTCTGCTAATTTTCTCAAGGCCTCCACACTAAGTTGTTCCAACCAACTTAGAAAATATGAAAGAACATAGATAAATATCTTCCTGCTTATTTAAATATGTAAAAATAAATTTAGAACCGAGCATTAAAATTTTTAAGGTTTAAGGGGAGACAATTTGCATGGCCAATAGCACAATGGAGCCTATAAACACTCATTAAAATAAGGCAATTTCTTTACCCATATATATCTATTTGGCCTTAAATTTATAAATGTGTTTCAGAGTGATGCATTATTATAAATTTAATTTTTTTAAGTTTTCAAAAGTCTACAAGGTGTTTACCATATATAATCTTCCAGATAACAAATCTACTCCGTGTTAGACTTAGATATTTATTTCTTTTATTATAAAATATAAGCATCAGTAGCAACATTTCTGAGTTTGTCATGATTTCAGTATGTAAGCCATTATTATGACATCTCTGATTCCCTGTGCCCTGACAACCAGCTAGTGGAGACAACCTTCTCCAGCTAAGGACAACTCTGCTCAGGATTCTGATGACAAAATGGCATCTGAACCATTAATAATTTTTATCCTTAATTTTTATCCTCTCTTCCTATACTTTCTTTACTGGTGTGGAATATGTTTCCTGTGAAATTAAAACAAAAACAAAAACCTTTGCACGCAAAAGGCCATAAGATCTATTTTTTAGTTCTATAAATTCATTGTTTTATTTTAATTACTTATTTTATAGCTTACCAGATGACAAAAATAGTGAAGTCAATTATTACTACACTGTTAAGCAAATAGGGACTTCTTAGATTGCTGTCTTCAATGACAATTGATGGGCACAACAAGATAGGCTGGTAGATTTAATTGAAAACAGGGAGCTCAATAATATTGAAAGAACAAATGAAACTTGGGGAATAATACCTCTCAATGAATTAGTCTTGTTCAGGCATGGCTGTAGATTTCATACCTTGTTGAACTGTATCTCCAACACCCATTTGGAGTAAAGAATGATTATCCCTAGAATCTTCTCAATCCAATATAAATGTGACTTTAGGAGGTACATCCCACTATGAGGCAAAATTTCTATTCATCTGTGAAACCTACTTATTTCTTTTAAGTTATCTATTTTAAGTTCTCTCTTTCTGACACACAAAGTTAAAATAGGCACCAGGTAGATATTTCAGTTACACAAGCAGATAAACTGGAGGCAAAGAGAGGATAGCAGGCATAAAGCAAATCAAACTAACAGAACAACTTACATTAGGTCACAAGGCTAGAAAATAAAATTATCCTTTCTTTGAGACAACTGGGGCAGTAACACTGCCCCTCCAGACTCTGAATGCTGCCTATGTTCTCTGGATCCTGTGTGGAGGTTTTACAATCCTAGAATTCAAAGCCAACTTCCAGGCACGCTGTGTTGCAACTTTGCTTCTATGGCTTTGCGTAGCCCACTCTATTAGTCCATACTTGTGATTACTATTTCCCCTCTTGTTCAGTGCCTATAACTCCTGGTCTCCTTTCCCATGGCAGCACTACCCTTTACACTTTAGACAGTGAGCCCAGGGCTCTGGCTCTTGTGAATGGCAGTGGTCCCCTTCAGAACCCCATTATCAACCAGCTGACTCTGAAACCTAGGAGGCCAAGGGCTCCATCCATGAACACAGAGGCAGCCTTATATCTCATATGCACATTGAGGATGGTTATTTTCTTTCCTTGGAGGACAACAGATATAGTTTATTTGGCCTATTTTCAAAGAGTTTAATTCCAAGAAGCAGAGAGCTTCCTTTATTTCATCCACTCTCTGTCCCCTTCAGCCTAAACTGATAGGTTTTCTGCTTTGCTAGTTGGTTAATCAGTCACAGACTAATCTCTTAAAAAAAAAAAAGATTGTCTGCCATGTCCTTGGTGAAAATTCTAGGACATGTGTTTATACAAAGGAATTTTCCAAATCTTTAAGTTGCGTTTTTATTTTTCACAGTTCATTTTTAAGTCTGTCTCTTTCCTGTCACACGACCTTTTAAAAATGGGCTTAAAGAGAAACACCGCTAAATATTCAGATTCATGATTTATAAGCTCTACCTGCCTCCAAACATTTGAACAAATTTCAGACCAGTTCATTGCCATTTCACAAAAAATATTACTGAATATCCATTGTCCAAAAAAAGTTTGTAAATTCATTTTAAAGCCCCACCAGAAATATATTTAAAGCCCATGTATAAATAACATTATTTTGCAGATAGAATATGGCATAGTGGTTACACAGTGGGCTGATAAGCAAAAGGTAAGCTGTCTGAAACTCCTAGAAGTCCCATGGGAGGAAGTGGAGACTTTCAATTCTTAGTTTCAGAAACCAACAGGGGCAGTTCTACCCTGTTCTATAGAGTCACTTTAAGTCCAGATCAACTCAATGGCAGTGAGTTTGATTTGAGTAATATATATTCATGATGACACAAAAATATTTTCTTGCTGAAGTGAGGACAATTTCAACGTTTGCTGATGAAGATCAAGAATTGCAGCTTTCAATATGGATTAAAACTCCATAAAACCAAAATTATAACTGAAGATTACAACTAAAGAAAGACAAAATACACACAACTGGATCAGTAGATAGCACCATGACAAATGGAGAAATGATTGAGGTGGACAAGAATTCCATTTGCTGGGTGGAAACAGCAGTCAAGAGATCAAAGAAAGGATGCATTGCATTGGGTAAATCTCCTGCATAAGCAGCGATGCTACTTTGAGAACTAAGGTGACAGATCCAAGCTGTGGTATTTTCAATAGTAGTATACATGTACAAATCGATCATTGAAAAAGGAAAACTGAAGAATCGATGTATTTGAATTATGGTGCTAGCTAAAAATATTGAAAGTACCATGGACTGCAGAAAGAGCAAATTGATCTCTTTTGAAAGAAGTACAGCCAGAATGATGTTTAGAGGCAAGTAGGATAAGACTTCATCTTGCATACTTTGTATACATTGTCAAGCAAGACCAGTCCCTGGAGAAGGACATCATGCTTAGTAAAGTAGAGGAGTGGGGGGGGGGGGAAAGAAGAAGAAAAATCTTTACTTGGGAACCTTGGTGGCAGAACGTTTATGCTTTGGTTGTTAGTCTCGTGGTCTGCAGTTTAAAACCAAGGAGAAAGACGAGAATTTCGACTTCCATAAGAGTTGCACTCTTGGAATCCCACTGGGGCATTTATAACCTGCTCTATATTGTCACCATAAGTAGGAATCAACTTGATGACAGTGAATTTGGTTTGGTTTTTGGTCTCTTTATTGTTGTTACCCCAAACCAACTCTGCAGTAGAGGAAACCCTGACTCATAGTGAGCCTCTAGGACAGAGTCGAACTGCCCCTGTGAGTTCCCAGACTGAAACTCTTAATGTATGCACAGAAAACCTCCTCTTTCTCTTGTCAAGGAGTAGCGGCCAACCTAGTGGACAGCCTGATGTGTATTTGCCAAACCACCACCTATTTTATCATCTCCAAAGTGATTAACTCAAGACTCACCGGAACCAATCCTGCCTCATTAACAACCCAAACAACTCATTCATTCCCAGATGATATTATAAGCATAGGTCTAGATGTTATGATTTATGACTCATTTTTAGGGGACGCAATTCAATTCCTAAAAGCCACTTAAAAAAAAGCCAAATCAACTTCTGTTGAATAGTCATTTCTCTGTTAGTGATATTTAAAATCTACACCTTTCAAAAGTGCTAGGATGATGAGTAATGTTAGGGACAACTACAATGTTTAGTGAGAACTTTTTAAGTAATTTCTAATTTCTGTTTCACTTACAATATCCTTAGGAGACAGTACTTTTCCTTCTTTCTTTTAAAAAAAAATCATTTTATTGGGACTTGTAGACAGTGTTTTTCTATGACAAGGAATGTCCTCATATGAAGGAGAGAGAAACCGAACTTAAAAAAAAAAAAGAGGCACACAGAGGTGTAAGGAGATTATTTTCAGACTCTAAACATTTGGTCAAATAAATATTAAGATTTTTTATTATATTTTATAGTCAGGATTATTTCATATGATCACAATGCACCTAATTTTCCCTGCAATCTAAGATGGCCAGCTCCATTTTAAGGTATGGATTTGAGAAGTCTGTTGTTTTTCATACAAATTTGTTTTGTTTGATGCTTATGTGTTTAATCATCATTGCTGCTGGCTATTGTTGTTTTTCTTGTATTTTAATACTTTAATCAATGGATATTTTATTGGTACTTGTACCCTGAGGCTGTTGAAAGTAGAAGGTGCAATTTCACAAATATACAATTGAAACAAAGAAAAATAAAACAGATGGGCATGAAGACCATGTGGGTAATAGGATATGTACAAATTTGAGATTGGCACCAGTTGGATTTGGGGGGATAAGGTGTCTCTGCTTGCTATGAAAAAGTAAACAAATCAGGGCCAATAGTCAGCAGCCAGTGAGCCAATTTTAACTAGTTTATTCAACGGGCTTTAATTTTAATAATAGAATTGATAAAGGAAGACTAATAAAACTTTGGCTCAAACTGACCTGATGATGAAGGAGGAAATTCCCACCCTTGCCCAATCCTGCTGAAAGTTACATTTCCTTTAATGACTCTACTTAGAGCATCAGGAAGCTAAGTGGTCATCACTAGCAGGTACTTAGCCAAGAGTAAGAGGTTGGAAGTGGACTGCTCTATTCAAACACCCATCTAAACGGGCTTCCTGGAGCGTCAGAGCCCATTGCTGCAGAAGTCACGATGCTCTCTTTGCGTGCACAGCGAAGCACAGCACTCCGTCTAAAGAGAGGAAGAGCATCAAAGAGACAGCCTGCAACAGACAAACATCCACCGCAGCACCGAAGGGACAATTAGCTAACATCGTCCCTCAGAGTTTTTAAGCAACTGAGAAATGCAGAACTAAAGAACAATGCTCAGCAACACTGAACAGAATCAAAACAGTCTAAAAGGAATTGGCATTCAGGCTTCATATACTGCCAGTATAATTCTGTGCTAGAAAGTAAAACTAGTGGACATTTTCAGGTTGCTGAGCTTTTGTGGGTTTTTTTCCATTCAAATTATCAAGGAAATAGATCATGTTACCATGCGTGGTCAAAATGTGTTACAACTTGTTCATAGGTTTCAAATGTCCTCGCATGTGTTTGACCATGGTCAATGGTACTCATCTGCAGTGACTCTTTCGTTCGCCTGTTCAATTTCATTATTCAAAGTTGGAGAGTCAGGGAAGATAGGGATTTTTCTTAGAAATTCAGTTGTTAAATATAGTTCTGATGAGTTTTTGAGTTTCCTCTTTGACTTCTCATTCTATTGGACTATTAGGAAGACAAATAGCCTCACAATTTTTTGAATTTACTTTATGCACATGCATTTATATAATTTTGAAATCAAATATCTTTAATGTGTTTTAATTCCTTGTTCCACACTGAACTAGCTTTCTCCACAAGGCCGTGAAAAAAATATGTCACTTGTGTTAGCTCTCAAGAAATGTCTAGTAGGGAGAGAAAGATTCAAATAAGAAAACAGTGGCATTGCAACATGTAATGATGAATGAACATGTATAGCTTAGGTAACAAGTGATGCTAGCGGCCAATGGAGTGAGCGTGACGATCCCAGCAGGGAAGGTTACAGATGGAACTAAGGATAATCCTCTCTAAATAGATCAATCACCAATGGTGAGCTATACCTAGGGCTGAATGATACCTGACACTGATTGCAGAATTGGAAATTAGAGGTATGTATTTATTCAGATAAACTTCAAAAGTATAAGATAAGCTTTAGAATAGTAAGATGAGTTACAATGATTTTTAAACATTATCTGCATTTGTTTGATAGAGTCCAGATTTATTTTATTTAGAGAAATAGCACTTTGTTTCTTGAATACAACATCAGATACAGTAGGCACAAATAAAACCAAACTGAACTCACTGTTGTTATGTTAATTCTGATTTATAGCAACCCTATAGGACAGGGAAGACTTGGCTCTGTGGGCTTCTGAGATGCTAACTCTTTATGGGAGTGGAAAGCCTCATCTTTTCCCCAAGGAGTGGCTGGCTGTTTCATACTGCTGACCTTTCAGGTAGCAGCCAAATGGATGACCATTTTGCCACCAGGATTTTTGTGGGCCTTGTTAATATTAACAGCAAAAGGAAAATTATTATTCTATATTTAATTTATTTGAGTTCTTAATACAATGTCATATATTGAAAATACTTGCTTTCTCGCTGGATAGATGAGAAATTGAGAAAGAGAAGCAGATTTAATACAAGAGTGTGTGGCTTCAAATTATATTTAAACAATCACAAATTTTATAAAACCTTTAAAATCTGTCTTGATCATCATGCTGTATTTTTTCGGTTTAAACAGGATGTGTTCCAAAAGAAATCACATTTTCTCGAACACTTCCAGATTCAAATACTAATATGGAATTCACCCCATTAAGGTCTCCTTTCAACTCTGCCCCAGAGGTTGGTATTGATGGCGGCTGCTAGGGAATCTGGAGACAGGAAGAAGCCCTGGGGAACATAGTCTGTCACTAGAAAGTTGCCATCTGTCTTTTCTAGATATCGGCTGTGCTGGAGGAAATCACAGTAGTTCCACATCTTTTCAATGACAGCTCATGGTAAGATAAACGCGCCATGATAAGATAAGCGGCAACTTTTTAATGAAAACCTTTATGTGCGAGTTGCTTGCTTACGTTATAGTTCCTCAAAGTGCATCTAATACTTTATTCTCTAATATCAAAACCAATGATTTGATCTTAAAGGATTTATTTTTCAGTTCTTTAACCGACATGATTTACAAGTTTGACCACACCCTCCCTTATGATTATTTCTTAAAATATCCTCTCAGAATGAGACTTGGTAAAATCCTGAAAATGTAACTTTCTTGTTTGTTTCCAGTAGAAAACATTTTTCATAAATAATTTTATTGGGGGCTCTTACAGTTCTTAGAACAATCCATACATATATCGATTGTGTCAAGCACATTTGTACATATGTTGCCATCAGCATTTTCAAACATTTTCTTTCTTCTTGAATCCTTGGTCTCAGCTGCTCTATTTTCCCTCCCTCTCCTCCCCTCCCACCCTTGTAAACCCTTGAGAAATTATAAATTATTATTATTTTCACATCTATAACATCCATGGGTGATATGTGGGTAAAGGGAAATGGTGGATGGTATAAACTTAGCTTCTTATATCAAATTATTTGGAAGTATTTGTTCAGATGACATAGTTCCCCCACTACTATTATGATTCATGGTTGGGAAAATGAACAGTAAAAGTAATATTTGTTTATTTAATGATTGCTCTCCCTATAAAGATTAAAACCACTGGTTGACATTGATCAGAGATTCATAGCTGCTCCCTGTGTGGGTATCATGTGGGTATGATTTGTTACAGAGTGGTGTTTTTAAAGGTTATCACCTTTCCAAAGCAGATAACAAGATTTTATTCTTCTAAGATGACACTAGATGGGTTCAAACAGCTAGCATCTCAGTTCCTAACAAAGCACTTACCCTTTGTACCACACAGGAACTTAGGTTTTAAGTAATCATGATTTCTCGTAAATATTATATGATAGGCTAGATGGTGATTTCTCCAAGTTTCTGCCTAATTGCCTGTCACATGTGCCCCGTACATCAGTTATGAACTTTGAGTGAATGCCAGAGCAGCATTGGGTGCCCAGTCCTCAGAGAGATGCTTCTCTCTGGCCCATTCTCCTTACAACAAGAGTCCTGAATGGTTTTCAAATGTGAAAGTAAGACAGTGGGCTTATGTATTATTGATAATACCATCTTCCTTGGAGATACCAATATTACATTTGACCACAAACTATCAGTGGTTCAAAATCACATAAGGTCCGTGTTCAGGAAGAAAGGCCCACTACTCAACTTCTAAAAAGTCATCCGTTTAAAACCTGATGGTGCCCAGTTTCATTCTCCTGTATGTGGAGTTACCATGAGGCAGTTCCACCTGGATGATATTTGGTATACAAATTTATGTATATGGTTTGTAGAACAATTAATAATAAATTTTCTATAAAGAAATAACCCAAGAAAATATTTATAAAGCTATAAATTCAAAATTGTTTTAGTTCTAACTATTCAAGACCATTTCTAAATTTCCAGATAATGTTGTTTGCTTCAGACAAACCTATGAAAAATCCTGTGCAAAACTTTGCCTCATCAGTATTTCAAAAGGCCTCCAAAGAAAAACTACGGGCATGAATATAAGAATTATAACAGGTGGATAAAAATGGAGAAATTATGCATTGAGCTGAGCCCCTCATGGCCAGCTTTTGGAAACCACCAGCTCCGGGAGAAAAGCTTGACCTTCTACTCCGGAAAACTGAAGGCTAGGAGTCAGGACGCACTGGATGGTGATGACTTTGGTTTCCTTCTTAATTTGAGTTTAACTTATCCCACAAGATGAAATGTATTTTTCTGAATATCTTATTAAATCACTAAGGAAGTCTAATTGCTATTTGTCATTTCACTCTAAAGTTTAGATGTCTTATTTAAAGCAGAATATTATATCCATGTTTACTTAACTTCAAAGTTGTTACTAATCCAAGTTATATTGTACTTGTTTTGTTAAGAAAGCTCTTCATTCAGTGAGTAATGCATACATAAATATATGTACATATAGTCCATCTTAACAAGTATTTATTAATATTTAATTTATACTGAACGCTAATACAGGGATAGGGATTCAATAAGAGAAAAGCTTCTGTCCCAATAGAACAAGGTATTATACTTGGCATTTGGGGCATGAGAACATTCATAAATACTATGGCTTTATAGAGCAATGAAATAAGGAAAAACAAAACTGTTGGGGGGAGGGTAATAATGGTGGGTGAATTGGACGCTATTAGGTAGCTTCCTCTATATCCAGTGAAGGTATCTTTTCTTCGGGAAACCATTGAGAGAGAGAAAAAATTCCCTTGTTAATTTAATTTTATTTTCTACGTTTAGTTTGAAATACAAAAGTAGGTCTCGAAGTTCCGATAGTAAATCGCCTCTTGTCTATAGACGTGTGGAGCACAGGGACAAGATAAAGGTCAGCGGGAGAAGTGTGCACATCTAAAATGTGACATGCACAAGATGGAGGACTGGATGACTTCCCCCAGGAAGTGTGAGCCTCAGCAGGCCCAGCAGAGGGGTGCAGGAGCAGGGAGACCCTGCACAGAAACAGGGAAATATGAGTACAGTCAGACAAATGTGGGTTCGAAGGGCCTGAAAATCAGCTTCACTTTGACGAAAGAGACTTCTCACTATTGAGAAGTCAAATAAAAGGAAGATTGAAAATTGAACACTGGATTTAGCAGAGAGTTACTCCCATATGCAATATGCACACACTTAGAACAATAGGAAATGAATCATTCATTCATGATTCTAAATGATAGAGCTTGCTGCATGATTCTTGTCATGAGGGAATCAAATGCTAGTTTCATATGTGGTTGATAAAAATACCACCAGCATTATGTGTTCTGTGCTGTTCCTGCCTGTAGTTTAAATTTTACGGAATTCGAAGGATAAACTGCCCAATTTCCTTTTAAAGTTGTTCGAGATGGAAGAGCAGTCACATGCTCTGCATATGTAAACTCACCTGGTTGATCTGACAATTCCTTCTAAGCTACCTTTTTAATTGAGAAAAATATTGAACAAAATAAAAATTATTCCTCCAAATGCTAAGTGAAATAGTGAAAAAAAACAACGTTTTCCTTTTTCTGCAAATAGTGTACAATTGCAATTGCTTGCAATTAAAGGACTAAATCATAAGGACTAATTCTAGAGTTGTGTTGTGTTGTTGTTTTCTCATTGGTGTGTATATTTTATAGTATGTTTGAAAAGGATATTTCATTGTTTATTTGTTCATTGGTTACTTATTCAGTTTTTTATTCCCTATAGGCATAATAAACAATTGAGTTTGGTCAACTGCAGTAATTTAATTTTGAAGCTGCGTTTCTCCCTTCCTCAACTGTGCGAGTGGTGTAGAGGGACAAATAACTGATAGATGATGATGACACAAAAGTCACATTGCACCAAAGGCCCCTGCAGAATTTGGGGATAATCCAGATTCCCAAGGTCTGACTCAAGGAATTTTGTTTGATTTAATAATTCTATGAAAGGACCCAGGGATTTGCATTTTAAGAAGTGTATTAACAATCAATTGATTCCAAAATAGTCATTTAGATACAAAAAAAACACCTGTTCTTGAGAAAATCACTCAAAAATAGGGAAACAAAGGCAATAATATCTATCACCTTTTATATAACTATATTTACCTGGATGCATATACTCAAAAACAAACAAAAACCAAACCCCTAAAATGGAGGTGATTCTGTCTCTTGCCACCCCTTCCAGACAGAGTAGAAATGGCCCTTTGGGTTTTGGGAGACTGGACTCTCTAGAGTACCAGACAGCCACAGCTTTCTCGTGAAGAGCAGTTGGTGGATTTGAACTGTTGACTTTATAGTTTGCAACTCAACTTGTAACTATCTATTCCACCAGGGCTCCTTACAAACCCTTACTGACCCACATAAATCATATAATGGTAAGGCCAGCTGATACATTTATTTATTTCTGTAAACATATGCACAGATAAATTTGTGTCAGTATGAATATGTTGTACATGTTTATTTCAAAATGATGTGTATGTTATATTTATATTCTTAAGTACACTGTACACTAAGTTTTTTGAAAATCACCTTACATTTCATAGTAATGACCTTTACATTTTAATAAGAAAATATTGAAAAATAAAGTTAAAAAATAATTTTATATTTTAACTGAATTGAATGAGAAATGCTACTATTTTTATAATTAGTTTTATATTTATTTGAGTTAGAATTTTAAAATATGATTGTTTTTAGGATGGTGTGGGACAACCTGAAAAATTCCTTTCTTAATTGTAATCTCTGCAAAGAAGGAAATGCTAAATTTAAATAATCACCATGAAGCACAAAATTTGCAAATAGCAACTGTGATTCTGCTAAAAATAGAAAATGCCCGCTTTTGTAGTCTGATGACTTGGAAGTATTGCGTTCCCAAAATTTCTCTCCAGGTCTTCCCCCTCCTTCTCCTTTCCTCATCTAGCATTTATTTCCTGTATTTTTCTTTATTAGGGTGCAGTAGAAGCATGCTGCATCAAGCTGGGAAGAAGCCTCTGTAAGAGCTAAGATATGTAAATGATACAGCCCCCTTGCTTAAAGCACAGAGAACCCAAAGCATTTACTAGTGATTACCGAGAAAAGATTGGGATTAGCAGGGATTTCATTTAACTGATCCACAATCAACCCTCCTGGAAGTAGCCATCAAGTAATCAAATAACATGCTGGACCCAAATGGGCTAAACCAAGTCCATGTTTTCTTAAATATCCTGGTATCTTAAATATCCTCAGATGCCTGTGAACATTTCACCTCATATGTATGTGAAAGTTTAACAATGATTAAGAAAGATAGACTAATAGATGTATTTAAATTATAATGTTAACAATTAAACAAAATTATTATGGTCTTCCAGAAGAACTAAGAAACTTCTCTTGGGAGATTTATAGCCAGAATGCCCTTTACACCTTGCCTCACATACTTATGGTTTGTTAATGGGAAGAACTAGTCCTTGGAGACAGAAATCACACTTGCTGAAGTGTAGCCTCAGTGAAAAGAGGAAGGCCCTCAATGAGACAGAGCAATACAGTGGCTGCAACAATAGGCTGACACATAGGCAGGGATGTGAGGATGGTGCAGCACTAGCCTGTGTTTGCTTTTTTTTTTTTTTTTTGGAGCACCCCTATGAGTTGGAACCAGCTCAATGGACAAGAAGAACAGTAACACCAACTACATGGACACAATGTGCGAGGGAATCGGGTTCTACTATATTGTTAATTGTATAGAAAGCCAGAAAACATCAGTTCTGTTGCTGTTTCTAAATATAATTTCAGGTGCAAGGCCTGTAAACTGACACGTGTTTCTTTTGTCAAACTGGAACACTCTAGAATACTGAAACACTTTGATGGAACAAATGCATAATCACAAATTCATAACCATTTCGCACACAGCCTTAATAGGCAAAATCTTTTGGATTGGAAAGCAGACAGATTTAATGTCCTATGTCTTCAGATGCTTTTGAGAAACAAGCTACTAAAAGATGATTACATACTCATGTAATTAATGAAAATCTGTTTCCTATTGTGGTAGTCTGGATTGATTAGAGAAACAAATCCATAGACACTCATATGTGTTTAAGAAAGAGCTCTATATCAAAGTGTAATTTTACATGAAGAAAATACCCCAGCTCAGTCCAGATCAAGTCCATAAGTTCTATATTAGCCCAAAGTCTGATATTAGCCCATATATCTGACAATAGTCCATACATTCTTCTACAGACTCGCACAGCTCATACTATGTGGAAATTCAGGATGATTACAGGTCAGTGGGTGGAAAGTCTTGTGGATTCAGTGGCAGTGGAATCAATCTGTGCCACATAAGCACAAAATTTTAAAAGTCAGGTAAGAACCACGGCCTGAAGTATTTAATCTTTTATGGGGAAACTGTCAATGAACTCAAACAGACCATGACAGATTCAGACTGTCAGGGGTTTATTAAGCCACCAAAAATTTCAATAACATTAAGGAAAGTATAATGAAATAACCAACGCCTTCGTAAACACAAGGAGAAAATATCAAACAAAGTCAACATCACTTGCTATCTTCCTGTCCTACATTCCATTTCAAGGACCAAGATCAGGTGTTAAAACAAGAGTAGCTCCATATGTCTCATCAGCAAGAAGACAAAGTAGAGAATGTCCCTGTGTCCCACCTCCAGCAAGCTATTTATCTCCATAGTCCCTCCAAATGAGGTCATCAAACTGCAACCTGACTGACAGGCTAAACTCTACCCCTTTGCATGCAAGTTGACAGAAGATTCTATAACTGCCACACCTATACAAATAAAGCTAAATGAACAAACCCACTGTCATATGATTGATTCTGACTCAAAAGAAGAAGAAGAAGAAGAAGAAGAAGAAGAAGAAGAAGAAGAAGAAGAAGAAGAAGAAGAAGAAGAAGAAGAAGCAGCTTATAGAGGGTTTCCAAAGCTGTAATGCTTATAGAGGCAGAAAGCCTCATCTTTTCCCCAAGGAACAGCTGGTGGGTTTGAACCACCAACCTAGATATCAACAGTAGAATGCTAACCCAACAGAGCTCGTTACTAATAAGTAAGATAAAAATATGGTTTCTGAAAACCCTTACAGTTGCTTGTGTGTTATGCTTGTGTGCTGGAAAATTGGAGATCAAGCAAGCACACACTGATTACAGATCCCATTATGTCCTGGGTTGGCCAAGTGTGAATCTGGTCTCCTTTATACAGTAATACAGTAATATATGCCCTAAACTGAGTTGGGAAGATGTTCCATCTGCCCGAGGGAGAAAGATGTGGCATTCCGCTTCTGTAAAGAAATACCGTCTCAGAAACCCACAGGGGTCATTTTGCTCTGCCTTTCAGAGTCGAGATGAGTCAGGCTCGGGTGGATGGTAGGGGTTTTTTGGTCCCTGGAGCATGGCATGCAAATGTTTCATTTAATGGAAAGGATGCTTGCTTCCCTCTTGACCAAGGAGAAGCATTCTCCTTGAGCTGTATGTATCTGTACATTCAAAAGTCACTAAGTCATAGTGAATTCTCAGTTCTTAGACACAATCATGGCATAATATAGGGAGTTACTAGTTGATAATTTAATTTTTAAAAACTCTTCATAACCATCTGTCAAAAATCAAATAGAAAATTAACTCTTGTACTATAATTTATTAAGATTAATCTGACCCCAAAACTGATATAAATCACATATTAAAAAACACATTTATGCCAATTTTCCATCTCTGTGTCCCATAGCAGAAGTGACAAATATATTATGGATTTTGACAAGCAGTCAAACTCTGTTCAATAGAATGGCAATGCAATTTCTGTTATATGACAAATAACTGTCTCAAGTATTAGAGCATGAAACTTGCCAGTGAGATCCGAGGAGCTAGGGTTTAGTGCATTGTTGGCCACCATTCTCTTGAAGTTGGAAGCATTCTGTCATGAAGACTGTTGCAGGATGCTCAGGGATTTCAGTGGTGCTTCCAGTTGACAACAGACTAGAAAGGTCCAGTGATCTGTGTCAGGGACTCTGCCAGGGACAGCCCTGTTGATCTCAGTAAGCCGGTCCAGGGTCCATGGGTTCAACCAGAGCAGTTTGATTGACTTGACAACACCTTACAACAAAAGCAACAACAGTTTTGATAAAAGCAATGGGAATAGAATCTTTCAAGTTCCAGATAATGAGGTTTCTCAAGGTTTGACAATAATCAGTTGATAATAATCAACTGAATGGACATTTCTATCATTATTTTCTATAGTAGGTAGTAATTGAATATTTGTTTTTCCAGTTTAACATTAGTTTTCCTTGGTGAAGTGTGACAGTGTTACATCTAATTCCCAGCCAAGTGTTTTAGAAACACAGTTTGCTAGTCTAAAGGAGGACTAGAAAAAGGCTGTGACTGACATAGAAATGTATTTGCCCACTAGCAAGACCCTGGTAAGAGCATTTTTCTGCCTGAATGGGGGTGTGGCAGGAGGAGCACAGGGAAACTGGGTGGTTTGCTCAGGAAATTGTACCTTAAACTTTAAGGGAAGATAGCCAAACTAATGTTTAGTTATCTTAAAATTGTGAAGCAGAGCCACTCAGCTTGTTCCCTCAGCCACAGAGGTAAATCTGAAACCTCCTTATTCATGTCTCCCCATTCACTGTCAGCATCGTTTCAGAGAAAACGGATGTTCATAAAATTAGTTGGTCACACATTGGAGCATTTATTGAGATCCTCTGGTTGTACATTTCCAGATCACAGTCGAGAGAGAAAACAACCTGTAGACCAATGAGAAAGTGCCGCAAAAGCTGCAAGGACTGCATCTTTTTGTCTGATGCCATCTCTTCAGGGAGACATTCCCCTCCTGGGCTCTTCCAGACCATTGATTCCATTCTGAAACCATAAAAAAAGAGATTATAAATCAAGAGAAGGAGGTGCTGGTAGAATACTATGAATGGTTTATAAGTTATTTTGTGAACAAAATTGAGACTCTTAGAGCTGCTGAGCAGCCTTCCACCTCTATTTTTTTCCCATGAAGTAAGATTTTTGCCCACTCCAGAGAGAGTGGCATGATTTTTATAACACTTTCACATCCTAAAACTTCATACAACTGGTGCTTACCAATTGCTGCTCATTGTGCAGTGCTCTTAAAGTTGTCAATAATACCTGACATGGGCACTTTTACCTCCAGACACGTTCCCATCTTCTGAACCACTGGTAAATACCCTTCTACAAAACAGAGTCATTTAATGAAGGTGGTGTCAGATTAAAAGCCAGTAGACAATAACGTTATGCTTCAAGGTATTTGGATCGCCTGAGAAAACATTGCTTAATAAAACGGAAAAACGGAACCCCAGTCTCCCTTAATGTAATGGTGACTGTGGAGCCAGCGGTACCTCCATAATGCTGCTCAGAATAAACAGGGTCCTATATGTCTATGTAGAGTTATGTTTAGCTTAACAAAGCAAAACAAACCTCACTGCCCTTGAGCAACCCTGCTGACCCTAGGCGATCTGCCCTTAGGGGTTTCCAAGACAAGAGTCTTTCCAGGAGGAGAAAATCTCACCCTTCTCCCATGGAGTGGCTGGCAGTATTGCACCCCTACCTTGCCCTTAGCAGCCCGACTACTGACCCCCAGGAGCTACCAAGGCTCCTTAAGAGCGCATTTGAATATTAATGAAAAGTACACATCATGATTTATGATTTGAAAATGATGTCCATAATTATTTCTACAGAGTTCTAAATTTCCATTATTTTGCTCAAGCTCATTTGATTCACATTTGGGGTGATGGCCCTTGTTTGCAGCTGTTTGCTTCTTAACTGTTATGAAAAGCCAGCTATTGATCCACTTTGGATAGTGGTTTTCTCTTTGTGTTATTCCCCTCTGGGACCACATTTTTCCTTCCCATAAATCCTTAGCAGTCTATATATTTTGGAAGGGGTTGACTTTATTTCAGAATTCAAAAAGAATCAAACTCAGTGGCTTCCAGTCAATTCAATTATGACTCATAATGGCCCTTCAGGACAGGGTAGAATTGCCCCTGTCAGTTTTCCAGAGCTGTACACTCTTCACAGGAAAAGAAAGTTTCAAAACTCCACCACCTCTGCCAACCCGCACCAGGAACAGGATGGTGATTTCCAACTGCTGACCTTGAGCTTACCAGGCCAATGTATAAGCACTCTGCCACCAGGGCCCCTCAGAGAAGGATGACATGAATTAGGAATAAACCAATGTTTATCCCATTTCTTTGACTTCAAATATGACTCCTGGCCTGGAAACTGGAACAACTTTCCAGCTCTCTATCAAGGGGTCAGGATATAGCTCAGAGAGCTACTATCAACCATCATTGACTACATTCAACAGAGGTCTAAGAATAAAGTCTTCACAGAGATTACAGACCCAAGCCATAAAAGTCACATTGTATTTTGATGATATTGCTTGAAATGCGATGGAACTGTGAGAGACCGAGACCATGTGACTCTTCAGCTATATGAGCCAGTACATTTTCACTCTTTTCCCAAATCAATTCTAGTGGCGGTTTCTGCAAATGACATCACTCAAATATTAGACTCTATGTAAAACTCCAAACCAAACCCATTGCCATTAAATCGATGCCAGTTCATCCAATTTCCAAGATGGTAATTCTTTACCAGAGTAGAAAGGCCTTTCTTTCTCTAGTAGAGAGACTAGTGGTTTCTAACGGCCAACCTTGCTGTTAGCACCCTGTAGCAAAACCAGGCCACCACCAGAGTTCCTAGACTAAATGCGATTTTTCAAAATAGGTGATCATCACTTGATTATTAGGTGTCTTGAGTATTCTCATAAGTAATTTATATATCTAGCTCAATCCTTTCCCCAAACTCTTTGAAGGATACCATTTTTATCCCCAAATTCCAGATAAGGTAAATGAGATCGGTTGTCCAAAGTTGCAAATCTCTTCAGAGAAGGAGCTAGTATTCAAACAAAACTTGACAACAGAATCCCTACTTTTTCATTATGCAATAAGAGCTCCATTGTTTTTAATGAAAAAAATTCTTAACAACACATAATTAAGGAACAAGTAAATTGTATTGAAATTCTTGGATTGTGCTGATCTTGGAAGATTTAACCATGCCAGTTTTGCCCTCAATCATACTCCCTTCATAGAACCTATGGAAACTAGAGAAAGGATGACCCAATAAAGAATAAAAAATTGACCTTGAAGAGAGATTAGGACAATGGAAATTAAAGTGAAATTGAAAATCTCTCTGGTGACAAGAGGAGAGAGAAATTTTCTTTTGATTACACTCTGAGGTTGCATTTGAATCCATCCGTTGAATGAAAAACACATTTTAGAACCAGTTTCAGAATGTTACTGCTGTGCGGGCAGTCTCACATTAGGGATAGCTGACAGAGTCACCATTCTTACTTGGCCTTTAATACTATGTATATTTGACTTCACCTTTATATGATTAGGAGCCCTGGTGATGTCGTGGTTATGTGTTGGGGTGAGATCCACATGGTCGGCAGTTCAAAACCACCAGCAGCTCTTCAGGAGAAGGACTGGGGTTTCTCCTCCTGTAAATGGTGACAGTCTCAGAAACCTACAGGGGTGGTGCTGAGTCAGCATCGACTGGCCGGCATTGGTTTTCTTTCTTTATTGAATCATTGTAAAAACACCTAGAAACAAGAAATTATTCACCGTAGTCACCTTCACTGCTGTGCATGCAGCTTTTAGGACCTTGAAAAGGCTTCCAAACTTTTCTGACACTGGTTCAAGATAAATGAAAACTGTATGCATCCATCTGGATGCATCTATAAGCTTTCAAAGACATACTCAGAAACAGATCTGATTCATAACCTGGAGCTGCCTGGAGCTCCTAACAAACCACTGTCTGGTCCCCCAAACTATCGGTGACTCTGTTCAACACTGCTTACCAGAGAAATGCCATAGAGGACCAGACATAGAAAGAAAAGAATTGTATGCTCCTTGGCCTTCGTACATGGGAAACACTTACAAAGTTAGAAGCAGAGAAAGGGTTATAGTCAGAAGGTACTATTCCCTGTTGTTCTGCTTCAGGAGGTCTTCTGAAATACCCAGAATGTGATATCACTGCATTCAGCCACTTTCAGAAAAGTTTGGGACTCATTTTATTCAGGGCACACAATTTGAAACCATGGCTCAGCTCTTCCTCTCTAGTTATGGGTGTATGGCACAGTCTGATAGGGTGCACTACTCTTCCCGAGTGGATACATATCATAACTCAAAGGAATCACTTAGGATAACACTGACATGGATTATTTTCCAGGACCAAAAGGAGGCTCTTTCTAGTCAATTGACACTTACTCTTGAATGTCTGAATCTCTTACAATTAAATTTCTAGAAAATGATGTTGAAAGAGGTAAGAGATTTTTTTTCCCTTTGCTCCTCTTCTTCTGTGACTTTAGAACACAGAGGAATGTGTTTTAAATGTCTCTGTAAACTTGAAGTCTAGGCCCAACAAGAAATTTTTATTCAGATACAGAATATTTCTCAGTGTCAAATTTTGATTCCAGTCCTTGTCATAATTCTATTTTAAATAAAAGTAATTACTCTCACCTCTGGAGCTCAAACACAAGAACACTCCCTTCAAGAAGAGAACATTGTGCTAATTCCATGCAACTGTTTCTTCTTGGCTGGATTGCTGCAGTTCACGATGGGCTTTTTTGTTTGTTTACTCAAGCAATAAATAGTGTCATTATATGTATTACATCTGTCAGGTTCAAATCAACTGCACAAAGGCCCTATTGCTATCATAAAGGTTTAATTTTAAAATCTACATTTAAAGAAGGGAAAACACATTGTTTGAAGCTTGATGTACTGGGGAGTTGGAGGTGCTCCAGCTAAGCTGTGCTTGCTCAAAGTAGTCATTTCAGAGATGGAATGAGTGGGGTAGAACAAGCGTCTCCCCAGGTAGAACAAGCGTAGAACAAGTGTCCAGGTAGAACAAGCGTCTCCCCAAAGATAATTATGCTGCATACACAAGACATCAATCCGCTACTGATGCCTAACCACACTGGTAGTATGCTTATGAATATAAGAATTCTATATGTGCGTTTTTCTATGCTGCTGATATGTCGATGAGTAGGATAGAACATAGGGGAAAGCTGTGCAAACATCTTACACACACACTTTGAGGCAACGAGTCCCTGAGCCTGGGGTTCAGGCACATAGTCTCAAGGGAGGCCAAGTCCATTTGGCATAACATTCTGCATCCTACTTTGATGCGTAGCAACTTGGTTCTTAAGAACTTGTGAGTTGCCATTTAAGGTGCAATTATGGCGGTCTCTACCCATCTGGAGCAAAGAAGATTAAAGAAAATCAAAGATGCATGGAAACAATTAGTTCAATAAATTAACAAAATCCATGAACCTCATCATCCTCGACCCTGAGACTAAAAACTGAGATAATGCCAAGCTCTCCTTAACAACTGTTCTGAAATAGATAATATTAAACATCCCTAGCAAGAATGGAGGAAAAATGTGAAATACAGCTCAAAGTAGAAAATTATGCTTCCTGGCGAGGTAGAGCAAGCAGGAGAAGGCTCTAGGCTATGGTTCTTAGTCAGCCTTCAGATCTGGAACTGAGCTCACACCACTCACTCAATTTTCACCCAAACAACAGAAAGTTCTTCAAGGGGGACAAAAATAAAAGTGAGGTACACATACAAGGGAATAATCAAGCATATGAGATCAAAAGGGCAGCTTTTACCCAGGAAAGTCTGAGAAAAATAAGGAAGAATGGCAACAAGAAGCATAAGGAGGATGTGGGGGAGTGATGCCATCTTGCCGGGGTCACAATCAGTGACATGAAACCCAAATGTGTATGAATTGCTGAATTAAGAACTGATGTATTCTGTAAGTCTTCACCCAGTTCACAATTACTAGAAATAAAAGAATATGTGTGTGTGTGGCTGGGGGTGGGGGATGAAGGAAGTCTTCAGCAATCAAGCAGAAATCATTTAGGAGAGGGAAGATACCTCAATAGGCAAGCATTTAGTCTAATATTGAATGCCAATCCTGGTTCCCTTAGAAATCTTCAAATGAACTCAGATTTTCATCATCAAAATTAATCAGGAGATGTTATCAAGCTAATTAAGCCCAAATGCCCTTCACTTGCTCTAGGCTTCTATCTTTCAATGTGTATGTTAAAACTAGCTATAAGTTATTCAAGTTCTACCAACTGCTAGGCATTACGCGAAGCACTTTACTCAACACATTCTGCGCACAAATCCCGTGTCATGGAAAAACTCAGCTCCTTTCAAATATAAGTGAAATGAGTGCCAAAGAGTTCAAGTTATTCTCTGATCTACATTTGAGAGCAAATTCAGATAGGGTTTTTGCATTTTACAGATGAACCTAGAAAACATTCCTCTCAAACATACAGGTCTTTCTTTTCCTTTTAAATATAATTTCTATTTTCTAAAATCCTCAACTACTTGGATCATTCCATAAAAATAGGCCTTCGATTTTTGAATAGCATTAAACTCTCCTCCTCGAATTTAGATATTTTATTTCTCCGCTGCTAATCCTGGCAATTCTACAACCCCTGATTCTGTATTTTCAGCTATCTTTTTTCTTCTGTTTTCTAGCATTATGTCAAAATTTTATATATTTTTTTGTTTCTATATTTTTATTTTGGAATAATTTTAAGCTTACAGAAGAGTTCCACACATACTACAGAGCTTTTCCTTCACCTCCTATTGACGTCTTATGTAAACATGGTCCAATTACCAAAACTAAGAAATTCACATGGGCATCAACTATTAACTAAATGACAGACTTTATTTGGATTTCACCTGATTTTCATTGACTATACATTTTACATCAAAATACAATCTATGACACTACATATACTCATCATACGTCCCTAGTCTCTGCCAGAATGTGACTGTATCTCAGTCCTCCCTTGTTTATTGTAACCTTGACACATTTGTTCAGTTGTTTTGCAGACTGCCACGCAGATTTCCATCTGTTATTTTCTCATGATCTGACCCACATTTATAGATGATCCACAGAATAAAGAATTTTTCTCATGGCATCATTTCAGTTGTCTAATTATTGATGATGTAGTCAACTTCTCATACTCCCTGCAGGGGATCCGGGTTTGAGACCCAGTCGAACAATCTCCAACACTCCTATATCAGTGAAGGATGATATGCTGCCAGGATACCTTCAGCAGAGCTTCCAACTAAGATAGACTTGGAAAAGAGGCCTGACAATCAACTTCTGACGAACCAGCCAATAAAAACAATATGGGCTTTGACATCCTCTTCTGCTATAAATGAAGTTATCATGAATCAGGACAGATTACATAGCAACTACCCAAAACAATAAACTTTGATAACTTGCTTGAGGGAGTGTTTCTCAGGATTCTCCATTGTGAAGAAGTCACTAAACTTCCCTTCTCATGCTCTATTTTTTTGTGTGCAAGTGGGTCCCTGTATCCTTCTGGGTACTTTAGAGAAAAAAATCCACAGAAACTCATATGTAAGCAAGAGTTTTATAATAAAGGTTAAGTGCACATCAAGAAAACATTCCAACCCAGTGCTGCCCAAGCCCACCATTCCACCATTAACCCACATGTCTAACACCAATCCATAAAGTCCTCCTCCATCTCACAAAACACACACTATGATGCCAACTGCAGGAGGAGAGCCGAATCAGTGAATGTGTAAGCATCTCAGCGCTGGCAGGGGTATCGACAAGGCTGTTCCAGCACCCAGGGCTGCATCAGGGTAGGTCCATGCAGCTTCTCCTCAGGGACGTCTTGCAAGAAGTGAGATTTGCCAGCACGTCTCAGCCTGCCCACATGTGTTTATCACCCAGGTTGGCACAATAAACTAACTCAGTTCCTAAACTGAGCCTCACTCACACATATGGGAATTAAGCTTTAATTTCTAAAAAAAGAGCTCAGAAATATTTTTTATCATATGTCAAAACCTGTACAATAATTTACATTTTTTTATCGAGAAGCTACTTAGAGGTTATTTAGGTATCATGTTCCTATTTAAATTTTCATTCATCTACTTCCACATTCACAGTGGGTCTAGGCTACATCAATTGTTACTATTTTGTTCTTTAATTTTGATTTGTTATTTTTCATATATTTTATGCATTAACTTGAATACTTTCTTAGAAAGAATTTTTTATACCTTCTCAATTTATTTATTCATTAAGTCATTTATTTGATCAAAATGAACTCATGGGTATATTTTTAGATATTAGCCTAAATCTATCATTAATTTTTGATATTCCAGATTTGACCACTAGAAAATCTTTAAATTGATTGTGTTCTCTTTATGTTCCATCTTCTTTTTTCCTTTTACTTATTTGATTTCTTATTTAATAGAATATCTAGGCTCACAGAGTTTGCCATGTTCTCTTGTATTTCCTTAGCCCCGGTTCTAGAGTCAACAATTTCTTTAAAGTGTTCTATGTCCTTTCATTTTTAAGAAATTGATATTTAGAGTTCACAACCTGGACACAATATATGCTATGGGTGTTTGACTGAAGCCCTTGAATGGAAACATAGCGACAATTGTAAGGAGAGCACGGTCCTGGGAAGCATTTTTTTTCTGTTTTTTGTGCTGTGAAGAGCCAGAAACAACTTGAAAACACCTAACAGTTACAATGGGCCCTTTCAGTTTCTAATGCTAGTAAATATGTGCATTTATAGTAACACAAGTATATATATATAACACAAGTGTATATATATATATATATATATATATATATATATATATATATATATATATATATATATATATATATATATATATATTCATTTAACTGTCTGTAAATCAACGCAGTGATATAACTAATTTGTCAATCAAAACAAATGCGTGTTTATAGAGACAAAATATTACTGAAGTATTCTACTTTTTCATTCCTCAAATATACCTCTTGTGAGAACACACTAGTGTAGCTCATTTTGATTTTTCTGTAACTTCTTTGTCAGAGAAGGGTAAATCTGGTTCTCATTTATGACATCATTTGTTTAAACCTTGCATTACACGGATGTCATCTCAGAATTTTTAACCTGTACCCCAGTGAAAAATAAATTTATCAACTAGATTATGTTGTTTATATACTGATTATATTAGTCTAGCACAGTGGCTCTCAACCTTCCTAATGCCACAAGACCCTTTCATACAGTTCCTCATGTTGTGGTGGCCTCCCAACCATAACATTATCTTCGTTGCTACTTCATAACTGTCATTTTCCTACTGTTACCAATCAGGTGACTCTGAAAGGGTCATTCGATGCCCAAAGGGGTCCCGACCCATAGGTTGAGAACCGCTGAACAGCTTTCATGAAAACGTTGTTTTACACCATTATTTGACTTAATTTCTTCCCCATGTCTAACGTGTCAGACGTTTGTCATACATTTACATTCTTGTTCTTGTTTTCTATATTATACCATGGATTTTGCTTTCATCCTTACAGACATTTTCCTTGTATGGATTTTCTTGAAATTTAATTTAAGTATATATTGAAAAATGTATAGATTGTTAGAGTACATATCAGTGATATTTTATGAGATAAACATACCTGTGTGATTTCTACTAAATCCAAGCTATAAGACATCATTGGCATAGAAGAAGGCCTCCTATTAGACCGTGCCTAGTCTAGAGTGATGTCTGCTTTGAGTTCTAAGAGGATGAGCCCATCTAGTCTCTTTGGAACAGTCTATAAGGGTTTTTTCTATACATTTAATATTATGCTTGAAATCTATTCATGGTATGATATGTAGGAGTGATTCATTCTTTTTAATAGCTCTATTGCAGTTTTAATCATCTTCATTGAGATGTAATTTTTATGTAACCAATACATTCATTTTAAAACATAAAGCTTGCATATTTTCAAATGCATGCTAACACAAGTCAAGTTGGTCTAGACTGAATTGCATCCCACAAAAATATGTGTTGTAAATACTCACCCCTGAACCTGTGGTTATCCTCCCATTTGGAGTTGGATTTTCTTGGTTTTGTTAATGAGACAGTAATAGTACTTGCTATTTTTGAGTCAATCTCTTTTGAAACCTAAACAGCGCAGCTAAATCAAAAAAGCAGTGATGGAAGGAGATGCCCTAATACATGCAGACAACCAAGGAGCCAAGGGAAAGGGCTTGAAAAGACAACAGAGAAAGCATCCCTGGAAAGGCAGTGTCCTTCTTTCAGAATCTAACCATCGATGCCTTTGAATTATGGTGCTAGTGAAGAATATTAAATCTGCCATGCATTGTCAGAAGGATTAACACGTCTGTCTTGAAAGGGGTATAACCAAGTTGTTTTTTAGAAGCAAGAATGGCAAGACATTGGGGTTGGCCCCTCAGACCTCTCCACTGGTTCCCTACTCCATGCCGGCTTGTTGCATTCACATCTTGGAGCACAGTGTTAAAGTCTGGTCCCTCTTTCCCCGTGGAGATATAAACAATACCCTCCCCTTAGGTGAGTTAGTGTCCTGTGCCCTCGCAACCCGTTTCTTCTTTTCTTTTTTTTTCCCCTTTTCCCATCTCCTTTTTCATTGGCTACCATATGTATTGCTGGATTTGGTCTGGTCCCTGCCATACTACCTGGTCCTCATCCCAGGAAGGTTTGTATACAGTACTACGTGGACACCTGTCCCTCCCCCAACAATAATTTATTTCAGAGGTTGGCACTGAATCTGCAGCTCCGGGAGGGACACATGTTTGATCAGAGCACATGGGAGCAGATTAAGGGGAGGAGGAGAGAGTGGACCCCATCAGGCCTTGAGGACGATGTTTCCACTCAGAGCAGCTAGTCCACAGACAGGACCACATGACCAACCCCACTATAAGACACGACGTCCCTCACGGACCCATAGACCTACAGAGGACAACACTGGAGACACAGTGTTGGAATTGTGCCCAATCTGATCCTGCCACACTGAGGCAAAACATTAAGGGGGTGCAGCAGAACAGCAAGGGAACAGAGCAATGAGGTCCCCAGGGAATGCTGAAGGTGGACTTTGGGTCCAGAGCTTGGTGCCCGACAGACTGGACTGGAAAACACTCCTAAAGGCCAACAAACAGTCCTTGAACTAACTACAAGCTTTCTTTATTGTTGTGGGGTTTTTTTGTGTGTGTTTTTTGTCATTGTGTGTTGTTACTGTTATTTTGTTGTATATTGTTGCTTGGTTTTGCTCGGTCTTGTTTTTGTGCTTGTTGTTATCTCCGCAAGTCTGTCTAAGTAAGATAGGCTGGATGAGAAATCTGGAGGAGAAAACTACGGGACTGACAGTTCCAGGGGGACATGGGAGATGGGGAGGTGGGGGAAAGGTAGTTGTGTGAACAAGCCCAGGAACAAGGGAATAACAAGTGATCCAAATTGGTGGTGAGGGGCATTTAGGAGGCCTGGTAGGTCATGATCAAGGGTAATATAACCAAAAAGAATTACTGAAACCCAAATGAAGACTGAGCATGATAGTAGGACAAGAGGAAAGTCAAAGGAAATAGAGGAAAGAGTTAGGAGGCAAAGAGAATTTATAGAGGTCTAAATAAAGGCATGTATATATGGAAATATATTTATATATGAGGCTGGGGAAATATATCTATCTGCCTGTATTTATAGGTTTAGTATTAAGGTAGCAGACATTGTCTCATGTATTTCAGACAAGTTATTAGGAGATACTGATAATTTAGTGTCACTGTAAATGAGGAAGACTCAGGAGTTGGTTCTGATTCAGAATGACCTTATAGCCATGGAACCAGACATCGCCTGGTTCTGTGCCATCTTCACAATGATTGCTAGGTTTGAGCCCATTGTTGCAGATACTGTGTTGCTGCATCTACTGGAGTCTGTACCTAAAAACAACCATCTCCTAAACTGAGAAAATAAATTTATGCTTGTTAATGCCACATGTTTGTTGTATTGGCATTATACTGGAATAAGATGACTAAGGCACAGGTCAAGATACACAGCACTTCCGTCACCTCCAAAAGTTCTATTTACTACTTCCCCGTTATGTTCATGACAGAATAAAATAAGGGGTCTTTTGAGTGGCCATTTGTGCTCTGCCTTAGCAGTCCCCTATTGAGCATGAAGTGCTCCTTTTCTTACTTGCATTTTACTATTCTGTATGGATAAAGTTATTAATCTATGAAAGTTCCAGGCTCTTTTACTTATTTACGCTTTTATACATTCATTACTTTAAGTATCTTATTTCCTTAAGAGTATCTTAATTTTCTAATCACACATTGTCTATCAAGTTGGGAAATATTAGTTCATCTTTTCTAACTCAGCTCTGTCATTGTGTTCTCTACTTCTGGCTCCCCAAATACCATATGTTCTATTCTCCACTAGTGCTTATCATAATATTTTTGATAATTTGAATTATATTTAATAAGTGAGGACACAATAGTACTTACGTTTTCACATGATCAGTCCATCACTTACTTGTGTGTCATCCTGTGTGTGGCTTGATGATACTGGACACTAGAAATTATACCAGTGGTATTTAAAATTCCAGTAGAATCACCCATGGTGGACACATTTCAATAAATATTCGAAATCAAGACAAACAAGGGATAAGGGTCTGCATCTGTTTGGGGGGGTGGGGGGGGGAAGAATGTCCAGTGAAAATCTTCTGTATAGTAGAAGACCATTGTCTGATACTGTGTCAGAAGGTGAACCCCTCAAGGTTAAGTGACTCAATACGATCAGGAAAGAAGCTGCCTCCTCAAATGAGAGTTGCTCTTAATGACTTGGATGGAGTAAACGTCTCAGGACCTTTCCTTGTTGATGTGGCATGACTGAAAAGGAAAAGAAACCACTTCAGACGTTCATTATTAATCAGAATGGGGACTATATGAATCTAAGAAAATTGTCCATAATAAAATGGAATGCATTAAAATCATGATCCTAGGCATTAATGGCTGACCTGATCTGAGATTAGCGATTTTAGATCAGACCATCATATGATCAGCTATGCTCAAAATGACAAACTGAAGAGAAATACTGTCACATTCATAGTCAAAAAGGACATTTTAGGATCTCTCTGGCAGCACAGCACTGGGAGCTAGGTAAAATCCATATACCTACAAGGGAAACCAAGGAACTCACTTATTCAAATTCAGATGATGATCACAGATATTTAATATAAAAACATGAAAGGTTCATTTACCAGTATCTGTGATCTAAAATCATGCAAACAAGTGATCAAGGTACACTGATAATTATTAGTTGTAAATAAAGATTGGTAGAAATATGGATTTGTGATAGAAAAGAAGCTAGAAAGAGAATAGATTATAAGATATTAGTTTGTATGACCAATGATTTCTCTACTACAAATAATTTTTGAAACAATATAAATGGGAATTATGTGTGAGAAACTGCCACATAAAAAAAAAACAGAACTCAAATTGATAACACTTAAAGAAAGAGACCATGGAGAAGTTCAATAATGCCAGTCAGAAGAAAGTCAAGGTTGATTGCAGAACAGACTGTCAGTTACTCATAGGCAAGTTCATGTTAAAGTTGAAGAAAATTTAAAATATGACATTGAAAATAGAATTCCTCAAGAACAAGTTTGAAGCCCTGAACCCTAAATGAGATAAATACAGAAAAAATGTGGAATAGAATCAAAGCATCATACATGAAGAAATAAACCATAGTATTAAAATTCCAGGACAAAATGAATAGACTGGCTTGGATGTAACTATAGACCCAGAAAGGAGCCCTGGTAATATAATGGTTAAACATTGGGCTGAGATATGTGTGGTTGGCATCTTGAATCTACCTTACAAGAGACACTGAACTTTCTTCTCCCATAACAGTTACAATCTCAGAAACCCATAAAGAATTCATTATGAATCAGCATTGACTTGATGGCTATGAGTGAGAGCGAGAGACTCAGAAAATGTTCAGTGCTAAAGCACTAGGAAGACATGATGAAGTAAAAGGGCATAATGGAAAACTTGAGACAGCTTGGATTTGAAGCACAACAACCATCTCCAGAAACCGGCAGAAGAGTAGACCATGACTGGTGACAGCACAATTTTTACATGGACCCAGCTTCCGTTGTCAGCATTCTGACTTTACCATGTGCAGTGAAGAAAGACATGGCCTGGAAAGGCTACAATACGGAGCTGCAGGTAACGTTTCCATAGAGAGAACAATTCCACCAATTTGGGTATACACCACCCAGGTGATGCAGCCTATCACAAGGCGCTAAAGGGGTGGTCTTGCTGTAAAAGGAGAATGACTGAATTTTCCAATTTCTTAACCATTATGAGCCATACAAAAAAGTAGGACTATTAATGAGAAACCACCTAATCCAGAAAAAACCTAAAGTCAAGACTACTGAGATGATAGAACTATCTGAACTGATGCCCAAATTTCACATCTGCATACTTCAAACCCCTCAACCAGTTGAGCCCATTAAAAGGCCAAGCCCAGAGGAGCTAATGACAATTTGGAATTAAACATATCAAGAACTTGCTACACTTAGAGTGTCATTGGGAAAGGAAGATTATAAGAAGGAAGAAGAAAGTGATGCAATTAAAATTGGGACCTCATGTAAAAATTGAAGGTGGTTCAAAGATATATTGTTGTCTAGAAAGTTTGGAAGAATTCTGAATGGATCATACTAGAATACCAATTTTCCATATAGAAATAATACAATGGAGATCTTTCAGACAACAGGACATTATAATTAATATTGGTCCTGGTGAATTATTCATTTTATATACTTTTGTATTCTAGGGGTCTAGTCCTTGGTTCAGGATATTTGCATCAATGTTCATTAGAGATATCGGTATGTAGTTTTCAAATCTTATGGTATCCTTGCCTTCTTTAAGTATCAGTGTTATACTAGCACCATAGAAAGAGTTCAGGAGTTGTTTTTTTTTATTTATTTTTTTAATCATTTTCTGTGCTCTGGATGAATTTCTGTAGGATTGGTGTCGGTTATTCTCTGACTACTCGGTAGAATTCTCCTGTGAAGCTGTCTGGCCCAGGGGATTTTATTAGTTGTAATGGCAGAAAGGGATTGGCCTAATTAGGCATGACTGGCAACAGACATGGCATGACGTCACCATTTCAATATATGCTTAAAGTTTATTTCCAGAATGTAGTCGAGAAGAAGCAAATAGTACATTGTTAAATGTGCTCAGTGTATTGGAAGGAGAGATAGAAGAGATAGAAAAGGATAGATAGGAGAGATAGAATCCCATCAAGTGTGAAATTATAGAGCATGACTGATGTGAAACAAAACTATAAAACTAAGACTGCAACAAAAACTGAGATCATCATGAGAAAGCATGAATTTGTGTAATGGGAAAGCCTTGAACTATGTGCAGCCTCGAAGTCAGAAAAACAAGAAGATAAAAGAGATGGAATGGAGGTCAGGTGGGGGAAACAAAACAGCAAAAAAACACTATTATTTATTTCAGACTTTTCAAATAACACGTGCTGAAGTGGTGGCTTGGTGCTGTAATCTTTTTGTTATCATTGGAGTCTAGTTCATGTCCACCCTTCTCATGCATCCGAGGTGATTGAAAATCTCATGGCTTGGGTCAGACATACCTTAATCCTTAAAGTACCATCCTTGCTTTTTAGCACTTTAAAGTGTTTTTGTGGAGCAGAATTCTTGACTATTGCTTCCAGGAGCATTGATGGTGGACTCTAGGAAGATGTAATCTGACAATTTTAATATTTTCTCTTTTTTTTAATATTTTATTAGGGACTCATACAACTCATCACAATCCATACATATACATACATCAATTGTATAAAGCACATATGTACATTCTTTGCCCTAATATTTTCTCTTTTTATCATAATGTTACCTATTGGTCCATTTCTGAGGATTTTTCTTCTCTTTACACTAAGTTATAATCCATATCAAAAGCGCTTCAATTTCTCCTCTCTTTCAACAAGCAAAAATATGTCATCTACATATTTACTAGTGTTTAATTGACTATGAGAAGACATTTAACTGTGTCGATCTTAACAAATCATGGATAACACTACCAAAAAATGGGAATTCCAGAACACTCATGTGGAGTTTTATCTAGAACAAGAGGAAGTCTTTCAAAGAGAACAAGGGAGTATTCCAGTATGTAAAATCTATAAAGGTGTGTGTCAGGGTTCTATCCTTTCACTATACTTATTTAATGTTTTCTGAGCAAAAAATATGGAAAGCTGGGTTATAAAATCTGTCTATAAGAAGAATGTGGTATCCAAATTAGAGAAAGAATCATTAACAATCTGAAATGTAATATTAGTTTTAAGTTCATACAAGTTATTGTGTGTATAATTTTTTATTCCTTTTTTATTTTCTTGAAGTATTGCATTATATACATGTATTTATTACAATTTACTTACTCTGATTACTGTTGTTTGTAATCATTGACACTGAAGAGGAAAAAATCTCACTGAATAAGACTGTATATCATTCATTCCTTAAATGTTTGATTACTTTCACTAGTGAAATCACTTGGACCAAGATATATTTGGGGTCAAGACACTTTAACTATAAATTGAATTTCTGAATAATTAAAGGGTTATTACGGCTATTTAATCTTTAATACATTTTGATAGTATTTAGTTTTTAATAAATTTAGTAAATTCTATCTAAACTTTAAAATATACTTGCATGGAATTATTTTTAGAATTCTCATAGGTACTTTAAATATATATGACTTTAATGGAATTTTCTGTTTCATTTCTGATATTGGTAACATGTATCCTTTTTTGTCAGTCTTCATGAAGATTTATTGTTGTTTTTTCCCTTTGTTTTTCTCTAGTAACAACAACAGAATTTTCTTTTTCTTTTTTTAAATAAATTATTTTATTGGGACTCATACAATGCTTATCACAATACATACATACATCAATTGAGTAAAGCACCCTTATACATTCGCTCCCCTCATCATTCTCAAAATTTGCCTTCCACTTGGGTTCTATTCCCCTCTCATTATGTATATATATATTTGCGTACATGCCTGTATTATATCTCTGTAAATGTCCTTTGCCTTCTGGTTCTTTCCTCTATTTCATTTCACTTTTCTCTTGTCCCAACATCATGTTCGGCCTTCATTCGGATTTAGTCATTCCTCGCTGCTACATTGCCCTTGCTTCAGCCCCAGTAGGCATTCTATACCCTTCTATCCACTGATTTTAGTTCACTTGTTGATCTTTTAAAAATATTTTAATTGATTTACTCTCTGATTTTTCTATTTGTAAGTTCACTGATTTTTTGAAGGAGATCATTTCCTGATTACCTAAATTCATACCTGAATTCATGGCAAAATTTGCCAGTGGATAATATAAGGTGCCTTTTCTATGTGATTAGACTTACTGTTACTAGTCAATGTCATTACTTTTTGTAGATGTATGCATCCTTTCTACTTCTCCTGTAGGTTTTCATGATTGTCATTTTCTAGGAACTTTTCCATTTCAGCTATACTGTAACTTTAGGAGGCCAATGCCTTATCCATTAGGCTACTGGGGCCATCTATACTGTAACTTTAATGGCACAAAGTTGCATTTTTTCTTAAGGTGATCTCTATTTCCCCTCCTTCCTTTCCGTGTGTGTGTGCGTGCGCGCATGTGTGTTTTAAGTCATGGTTACTGTGAATTGGAATCAACTCGATATCAGTGAATTTGGAGCTTTTGGAATTAAATCCTAATAACTGTGCATACTTTTAAAAAGTAGTCACCTTTTGATTTCATTGATTTTTTCCTTATTTTTGCTTTCTGCTTCCTTATGCTTCTACTCTTATTGTTTGTTTCATTTGTTTTCTCTGTTTTATATTTATTAATTTTCTAGCCCCCTAACATGCAAGTTTAGATGGTTTGTTTGTGGTTCTTTTTTAACATGGAAATTTAAAACTAAAAGTGTCCTATTGTATTTCCCTAAGATTGAACTTTATAGTCTTGATTTGGAATACTTTTCTATAGAGATGTTCACTGCTATAAATATCATTATAGCTACTGATTTAGCAGCATTTTATATATTTTCTATGTTGTTGATTGTGTCAGTTCTGACCCACGGTGACTTTATGTACAACATATAGTGCTTTCTTGGTTTGGGGGTGGGGGAGTTTGACTTTCTCATAAGCAATTCCAAATGTATCAACTGAATCAATTTAAGTCCAAAAATGCATACATATGTCCAGACACAAAGGTCTTCCCTTGCTTTCAATTTCTTTGTTACTTTCATAACTAAGGCTTTGCAAACTATGGGAATAGTATGAAAGCATCGAGCACACATTTTTTATCCTCTATAACAAAATGGACTTATTTATTCATGACTTGTATTCCTTGGTATAAAGTTCAGTATAATTTTCTCAAATCCTGTAAACATTTAACTGTAATTGCTCTTGAGAAATAATTAAATTTGTGAAAGAATATCTTTATGATCTTAAGTTATGCAATCTATGAATTTGCTAGATATCTTCACTTATTCATATGTTTTACATCTTTTTATATACTTTTAATAAGTTCTTCATAATGGTCTATGTGCTATTTTTAACTTACTTTTCAGCAAGTTTATTTTCTATTACATTATCTAGTTGGTGATTCCGTGTACATAAATGTCTCACAAACTTCTGCAAGATGATTTTGTAAAATTACCTTGTTTATGCTCATTTATTTTATTAATTTTGGGGGGCTTTAAGGACAAAAATTACCCTTACAATTCTGGAAACCCAAAGTCCAAATCAGTGTATCAGTGTTAAAGATTCTTTGAAGGAAGTTTTTGAGGCAGAAAATGTTCTGTGCCACTCTCCTAGTTGCTTTATTTATTAAAGAACAACAATACTGTGAATTAGATGGGGGTTTATATGTCTGATAATCACTTTTGTATTCAACAACTTAAACTGCTTATCAAACCTCCCAGTAGCTTGCACTTCGCCCCCTCTGATTTCTCTTCTCCTTCTTGTACAATACTATCTTCCTCTTCACCCAACTCTGCTGATTTCTTAGGGGTATATGCAGGCAATATCACCAGAAAAGAGGAACTTTTATATTTACCTTTACAAGGAAGCCAAATTCACCATCATAGAGTCAATTCCAAGGCATAACAATCCTACAGGGCACGGTCAGATTGTTCTGGGGAGTCTCTGGCACTTTAAACTCTTCATTGGAGTAGAAAACTCATTTTGTCCCCTTGAAGCAGTTGCTGGTTTCAACCTGCACACCTTGCAGCTAACAGTCCAATCCATGACCATTATGCCACCAGGGATCCTATATAGGTTCACGGTGAACATGATTTAGTAATTATGCTAGAGTTCTTTATTTCTTAAATTTAAAGGATCTTTACATTTATCCAATTATAGATATTGATTGATAAGTAGGTTCATGTATAACTATATTTTCACATATATAGACTTCTGTTGGTTGCCATGGAGTTGGCTTCAATTCCTTTTTTTTTTTTTTTTTTGCTGTTTGGTTCCATACCATCTTCACGATCATCAGTACGCATTAGTCCGCAACTGCACTCACTGGGGCTTGTTAACGTCTTCCAGCCTATGGGGTGTACTGGCTAGTTTTAGAAATAGATACTGAGGTCTTTTTATCTATTTTTCCAGTATGTGATAATCTGGGCACTCAGCTCAAACCAATCACAGCTAATTCTGAAATACTGGTGGCAAAGCATCCAATATTGTAACATGGGAAGCCCTACAGTTTGGCAAATTGAAAGACAGGCCTGGAAGATGAATAAATACTGTTTTGAGTTGCCTTTAAGTCAATTCTAATTCACAGAAAGTTTTGAAAAATAGATTGTTGGACCTGTCTTTCAAGTTGTCTTTTGTTGTGTTCAAACGGCCAACCTTCGGGTTAGTATTTGAGACATCAACCATTTACACCATCCAGGGAATCTTGAGACATAGATAGGAACCCAAACCATATATGCTTGAGACCTAATACTTTTATATAAAGAAAGAGATACAATTGCCACATGAGTGGATGGATGGACATATGGATGGATAGATTTATGATATTCTTAGTTTTCCAAATCATTTTTAGGACACATTCCAAACATCATAGCATTCAATAGTTCACTCATATCAAGCAGTGCTGTACAATTGCTACTCCAGTCACTTTGACAATATTTTCCTCCTTCTAGTACTCCTTCATATTGGCTCCCCATTAACCCCTCCCTCCCCTGCCATGTCACTCAGAAACTCTTATTCAAGTTATTGACTCTATAGTTTCACCCAACCTGGGTTTCATATACTGAATATCACAGAAAGATGCATAACAGAGAGTCAAGGACAATACCAGCAATAACAAAATACAGCAGAATTAAGCTCTGGTCTGGAAGCAAACAAACAAAATGGTAATACTAAGAAACCGATCAAGTAAAAAGTGTATCCAAAGGAAGATAAAATAAAAAGATTTTAACCATTCAACTCAGATTTATCATCTTAATATACTATAATAATCTTTACAGTATCTGCTTTCTGATAACCAGGATATATCTCTCATTTATGGCCAGCTGAATAAGTTTTAATTTATATGTATTTAACATAAGTTGGATTAGTTTAGGAAATATAGTATGTAAGATTTTTTTAATATATAGCTTTAAATAAAACAGGTTTACATCTTCTCATTCTAATCACTCCTTAATTTGCAATTTGAAACTAGCATCATACAAAGAGTTAAGCAGCATTCTACTTCTTTAATAATATGTATAAGTGAAAAATTAATTATTTCTTAAATTGATAGGATTTACCCCTACAATCATCAGGGGACAAGACTTTTGTCATGGGAAAATTTTGATTATATCATTAATTTTTCCTGGATTTTGATAGTCTTCCTTTTCCTTGTTCCTCTTGCCAATACTGACATTATGCAACTTATTAGATATAGTTTATTTGTTCAAACATATTAGCATGGCATTTCTCCAATGTGCTGTTTTAGTTTGATAAATATATTAAATATTTTCCCATTTTATTGTGATTTTTATTCCTCTGCATTAACTTTTTCTCTCCTTAGGTAGATTTGGCAAAGTAATTATTGTATTGGAAAAACTTTACTAAGAACCGGTTTGGTATTTGATAATTTGAATATTTTGTGTCTTATTGATTAATTTTTGCCCTTTGTGGTTTTCTTTCATATTTCATATTTATTTGTGTGTATGCGTGTGTGTGCATGTTTTACTGAGTTTCTCCTGATGCCGATTTTCCTATTGTATATACACTGGACTGTTCATTTTCTTTTATTCTTACTTACTAGGAAATTTTTTTAAAGCTGTGAATATCTTTAGCTGTGTCCCACACATTTAAGCTCTTAGTAATACCATGTTCTTTAGTGCTAAGATTTTAGTGCTAAGTTTAATCAATGTCCTTTAAAATTAGGTAGTTCTCTAACTATAAGTTTATTTATTATAACAATTTCCATTTAAATTTATGCACATTTTAATGCAAAGTATGCCTAATAGTGAATAACAACATTGTAGGCTGGTCAGAGAATATACTTAGAAAAATACTTAATTAAAATGTTATGGTGGGTCAAATACAAAGAAAATAATAACAAAATATTAAAATGATGAGAGCAATGTACACCATTCTTATTTTAATAAATGAAAACTCAAGTTCAATCCAAAAACAAATAATAAAATGCCAACTTTTTAGAAGGGCATTATCTTTTTCTTAAGTAACCCTTTTGCAGATGAGGGTGGGTGGGTGAGGCAGTTGTAGAAATTAATGATACTAAAATCACTACATTTCAGAAGTTATAAAACTGAGCTAAATAATTATACAGTACATGGGCATTTATATTAGGGAGGCTTCAAAAAGTTTGTGAAAAATGCAATTTAAAGTAATGAAACGTTTTCACTTGAACTTTTTCTAACCTCTCTATATACTTCAATAGCATTTTGAAAAATTAAAATAATTAAAAAACATCTTTAAGAAAAATGTAACTTTTAATTTGATGTTTTGCATAAATCATTTGTATCAATGCTGTTTGCATATGGAATCAACTATTATTTAAAAATTATTACAGTCTGCTTTCTAATACTAGAGTTGTAGATTAATGTATCACTCTATCATATAATATATTAAAATACATTTCAATTAGAATAAAGTCTTATATTTCATACATGAAAAGTTGACTTTGTGGGAAAATGAAAATTCAACTATTTCAAAAATTTTTAAAGTTTACTATTCTTGTCACATGTTTTGAATCAATTCTGATATATACCAGACAATTTGCGCAGAGTACAACTGACTCCTAAAGTTTTCCAGACTGCAATTTTCACAATCAAGAGCCAGGTCTTTTCTGACATGGAACTCTTACTGAGATCAAACCACCAACATGCTGGCTAACAACCTAGTGGCTAAGGATGGTGCAAACAGTATTTCTATTTTTGAACACAGGGGGCTTTCTAATAAAACAAACAAAAAACAACAACAGGGAATTTCATCCAAAATGTTGACAAGACAGAAATACTACACAGCCTTGAGAGAATACATGTAGATGATAATCCTGGAACCTGGCGTTTTAGAGGAAAGGATGGAGAGGTAGACTGAATACTGACTGAGAGGAAGAAAATTGGAGCAGCCAGAAAGGAAACAGATGGTTGAATTGTTGCCTGCCTTAGTCATAATCAGCCTGGAGTGCCCAGGACTAGCCACTACGGTGACTAACTTCAAGAAAAATCGGATCCTCCTTTGTTGCCCACATCCTCCTGGAGACTAAAGGAGTTACTGACCACCAGAGGCCTATCAACATCCCCTGCCATGCCACTCACAAACCCTCTAGTTTTCTTTGAGGACCCAGTGATGTCCTATGGATGGTTTATAGTCAACCATTCCCCTACCTAATAGTACATGGATGCTGCCTCATTAGGACAGTGGAAAGCACAGTGGGAGGCAAACTGCTTGTCCCAGGCCACGGTGGGTGGGTAAGAACTCCTTTTATAACCATCTACCTTGACCCAGTCACCCTCAGGGCCAGAAGGAGTTCCTGCTCCACTGCTGGCTCTGGTAGCAAGCACCTTGGTCTTAGACCTCATGTATGTGTGCACAAATTATTTTCAAATCAGATCCTGACCATAGATAACAACTAGGCCAGCTGAATCCATCTAACACTGGCTTTGCAACCTCTTTCCACTGTCTCCTAACCCAGTGAGCTCCCTGACTGCATGGACATCAGCATTCCACAGCTTTCTTCTCGGTGTCTGCTGCTAACTCTAGTCTTCTCTTATCCTTACACCTTTTTCGTTGCCTTGTTCTTTTGTCTAAATTGTTTCTTTCTCTGTTTTTCTATTTACTTCTTGCATTTTGTTTCACTTCCTTCTAGATCTTTTCCCTATTCTGCTAGGTTTTTCCCACCTTTTAAAAAATTCCCCCTTCCAGTTTTGCTTGTACATTTTTCCTGAGGTAGAGTCTTCACTTTTCTTTTCCTCTATCCTTGCTTTTACATTCTTTTTTTGGTATTAATCATTTTATTGGGGCTCATACAACTCTTATCACAATCCATACATACATCAATTGTGTAAAGCACATCTGTACATTAATTGCCCTCATAATTTTCAAAGCATTTGCTCTCCACCTAAGCCCTTCGCATCAGGTCCCCTATTTTCCACTCCCTCCCCACGCCCCCTCCCTCATGAGCCCTTGATAATTTATAAATTATTATTTTTTCACATCTTGCCCTGTCCAACATCTCCCTTCGCCTCCTTTGCTGTTGTCCGTCCCCCTTGTAATAGGTTCTCTCTTTCCAACCCACTCTCCCTCTACCCTCCCAGTATCTCCACTCACATCCCTGGTCCTGAAGGTTATCACCCACCCTGGATTCCCTGTGCCTCCAGCTCCCATATGCACCAGTGTACATCCTCTGCTCTATCCAGTCTTGCAAGGTAGAATTCATATCTTGATAGTGGGGTGGGTGGGTGAGGAAGCACTTAGGAACTAGAGGAAACCTGTATTCTTCATTGGTACTACATCGCCGCTGACTGTCTCATCTCCTCCCTTAGACCCCTCTGCAAGGGGATATCCAGTGGCTGACAAATGGGCTGTGGGTCTCCAATCTGAACGTCCCCCTTCATTCACTATGGTAAGATATTTTTGTTCTGATGTTGCCTTATATCTGATCCATTCGACACTCATGATCGCACAGGCTGGTGTGCTTCTCCCATGTGGGCTTTGTTGCTTCTGAGCTAGATGACTGCTTGTTTATCTTCAAGCTGTTAAGACCCAGACACTATATCTTTTGATAGCCATGCACCATCAGCTTTCTTCACCACATTTGCTTATTCACCCGCTTTGTCTTCAGTGGTTGTGTTGGGAGGATGAGCAACATAGAATGTCAACTTAATAAAAGAAAGTATTCTTACATTGAGAGGGTACTTGAGTAGAGGCTCAAGAGACACCAAAGTCTGTTGGCATTAAATAGTCCATAATGTTCTATATTCTACTTGAGGGAGTAATGACTGAAGTCTTAACAGTTCATAAGTATCTATCAAAAGAACAACAGTGGTCTCTTCCTGTCCAGTGGAAAGAATAACGATGAACAAAAAGACATATGGAAACTCTTAGTCCAATGGCTAATCAAACATGTAACTATCAGTTTTTACAATGTGAGACCATAACTGAATGGGGCACAGAAACTTCAGTCAACTGCCCTGAAAGGGATCACTATAACATGTTCAGGTTAGAGTGGGAGAAAAAGTTAAAGTAAAACTCAAAAATCATAAGCTAGACCAGGCTCCTGCAGGGAAAGAGGAATGTGGGACCCGTAGTATCCTGTATCGTCCTTCAAGAAGTGAATTAACTGCTGTGGTAATCAATCATTTAAGGTCAGGAAGCAATGTTTACCAATGAGAAGTTTCATAGAATTAGAAAAACAAGAGGAACAGAAACAAGAAGTACAGTAGAAAGCTGAACAAGTTATGGCACATTGAGAGAGTTTCAAATGATAGATGAATTGAAAGAAAATGCATATGAATTATTGAATATAACATTAGTGATTTGTAAACCTTATTCACATGATTTACAGTGAAAGTATGAAAACATAGGATAATTTCTAAAGCAATATATTTATAATTTGACCAATACATAAGTAAATATTTTAAACTGTGTTATAATCAATATTGCCAAACCACAAAATGTCCAATTTCATAATAGAATTCTTCATATGTATCATAAAATGTATATAATCTATGTGCTGAAGAAAAATTGATGCATTTGAATTACAGTTCTGGCAAAGAATATTAAAAGTACCATGAACTGCCAAAAGAAGAAACAAATATGTCTTAGAAGAAAGACAACCAGAATACTCCTTAGAGTGAATGATGGTGAGACATCATCTTTTTAAATTTAGAGATGTTATCAAGAGAAAGGATCCATGTACAAGGGCATAGTGCTTGGTAAAGTAGAGTAGCATAATCAGGAAGTCCCTTGATGAGATGGACTAACACAGTGACTGATACCTTGGGCTTGAGCATTAACAATTGTAAAGATGGGACAGGACCAAGCAGTGTTTTGTTCTGTTGTAAATAGGGTTGGTAAGAGCTGGAACTGGCTAGAGGACACCAAACAACAGCATAGATATGTCTCCTCTCTGTATTGCTGCTTCCCAAAAACCCAGCTGTCAGAGAGTTGCTGACCCCAATCAACCCTTTAGGGCAGAGAATTGTCCTCTAGAGTTTTCAAGGCTATAATCATTAGAGAAGAATATTGTCACATCTTTCTCTCACAAAGTGAAAGATCATAAATAATATTAAGTGAAGATAAATATAAGATACATAATTTTATAGATTATAAATCTAATATTAAAATGAATGCACATATATTTAATGCATAGTAGAGTAAGTTGATACCTAAGATGATAAATCAAGCAATTGGTTGATTTGAGCTGCCAGTTAACAATCAAGCCCTTAACCACTATTTTCAACAAGGACTTTATATGTATATATATATATAAAGTTTATCCATGAAAAAAATGTGCATATATATGCACACAAACATTTAAAAATGAAAAACTCATTATAAATAGTGAAAATGGTTCCCTAATATTGGAATGACCATAACTAATATTAGGTGAAAATTGAATATAAGATATATATTGTATATTGATTATAAACCTGTAAAAATGAACATACATATATTTAATTAGTTAAATTATTTGCATGTTTACATCAAGAGATAGGATTAATACTTGTACTTTGCTTTTTTCTTCTTTCTTTATTAACCGGTTCCTCAAATTTCTTATTCCATCTGTTTATACAAAGCAATGGCCAGTTGAAAAGTTGAGCAGCTCTAGATGTACCAAAAAGATCCATTGAAGCCAAGTCAGCTAGCCATGGACTAGCAAAATCTAAATACTACCCATATATAGTCATATTTTCAGAGCCACGAGTAGAAGCTTCTGCTTTGTCATTTGGACAGTAAATTGTTATGTAGAAGACAGCCTGAAAGGAAGTGTGTTCCAATAGATAGAATTAAACACTATAATGACAAGAACATGAGTTATGTTCATAATGTAGTAACTTACTTTCTATTCAACTTTGAAAAAGTAATTTAACTTATGTGTTTCAGTTCCCATTAAATTGATGGCAATAATCTTTCTGTGTTAACAAAGTGCTTTGAAATCACTGTGTGACAAGTAATATATTACCAGAAAGTATTCTTATTTCACCCTGCATTGTAACCTCTCAGGAAAAGGATCTATGCATCATTGTGAGTATTTCAATGTACAATGTTAGCAAAAAAATGAGGATATGATTGAGAATGATATGGAAAATACTGTAATGTTCTTCTGTAAGTCGGTGTTATGAACTCACCTTGAATGTGGAATTGACTAATAGCACGCTTACATCAATGGGATGACTAATGTAAAGAAGTTTCACAGAAAGCACAATAGCACCCTATTTGTGAAGGAGGCAAGGAAAAATAGAGGGTAATCAAACAATGCATGCAGAAATAGGACTATATTTTAAAATAGGCAGCAGAATTGTAGAGAGGGGGAAAAGGTAGCCCAATTGTATCATATGAAGACTTTAAGTTGGGTAGAAGGACTATTTCTAAATAGAAATTCTATTTCACTAAGTTTGCCTCTGGTTTTGTTATCCAAATGGTAATATAAAAATATAAATTATTCCAAGAAAAATTAAATAGTAGGAGTGACCAATACACATAGTCATTTATAAGTAAAAATCTTAGTTGCTGGTAATGACAAACTTCTCATTTTGATGTGTAAGTTAATCAGAAAATTTGAGATTTTCTCTTTTTTTGTCAAGTCAACAACTGTTTTGGTGCTATCCTATTTAACAATGTCCCTGATCCAAGAAATTTATGAGGCTGATCATCAGGAACACACTCTAAATTTAATAACGTATTATTATTGCTCTCTTAGGAACTTATACTGCTTAATGAATAAAATAAAATTTATTGAATAATTACTTACATGTACAACACAGCCCAGCATCAACAAAATTCTTTTCCTGGTGTCTTGGCTTTTAGGCTTGTCCCTGGGGTTGTTTGTGGTGCTTGATTCAGAGAACTGCGTTGGGTAGATGGCATCAGCTCTAGCTTCTTAGATAAAGTGTGCCACTATGCTTTCCGCTATTAAGTTATACAAATGTATGAATTTATCATCCTAGTTTTAAGTAGGAGTGGAATTCAGACCCACAAATTACAGGATAAGACAAAATGTCCAAAAAATAATTCGGTATTAAGAACATCCAGCCCTGGAAGCATTGCGGTTATGCTTTGGTCAGCAGTTTGAAATCACCAGGTGGTCCTTTGGAGAAAGACAAAGCTTTCCACTCCTGTAAAGAGTTACACTCTTCGGACTCAGTGACGATTCTACTGTGTCTGCTAGGGTTGCTAGAAGTTGGCAGTGACTCGATGGAAGTGAATTTGGTTTTGATTTAAGACAGCTGTATACATCTTTGGCCCCTTATATTGTTGTTACACATGGAGTTTTCAATCATAAAGTGAATAGTGCAAACCCACCAGTCCCCCTGTAGGTTTTAAGAGATTTAAAACGGAGGAAACCCAAAGAGGCAGTTCTTCTCTGTCCTGCAGGATCACTCTGAGGTAGAATCAGTTAGATAGGGTTTTCTTTTCGATAGGAGAGGCTGTGGGATCTATAGACTACAAGGGGAATACTACAAAGCCACAAGACAGCTTTCGAAGAGTGAAATAAATAAAATGAAAATGAAATGGCACATATATTGAAAGTGTGAGGGCAATTTAGAGTATCAAAGTGTAAAATTCCATAGCAATGTCCATAAATATTTTGAAGATATAATTTTTTCTTCTTCAAAATATGCAGTAAATGTTTCAGCACATAGTTTAATGTTTAGAAGTCAGTGGATAATTCATGTTAAATGTTTCCAAAGTGAGGCTGACTGGATATATGTATGGTTTGTGATAAGAGTTGCATGAGCCCCCAATAATGATTAAAAAAAACCCTTCTTTATTAAAATTTTTCTTTTAAGAGTTTCTGTGCTCAGGTACAGAAGTTGCACTATCTTGTAACAAGACTGGCCCAATGTAATTTTATTAAAGGTGTTAGAACTCTGACAGACCCATTTTGGGGTTTCAGAACATTTGAATTTCTATTTATTGTACCAAACTCACTACCAGTCTGTTGATTACGACTTACAGGGACACAATAGGATGGAGTGGAACTTTGGTGAGTTTCTGAGGCTCTAAATCTTTAGGGGAGAAGAAAGTCTTCTCTTTCTCTTGCAGAGCAGCTGGGGGGCTCTAATAGCTGGCTCTGTGGTTAGCAGTCAAAAACATAACCCCTACTTTGTCACGGGTCCTCATGTACTACACAATAACTTATTTCTGACCCCTTGTAAGCTAACAAGTTGCAACAGCCTACTATTCAATTCCTAATAAAGGTGAAGTGATACTTGGGGAAAATGAAAGTTTAAGCAATTGTTATTGAATTATCATTCAAATGTATCTTTAGATCAAAGGAAGCCATGAGAAGCAAAACTTGACCTTAATATTCAGTACAACACAAACTGCTTTAAATCAAGCCAGTTTATGCTTCCTCTATCTCTTAGTCCAGCTAACTCATCATTAAAATATCCTGATTTATTATGGGCAAATAAAATGAACAGAAGTTTATGGCATACGTTCTGCATCACAAAAACCTAGGTTGATAGGAGATAATTGGTGACATTTTTTAATCAGCAGGTTAAATATTTGAGACTCCCAAATACATATAGAAACATTTAGGACTCCCAAGTATGTATAGACCAGTGTAATCATATGTGATCAATAATGCATGATAACTTATTGGGAAAAGGTTTTTTAAACTTAGAGTACTATGTGAATATTTTTGAGTGTGCGAATAACTTTTTAGAACATCAATCTATATGGTCCTGAAACTAAAATATATGCTCTTCTTTAATTTGAAAAAAAGACAAAACCATCCTCTCTTGTTACCTTGTAGGTAGCATATAGTTTGACATGGTAACAGGGTGAATTTCAATTTATTTGGCTTCAAATCAAACTCATCCCTTAGTAAGGGTTGAGTTTTAAAAAGATTCTAAGTTTCTGTCATACTAAATATCAGATAGAATTAATGAATGAAACTGAAAATCCACAGGAAGAAGTAAATGATGTAATATGTATGTGTTAAAATGTTAGCGAAAATTGTGACATTTAAGATCAGTCAATTAAGTGCCAGAATTATTATGAAAAAATGAGATTGGGGTATTAGTGGCTCATAATTATTTGAATAATACAAAGCAACTTAATTTAGTGTTAGATTCCTTCTATGTATCATCAGAGAAATGACAGAAACTTTATAGTACTTTTGAGATTATTTCAGATAAATCAATTACCTTTATCCCCACCTTTTTGCAAACCCACCTTCTTCAAAAGTTTGGCTATAACAGACAAAAGCACTATTTTAATGTCATTCCAGCTTGAATTAGTCACCAAGTGCTTAAACGTTTAATCTACTTTGCTTATCATAATGTCTGAAATAATAAGACTTGCAATTTCATTCAAGTGAATTATATGAGCCATTTAATGCTGATACAGTCTTCTATGATGTACTTTTAAATAATAAAGTATATTGAACTCATATATCTTTCCAACATTGTGTTATCTTTAACACATTGGTGGTTGAAATAATAAGAATAAAATGGTAGCAAATGACCTTTGGAATGACCTTTGCTCTGAGAACCACAGACAAAGGTGAACAATTATTTTGGCTACAAAATACGTTTTTAATTTACAATGAGGATATCAACTCATTCAAGATCTTCATGAATTTGCCCAGTGGTGGGTAAAGTACCTTGGCTGTCACAGGGATATTTCTAGAAATTTTCAGAACTCTTCAACAATATTGTAAAGTTTTAAAAGCATCTCCATAATAGCATGTAGCTTTTTCAATTCAAAAAATTCTTCCTGAAGCATTTAGTCACTACCATTGGTTGAAAAATATAGGACACTGAATTGTGATGGAATAGAAATCACTTTAAAGAATGAAGCAGAAAGAATGTATACTAATTACCACCTTTGCTTTGTTCAATTTACAGTGAGACTGTGTCCTTCTCCCCTTTTCTCCTCCATCAAAGCAGAATGTGTCTGAGGGACTGGACATGGTATAAATTGGTTGTTGTGTGTAGTGGTATAATGAATATCCTGAGCATTGTAGTAAATGAAAAAGACCCTGTTATAAACTGTATACGACAGATGGACAGAAAAAGGAAATCTGCTGCACAAGACCTCTTTGGAGTATTGAAAAGCAGTGATGTTTCTTTGAGAACTAAGGTGCAGCTGACCCAAACAATGGTACTGTCAGCTACCTCAGATACATGTGAATGTTGGATATTGAATAAAAAAGACTAAAGAAGAATCAATGCATTTGAAGTGTGCTGCTGCAGAAGAATATTGAAAGCATCATGGAATGCAAAAAGGACAAATTGATCCGTCTTGGAAGAAATAAGACAAGAGTGTTCCTTACAGGCAAGGATGGCGAGACTTCTTGCATACTTTGGAAGTGTCAGGAGAATCCAGTCCCTGGAGGAGGACATCATGTTTTGTAAAGTAGAGTGGCAGCAAAAAAGAGGAATTTCTCAAGGAGGCAATTGACACCAGGGCTGCAACCATGTTGTCAGCACGAGGAACAGTTGTGATGATGGTGCAGTGCTTCCCTTCCGTCCGGGTCACTTAACCCCAGCAAAATAAATTCTTTAATTTTGAGCCCTTCTTTTTTCATCATATTCATAACTTGCTCTTTCCGTCTGATGGATTTTTTTCTGAATCAAAACTATTTTAATGTGACCTGTAATCCATACTTTCCCTTCTAGTGCCTAAGTCACAAAAATTCTTTACTATAGATCAGTTTCAATTCTTCAGTCTTTTCTGTTCAGCATAAGTACCATAAAAAGTGAAACTATGCCAAAAATACTTCAAACCCAGACCCAAAGCTCTGTGTTATGGTCTCAAAAATGATGAGCTAAGATCATCCAGAGGATGAGTGGTCTACAATAAGATTGCAGACAATTTCCATGAGCTTCAATTCCATTTCTCCAGGACCTTGGGGCTGTTCCCTCAGAGAAGCTGCTTGTATTTTGGACAGTGGAGTAGAGGGCCAGGTAGTCGAGTTCATTCTCAACATTTGTCCAAATAGAAGTGCCTCTTTCTAATAATTCTATCTCATATTCTGGCCACAACACTATAAGTCCTGGCCCCAAAAATGACCCTTATTTAATATACTGACCAAAAGCAATTATTCATCGATCATTTTCAGGAAGAATACATGATGGCAGAGAATAGAGGAGCTCTAGGAAGATACTGAAAGCGAGTTCCTTTTGTTGTGAGAAGAGTTCTTGAGATCTCAGGTTCCCTGAGGACACTGGTATTTGAGCAGAGATTTATAGAAAGAAACCCTCCAACTTATTATTGGTGCTCAAAGGCAAAGGACAAAGAATGTGGTTACATTTTGTTGCATGCAGACATCTTTTTTAATATTCTGCTTCATGGCAATAGGAATTCATAGTTCACGGGCCTCTTCCTCAAATTACTTAAAACCGAGAAGAATTATTCACAAACATATATGAAGCTGAAACAAATGAGAAACTTAAAAAGAAATGCCTCACACACCATTTCACACAGTTTGTACATGCTTCCAGGTGAGACCAGTATGTAGGAATGGACATCACACTCAGTAAAAAGAGGAAAATCAAAATGAGGACGATCCTCAATAAGATGGATTCACATGGGGGCCCCAATGATGGACTCAAGCGTACCATGTCTTAAAATGGGCTAGGCTCTGTTGTACTTTCTTGGTGGCCCATCTGACCACCAGGAGTTGATGCTGACCTAATTGCACCCAACAAGAAAAACAGCATGGCCCTCCATAAGGAATGAGAACTGAGTCTTACAGAATAAGCAGAAAGGAGCGACAACTTTGCCATTGGATGCTGAAGGTCAGGGCAGGCATCATGGAAGTGACTTCTCTTTTGAATCACTTGAGAAAGTAAACAACTGTAGCAGCTAAAATTAAAAAGAAGAAACAAGAGTAATGTATCTTAAATTAATATTCAAATGATTTTTGAAATATTCAAGTTGAGCTACTGTAAGCATCAGTAATTACACCAAAAAATGAGTAAATGTTATAATTATCTTGCAGAAAAATTATCCAGCAGTTTCAGGAAGAGGCTCTGCATAGCATATTGATCAGTAGTGATATAGGGCTTTCTTCACTGGGAAAGTTGCATAAAGAGGACTTAAATTCAGTTTATTCCCATTGTAGATGTCCCAGTGGCTGAGTCACAGGACCATGCAAATAGTTCACAGCACTGATGCTGGTCCCTACTGTAAACAGCACATGTAATAAACTTATATCAATGTATTTTCTCAATGATACCATCCGGAGAAAAACGACTCTCCATAACCCTCTAAATTTTACCGTTTAAACCAGTCAACTAAGAAATTTTGGGTTAGAACCACTATTCTTCCTTTATTAACCCCAATGCAATTCTTAAACCATGTTGATTATATTGGAAATATTACAACTACATTTATATTTGTGAATCTAGATTTGTAATGGTAATTTAGAGAAGAAAAATCACATTTGTCAATCCTGTCTTATGCTCGTCTCAGTCTATGCCTACCCTGTTTTTAAACATATCTATTGCTTAAGAATTAGGCTGCTTGAGAATAGTGCTTAAGAATAGGTAAGAAGTAGGTTCTTACTTACTGTATTAGCAGTTCCCAATCACCAGCTGCCTCACTGGACAAAGATGAAGCTAGCTGCTTCCATAATGATTTATAGTCTCAGAAACCCTAATGAGCACTTCTACTCCATTCTATTTGGGTGCTATGCATTGCAATCAACTCAACGAACAAGGATTTGTTTGTTCAGAAAGTAACTGCTGGTCCTAAAACCCCAGAGCACAGTCATTATAATAAAGCCAATCCTTTTTCATGGTGACTCTGTGTGTTACAGAATAGGAAAGCCCTACGGGATTTTCATGGCTATTGTTTTTATGAAAGCAGATTCTCAAGACCTTCTGTTGTGGCCACGCCACATGGTTTGACCTTTCTATCTTAGTTCGTGCTCATGGCTGTCAAGTGCTCTTCCACACGAGGCAGCCCCATGTGTGCAGAGGCGAACTGCTTCACCAGGTTTGCAAGGCTGCGATCACTTGACAGTAGGCCATCCAGTCTGTCTTCTGAGTACCGCTGGATGGATTTTGCCCAGGAGTGAAATATCTTAATATGACTCCCCTGCCTATCTTTCTGTAACTCCCATCAAAAGTTTGGGTGAAGATAGTGCCCATGGTATAGTAATAGAGGGGATTGGTCAGTTTTATTGATACCAGAAGCCTCATCTTTCTTCCTCAGAGCAGGTGGTGGGTTCGAACTATTGACATTGTGGCTAGCAGTTCAATGCTCCCCTAAATCAGTACCCGGGATTTCTGAATATTTTCCATTCTCTATTTTTAATACATTATTTTATGGTTTTCCTACCGAATGGAGATGAACAAAATTTCCTATCAAATTAAGTCAAACTCTTCAACTCTGCATTATAAGATGTCCCCTATTGGCTCCTATAAATACCTAATGAACTTCTAGGAGAGACAATGAAATCCCACTGAGGGGCTTTAGTTTACATTCCTCCTACCCTTTCCTGTCCTCCATCAAGTGTAATTGATCCCCATAGACTCCTTGCATGCATCTCTGCTTCTGCCCTGAAATTCACCCTCCTCTACCTACCTCACCTGCAAAGTTACTGAGCTTCTGTAAGTACAACTTTATATGTTTTTATTCTTTGACATAATGTATTGAGTTCAAATTTTATGCTCTTTAGAATAAGATGTTCTGTAAGTAGTCTTGCAGTCCCTGTATTCCCACCCAATACTGTAATGTGTCTGAAGTTGAGTACATATTTATTGAGTGGCTAAATGGGGGGGATACGCATGTGAATTACTGAATCTCAGGACAGTAGAGAACTGGGATTCTTGGAAATCTAAATGTCTAATAATAAGCATTGATGGATTGAGAAAATTTGCTTTTTACATTTCATAATTGGTAGATTGATTTAATACAGCTTAACTATAAAATTCACAATTTTCACTGGAATTTTAATGAACCTTATAATCTAGTGGAAGTGGAATAAAAAAACTAGTAAACATTCACATAGATAAGATGTCTTAAATGAATTTTTGCTACATATATTATATGTATTATATATCACAAGTTTCTTCATGATTTTAAATTGCAGGGTAGGATATACTTTTTTATTTTCTAAAGCACTGGTTTCCACACTGCTTTGCTTAATCTCCCCTTTCTATCCCTTAATAATACTTGGTTAGAAACCATAACTTTTGAGTTGATCTAACTATGAAGCCCAGGCTTTTAAAAAAAAATCATCTTAGCTCAATTTACATTTTGCCTCCTTCACACTCTCTCTAGCTCAATCATTGTCTGGGTGTCTAACTGCTGGAAGGCATGAAAATGCAAACATTGAGTGCTTCCGATACACTTCTAGCATATTCCTGGTGTTGTGATCCTTTCACAAAGGAGGGGGTTCCCTTACCTAAGTTATGACTCCAGCCTTAGTACTTTTTCTAATATCTATTGGTAAAAAGGTCTTACTCATTTTCTATAATCTTAAGATCTCCCAAAGAGTTCTCTGAAGTACTACAACCACTTTCCATTCACTTGGTGCAACATAGAAAGAAGAAAGAATTGGAGTTGAAAGTTCAATGTGTCTGTTGCCTCCTGGAAAAAAAACAGTCCTTTTTGCTACGTGGCAGGAATGGATGATGTCGAGTTATCATTACTGAATAATATTATCAAAGATGATATAGAAAAATTCTGATCAAATGGGTAAGAAGGTGAGGGAGGACATAATTTCAAATTTATGAGGAACTCCCGAAGTTTTGGAGACAATGAGGCTGGGCCTCCAAAAGTATATCCTTGATCTTCAATTTTTGAATCTTGAATTGAAATGATCACCTTTAGTTCTGTTTGAACACACACACACACCCAACCAAAAGCCAACTCTTTATCTGAATTCCTAAAGTGCATCTCCCCTGAGCATGTTTCTCTTTAAAAGAACTCTCTCTCCATCTTTTCACGCCTTGGAGTCAATTCCAAATCATAGCAACCCTAAAGGGCAGACTGTCGAACCAATCACAGATCATAGTGAACCTAAGGGCACAGGAGAATGGCTCCATGGAGACTCCAAGACCTTAAATCTCCACATGGTTACAGTCTTATCTTCCTTCAGGGGAGTGACTGTGGGGCTTGAAGTGCTCACCCTGTGGTTACCAACTCAGTCTGTGGCCCACAGCACCACTCGAGTGCTTGTGTAACAACACTGTCTGTGGGAAATCAGACTAACAATGAGAACTCAAAAAGCTGGAGGAGACGGGTAATGCTTTTAAGATAATAAACAAATAAATACATAAAGCCCCTCACTGCCACCAACTAAGAGACCCTGGCTCCTCACAGAAACAAACACTTTCCAGGCCTGCTCCTTCCTCAGAAGGATTGTGATGTTTGTGATCATGGGGTCAATTCATCTGCTGGTCGTCCTCATTTGCACCAACTCTCTTTGAGTATATTTAGAGTCCCCTGTTATATGCTAGAGAAGCTTGTTCCTTCTTCAGGTTCAATGACTTCTTTTATACATTCTCTCCTGCACTGATAATAGGCAGCTATCAATTTTGGGTACCTAAGCATATGTTTAAAAAAGAAATGGGCCTCAATTTTATAGTAGGGGTACTTTGGAATCTCACTGGCAACTGGAGGAAAGAAAACTGAAATACAGAACTTTCCTTAAGGCCAATCACTTTCATTCTTAAACAAAAGTAGCATCTAGGCCATCACATGTTTCATTTTCTCCATATTCTCAAATGGCTTCTATGTGTCTTTAGTAAATCCCAAAGTTATGTTTAAGCAGCTTGTATTCGCATGGATATCATCATAATGACATCATATATATATAATTGCATTACCTGACTTTAGCACATATTATACAGACACAGTGGTCAAAACCACATGGTATTGGTATAAGGACAGATACTCAAAACTCTCTCTATATGGAAAATTATTCAAGGCCATAATGTAGGCAGTTGTCTCTTGATAACTGGAGTCTGAATTATGAGAGAGCAATTCTTCTGGGTTTCCCTTCTTCCCTAGCCACATAGAGGTCCCACTCTGCAGATGAGCACAGATAGGGGGAAAGAATCCTTCGTGATTTGTATAGAAGTTTCTATTTCTGGAGGGGGGAATATGAGAAGCTTTTGATAAGGTAATGCCAGATACAAGTAATTCATAAAATGCTGAGTCTTCACAATGAAAACAGGTGTGCTGAAATTCAACTTCAGCCAGCTTGGCTGACTATCCATTCAGCCACTGCACCAAAGGCCTGCCTCAGGTTGACTTATATACTATTTGCTTGTAGACAGAAAAGTGATTTGTTTAGCAAATATATTGCTTATGGAAGACAGAAAAAATAAAAAAGAAACACAGATAACCTTTCTATGATGGTGATATCTGATGTCAGAACGCAACTTTCAGGCTTAGCTAAGACTGCTTCAGTCACTGAATGCCTAACTGTTTTTGCTGTTTGTTAGATGTCAAAACCAAGCCATGAAGCAGCTTTGTTTCTCTTACACTTTCTATTTTCTCTCTGGATCTTTTTTTCACAAGGCAAATTCTGCTAAAAATGACACCATGTCTACCAACAGAGGGAGCACAGCAATATGTTAGTTACATGTATGTTAGTTGCACATTGGAACTAACTAAGGTAGACAAACTGTTTCACTTCAGCAGGAGCAGTAATAACAAAAGCAAGCAAGCCCTCGCTCTCTGTTGTTCTTGAAGAGTTCTCTGCTAATTCTTGGCTTCTTCCCTCTCCACATGAAGTTGATAATCAGATTTTCCATTTCTTTGAAAAAAGATGAGAGTAATTGTATTAGGATTGCATTAAATTTATATAATTCCTCAGGCAGAACTGACATCTTAACTATAGTGAGTCTTCCAATCCACGAGCATGGGATATTATTCCATTTGTTGAGGTCACTCTTGGTTTCTTGTAATAGTGTTCTGTGGTTTTCCTCGTACAAATCTTTTTAGGTTTTTTTCAGTCAGGTATTTCCCTAGATATTTCAATTTGTGCTTGGCCTATTTTGAAGGGTACCACCTTTTTGACCTCCTCTTCTGTAGTCTTGTCTGATGTGTATAGCAGTCTGATTGCATTACCTGACTTCAGCATATATTATACTGCCACAGTAGTCAAAACCACATGGTACTGGTATAAGGAAAGATACACACACCAATGGAAAAGAAGTGAAAAGCTAGAAATGAAATCGTCAGCATATAGACAAATTGGAAGGAGATGCCCTCTTCAACAAGTGGTGCTAGAAAAATAATGCATATCTACCTACAGAGAAATGAAGCAAGACCCTTACATCTCTATATGTCCAACAATAAACTCAAGGTAGATCACAAACCTCAAGTTGAATTCCAAATTATTAGGGCCATCGATGAGAGAATTGGGACAAACAAGAGAACTTCGGTGCAGAGAATACATAGGCTACCAGAAATAGGGAAGGATGCAAACACGGGTAAGTCACAAACTGACAAGTGGAATATACTGAAGAAATAAACACTGGTGTACATCTAAAGAATTCACCTGAGTGTAATAAGAGAGCCCACGGACAGGGAAAACATCTTTAGCTATGACATCAGATAAAGACCTTATTACTAAAATCTACCAATACTTTGCAAGCTTACAATAAGAAATAAACTAATTGCCCCGGGCAGTTAATGGACAAAGGTCCTGGACAGAAATTTCACAGGACAGAAATCTGAATGGTCAATAAGCACATGAGAAAATGTTCCCGATTATTAGCTATAAGATAAATACAAATTAAAACATCTATGAGACACCACCCAACACCCTCACAGATAACCCGATTCAAAATGTCAGAAAGCAACAAGTGTTGGAGGGGCTGTGGGGAGACAGGAACTCTCATCCACTACCGGTGAATCTGTAGGCATGTATAGCCATTATGAACATCAATTTGGCGGTATCTAAAACAGATGAAAATTGTGCTACCATATAACCCAACGATCCCCCTATGGGGCATATAACCAAAAGAGGCAAGAAACAAACCATGGCCGGACATCTGTGCTCCAATGTTCATTGTGGCACAGTTCACAGTTGCAAGGAGTTGGGAACAACCCAAATTTCCATCAACTGACCAGTAGATTAAAAAAAAACTGTGGTACATAAAATGGAGTTCTATGAATCCCTAAAAAGCAGAGATGAATGCATGAAGCACATTGCCACATGGGAAGAACTACAGGATGTAATGTTCAGCAAAGTTTGCCAAGCACAGAAGGACAAGTACAATATGAATCCACTGTGGTAAGCTTAAAAATGCATAGAGAAAAAGCTACAGCATAAAACATCCCTGGGGTGAGGTCCAGGTAGTATGGCAGGACCAGACCAAATCCAAGGATACATATGGTGGCCAACTAAAAAGGAGGGTGGGGGAAAGCATGGGGAGCAGGGAACAGGGCACTAACCAACCCAAGGTGAGGGCAGTGTTCATATCTCTACAGGGAAAAAGGGACCAGACTTCAACCTGGTGCTCCAAGACCTGAATGCAAAATACTGGCATGAAGCAGGGAGCCAGTTGAGTGGTCTGAGGGGCCAGCCCCAATTCCAACTACGTGGACAGCATCCTCTCCCCGCAGAAGAACTCACTGCAGAGGACAGCACTGAAGCTACAGCTCAGGGAGAGGGGCACATCATATCAGAGCACACAGGTGCAAATGAAGGGAGAGGAAGAGAGATTGGAACACAGCCTGGCCCACCAAGCCCTGAGGATGATATTCCTTCTCAAAGCAGCCAAAGCACAGAGAGGACCATATGGCAGTCACCACCGACACATGCAATCCCTCACTGACCCATAGCGCTACAGGGGACAACACTGGCCCAATCTGAGCCCACCACACTGAGACGAAACATTAAGGGCGTGCAACAGAACAGGAAGGAGAACAGAGCAATGAAGTCCCCAGGAAACACCAAAGATAGACTTTGGAGCCAGGGCATCACACTCCATCTGACTCAATCAGAAAACACTCCTAAAGGTCAACAAGCAGACCTTGAACTGTTTACAAGCTTTTTTGTAGTTGATTTTTTGTCATTGTTGTTTTTGTTTTGTTTTCTTTTGTTGCTTTGGTTTGCTCTGCCTTGATTTTTGGGCATATTATTATGTCTGCAGGTCTATCGAGATAAGATACGTGGGATAAACAATCAGGAGGGGAAAATAATGGGACTGATAGTGCCGGGGGTACATGGGAGAGGAAGAGACTGGGGAAAGGAAGTGGGTGTTACCAAACCCAGGGACCATGGAGCAAGTGCTCCAAAATTGATGGCCAGTAGGGTGTAGGAGACCTGGTAGGTCTTGGTCAGGAACAATAAAACTGAAAGGAATTACTGAAACCCAAATGAAGGTTGAACATAACAGTGGGACAAGAGAAAAGTAAAAGGAAATAGAGGAAATAACTAGGAGACAAAGGGAATTTATAGAGGTCTAAATAGAGGCATGTACATATGTAAATACATTTATATATGATGATCGGAAAATAGATCTATGTGTATCTATTTATAGGTTTAGTATTAAGGTAGTTAAGGTAGCGGGTGGACATTGATCCTCTACTCAAGTACTCCCTCAATGCAAGAACACTTTATTCTATTAAATAGTAATTACATGATGCGCACCTTCCTGACATGATTGTCAGGAAGACAAAGCAGGTGCAAAAGCAAATGTGGTGAAGAAATCTGATGTTGCCCAGCTATCAAAATATACAGCATCTGGGACCTTAAAGTCTTAAAGATAAACATGTGGCCATCTAGCTGAGAAGTAATAAAGCCCACATGAAAGAAGCATACCAGCCTGTGTGATCATAGGTTAGGATCAGGTATCAGGCATCAAGGAAAAAAATCATATCAATGTGAATGAGGGAGAGGACAGAGTGGAGAGCCAAAGCTCATCTGTAAACAACTGGACAGCCTCTTACAGAAGGGTCGCGGAGAAGAGATGAGCCGATCAAGGTGCAGCATAGCACCGATGAAGCATACAACTTTCCTCTAGTTCTTTAATGCTTCCTCCCCTCCACCATCATAATCCCAATTCTAACTTAAAAATCTGGCTAGACCAGAGAAAGTACACTTGTACATATAAGAGGTGGAAACACAGAGAATCCAGGACAGATCAGCCCCTCAGGACCAATAATGACAGTAGCAATATCAGGAGGGTAAGGGAAAGGTGGGGAAGAAAGAGGGAACCGATCACAATGATCTACCTACAACCCCATCCATGGGGGGTGGACAACAGAAAAGTGGGTGAAGGGAGACATCAGACAGAATAAGACATGAAGAAATAATAATAATTTTTAAATTATCAAGAGTTCCTGAGGGAGTGGGGAGGGAGGGGAAAAATGAAGAGCTGATACCAAGGGGGCTCAAGTAGAAAGAAATGATGGCAACATATGTACACATGTGCTTGACACAATGGATGTATGTTGGATTGTAATAAGAGTTGTATTAGCCCACATTAAAATGATTTTTTAAATTTAAGAATGCTCAAAATTAAATATTCTTAAAGTACTCAGAGATAATAAGACATCTGTAGGGTATAATCATGAACAAGTTCAAAATAATAGATGAAGGGCCATCAAAATGTTCATGAGAAAATAAAGTGAAAAGATAATGGAATGTTGTGCTAGATCTTTCTTGAAGCCTCTTTTATTTAGTGGTCCCAAACATGTGTATTGGAATATCTAAGGCCAAATTTGAAAATGAAATCTAAAATTTTCTGTGGAAATATGTATATTTTTATTCTAAAGAGTTGAATGGTTATTAAAACACTACCATTAAACAAAAAATCCAAGCTAGATTTTGCCTAATTTACAAGATAATGAAGATATAAAAAAAATCCTAACACTTAATACTTTTCATTTGGGGAGGTTATTATAAGAGTTAAACACTGATGAACAAAAGTCAAAGTTGAATTTAATGAGAGGATATAACCAAACTAAATGATTAAATTTTCCTGTTCATATAACAATAAAATAGCTGAATAAATGAAGTTCAACAGGTAATATTTACACATTAAGTGTAAGCCCAAAGAAGTCTGATTTTTGTGTTATAGTTTGATTTTTGTGTTATAGTCTGATTTTTGTGTTATAGTTTGATTTTTGTGTTATAGTTTGATTTTTGTGTTACAGTTTGATTTTTGTGTTATAGTTTGATTTTTGTGTTATAATTCCCTTCTCATTCTTTTCCTCCCTCTTTCTGAAACTTTTTCTCAGTTTCTTTTCTAGGTTCGCTTTATGACCCTTATATGTTAATTATAATGATTCTCATAATTTTAGTGTGGCTTTTTGTTTTTTGTGTCAGTTGATTTTATCTGGAAGATCAAACTCAAGACTTCTACTACCACACACATGACAATGACTTAACAGTGATGGCCCCTCTAGTCCAAATCTCTTTTCTTAATTCTAACCTTAAATGACAACTGTCTTTCTGAGCATCTTGATTTGGATATTACAGAGTGATTTTACTCTCATAACTTTTAAAATCTATATCAAAATATCATTTTCTTACTACTATTCTGGAAAGAATTATCTGCGTGTGTGCCATCACTAATCCATTATTATTATCTACTCATCACTATTTAATCCATCATTAATCCAATTTTAGAGAGTTTACTAGATTTATAATGGTTATAATTATAGGTACACATAACAACGGCTATCACAATCCAACTTAAAATTACTTAAGTTAAAGACAATGCATTATCTTTCATAACAAGTAACTTAAGAGTTGAGATCTCCGAGGTTAATTAATTCAGCCTGTCAATAATGGTGCTAATAGCCCTGTTTGTTCTAATATTTCCATTCTGTCATCTGTGTTGTGTCATCAGATGATTGACATATTTAGGCATCAAATCAAATATGAACAAGTCCAGAAGAAGAAGAGATCATCTTTGCTTGTTTTGAGAAGTTATGTGTCAATTTGACTGGGCCAGGATTCTCAAGTGGTTTGGCAATTATGACCTAGTGACTGTCTGTAATGTGATCTAACATGATGCATTGGGCAGCCATTCGGTTATAATAGAATTAGGGTTAGATGGCGCCCTCTTACTCATATCACACTGTTTATCTGATCAATTGAATGGAATTTTCTCAGAGGTGCTCCTGTCTTAAAAGTAAGTAAGACATGTGGGAAAGCTTGCTTTACTTTTTCTGGGTTTGGATACTGCTTCTGGTTCATTGACCTTTGGTTCTTTGGACTTCGGTCTATTGCCTGCTCATCTTGGAAGTTGTCACTGACCTGTCATCTGACCTAAGACCTTGGCTGTATTTTCTTCAGCAGTTATAGTCTGTCATTGTTCTGCTATACACTCCTGCACATGAAAGCCGGGAGACACCTCCAGCCTAACACCTGATCTACACACTTAGAACTTCCTCTTCATTGAAACTTGTCTGCTTCTACAACTCTTTTATATTTGTGTCACTGCTTTTGCTTCTCTAGCGTACCAAACCTAAGATACCTATGCATTTTAAGAGCAAAGGATGTGTCACAGAAGCTGCCTAGCTTTACCTTCATTTTTCCAGACTTGGTACTATTTACTACAGTTATAATTGGAATCATGAGACCAACATGAATATGTTAACCAAGCACATGGTGGTATAGAGTCTGGGTGCTTAAGCAAGCATAAATGGATTATGACCTACTAATATCTGCTATTCTATTTAAATTTCATATTAGGATATTGGTGGCTTAGTGATTAGGCATTGTGCTTCCATTCATAAAGTCAAAAACTAGAAACCACGATCCACTCCAAGGGAAAAGATGGGGCTTTCTACTTCCACAAAGAGTTACAGTGTCAGAGACCCATGGGCAGCTCTACTCTATCTTAGAAGATTTTCATGAGTTGGAATAGACTCGATGGCGGTGTTTGGTTTGGTTTTATTACATAATTAAACATTCGTTTTCCCTGTTTGAGTTTCTATTAGATGCTTTTGTTATTTCCTATTTTCCTTTTTTGGTTTGTTACACAACTTGCAGAGTCCCCCTTTCAACTAGAGAGTGAATAACTATGTATGTAATGCAAGTTTAGAAAAACGAGCACGATTGACTGTATGACACATGAAAATGTGCAGGATACTAAATTTTGGATAAACAATGCATCAATATATAAACATAAAAGGAAAATGAGGTATTATTTATACATATACAATCAATATTTTAATCATTTTATTAGGGGCTCATACAACTCTTATCACCCATACATGCATTAATTGTGCAAAGCACATTTGTACATTCATTGCCCTCATCATTCTCAAAACATTTTCTCTCCACGTAAGCCCCTGATATCAGCTCCTCATTTTCACTTCTGCCTCTCTGCACCCCCCCTATGAACCCTTGATAATTTATAAATTATTATTTTGTCTTATCTTGCCCTGTCCGACGTCTCCCTTCACCCACTTTTCTGTTGTCTGTCCCTCTGGGAGGATGTCACATGTAGATCCTTGTAATCAGTTCCCCCTACCCTCCCAGTATCGCCACACATACCACTGGTCCTGAAGGGATCATCAATATTTTTGAGAGACATTCCAAAGGTTAAGTAATCACTGAGCTTTTGAGTGAGGGATTCTGGAAGAAGAATGATAAGAGTTTGAACATGAAAAGGGGATGATTTTTTCACAAGTAGATATTATTTTTTATTTTCAGATATGTTAAAGTATAAGAAAAAAAATCACTCGGTTGAGGTGTGGTCAGGTCAGCGCTTCCCTGCAGCACTCAAGCACACTCTTATCTTTAAAATCTCCATCTGTCCCCACTTCATTTTAGGTTTACTCTTCTCTATTTACTCTCCTGTATTTTAAGAATCAGGCAATACTTAGTTCCATCCCTTGCTTCTATTTCCAGGGTCCTTTCACCAGCTAACACATTGAGCTGGCCTTTCCTTTACCCAACTTCCATAATATTATTATTAATGTAATACTAATAATAATGTTGAAAGCTAAGTCTTTGTGTAGCATTCAATGCAGTTTGTCTCTCCTTCCTTTCAGTTCAATTTTCCAGGCGTCCTTAACTGTACACCACTACCCTGCCATGGTTCCTATCTCTTTCAGTAGCTATCTAAAGATTTTCATTATTCTTTACCGTCTTCTCTGTACTTCACCTGAAATGTTGGCCCTATTCAAGGCTGAATTGATTGATTTTACTGACTTCATGATCATTACATTCCCATCATATATATTTTACATGCATCTTCCGCCAATATGCAAAACATATGCAGATGCATAGACCCATTCCCAGAATTCTCAGAGGCCTTTCCAATTATATTTTGGCAGAAAAGTTAGTTTTTGAGTTGACTTCCTAATGAAGCTCCTCTATTTCACTTGCCAAGATACCACTGGAAAATCCTAGGAGTCGCAGTGGAATGTGTTTATTCATGATCGCTTATACTCAATATATAATCAATCTTGTGTATTCTCATGTCAAAATATATCTGAGTTCAGCTAACCCTTCTCCATCTCCATTATTAAATAAAGCAGATGATCATTTTGGTACATATGTTATGTTTTTTTTATGGAAATGCACCCTTTAGTTCTTAATTAAACTCTTGGAATCCACTTGTACCCATTCACCAGCCAACACAACCTCCCTTTCCCTGATCACCAACTTCTATCAGCAACTTGCAGGATTCTATATTTAACTCAAATCTTCTTTGCTCAATCTGTGTTTCTTTTCATTTCACCAAGGACAAAATTCAAAGTCTTATTGTGTCTTTGTTAAAGTAGCCTTTATCTCTCTACTATTTCCAGACAAATGTTGGACATATCAAGCTTTTGCTTACCTTGGGTCTTTTTACACTTTTTATTTTCAGTACTCACATAATTTCTTTTTATTCTTTAATTTCTCTTTTTCAGATAAGCTTTTGTTTATTACCCTCCTCTTTTCTGCTCTACCCTTATCAGGTACCCAAATTGTCTTATCTCACTCTGTATAGTAGTTAGTACTTTATTCTTCTTAGTAGTACTTACAATAATTAGAGTTTAAATATGTATTCTAGCATTTATTTGTTACTTCACTACAACTAATGTAGGAAAAAAAGGCTATGACTTTACCACTTTATTTATATTGTCCAGCAGAGTACATAGCACAGACTAATAAGGAATAATAAATAATCATAGAATACATAAATTAACAAGAATTAGTGTTTTGTTGTATATTGAAAATAGATTCTTTATTCAGTATAATCAGATCATTGTTCATTTTGAACCAGACAAAGTTCTACATAGTGCTTTGGCAATTCTAGGCATGCTGAGTAACTAGGGTCCAAAACCAAATAAAAATAATATATCTGACTAAAAGATTTTAAATCATATAATATGAAGTCAAAGTGGGGAATAGTATCACAGCCTAAACTGTGAGATTCTTGTTTGCAGAAAACTATGGAGGACAATGGAAGCTCAAGATACATTTGTGAGATCTACACGGGGAATAAACCTCTGTTGACCTCCCTCTCTCCATAATGGAGGGATGGGAATAAAGTAGTTATATAACAGAGTCCATTGGAGAGATGAGTATAGGAGATCAAAATGTGAAACCAGACTTGAGGGATTAAACCCTTGTCAGTTGATCTGCTCCCTGATACAAGATGGACCTCCTCTGGTTTTCAACATTTTCTGTGAGTTTTGTTTTCATATTGGGGTTTGGCTCTAATATGTTTTGTCATTGGGGGCAGCACTCTTAATTTTTTGTTGTATGTTTTCTGTTTTTCGGTATCTGAAAGCCAATATTGATGAACCTCGGGAGACAGTATGTAGAATATGGGTTCATGGGGGGTATGGTGGGGCTGAAAGGGAGCTGACATCAAGGAGCTCAGGAAAAAGGGAGTGTTTTGAAACTGACTGTGGTGGCAATTGTACGATATCGCTTGAAGTGATTTAACTGTGAAATTATATGATATCTGTATTCGCACCCAATAGAAGTTTTGAAACACGCACACACACACACACACACACTCACACACACATATTTATATTTCGTGAAAGCAAATGCACCCATCGAAGAGCCAAGGTAGTGTTATAATGATCACATTACACCAGAAACATTTAGTTTCTTCAGCTAAATATCTGAGGAACTACAGAATAGTCGTGCACCGTATTCTTAAATATAAATCGCTCTGTCGAACAATTCTTAGCTTGGTTTTTAGTTTGAACAAACTGCTTAAGAAGCTCTTTGCCATTCCATTGAAATTATTTTAGTAAGCATTAACAATTACATTAATAAACAGAATAATCACAATAATAATTCCTAATTATTATTAGGATGTATAAAATTTTATCATTTATGTAGACTTTCAATTCCATTCTCTTATATCCTAATTATTCTCTTATATCCTAGATTATTTTTTGGTGAATAATCATGTTTTTGTTCCAGTATATTGGGTTGCTTTTTTCTTATATACATAAGTCTCTATATAAAACAGTACATTAACACAAACAAATGTGCACACACACACACATCTGGAACATGTAAATACTATCATCTGTATCCAGCAGTTTTTGGGTTGGCATTTCATCTACAGCAATATCATTTTCTTTTTCAGACGGAGGAGCTCTGGTAGCACAGTGAATACATGCTCGGTATCAAATGAAATTTGGGACCCGTAAGCCATCTCCAGGAGCGTGAGGTTCCAATGGGTTCCCATCAAACTATGGCCTTGGAAATCCCATGAGGCTGATCTACATTGAGTTCTTGACTTCAGTAAAGTCTCTTGCACCTTATTATCTCAATCAATGAGACACACACACAAACACACATACACAACATATGTTTGTGTTGTGTGTTGGAAAAATATTAAACAATGCTGACACTTACATTTGGATTCTCAAAATTAATTATTACAACATAATGGTTCTAAGGATTTAAGTATTTCCACACAATTTTTGAAGAGCATAATTAAAGTATTATTCATATAAAATATACCATTGCTCATCAGAGATTAATCTGCCCAATGCAGGGGTATGTGAAAGAGTATTAACCAGTTAATTACCATCAATCAAAACTGAGAGCACAAAATGACAGCTTAACAGTTGACTAAAGAATTTATTTTCCTTGAGTTTGGCCACTGTTGTAGCTCAATACACAGTACTTTAACTTTCTGTGTTAATAGGCAGCTGCAATGAATCATCCAATTTCATGAGAAACAGAGATTAGGATTTCCTCGAGGGCAGTCTCTGGTCATTGATTAGTATGATGGTGACACCTAAGCCCATAGTGTCCCTCTGGTGGGCAAGAATCCCCCAAGACCAAGATATAGTGGGGTCATAACAACTTGTAAACCCAAGATACTCAAGGAAGGCACTATTTTTTCCATCTTTAATGGCTGGCATTTGCAGTATTTAAAGTATATGGGGAAATAATGTTCACTGTCGTTCTCTCATTTGCCATTAGATATGGGTAGTAAACCATATGTGACACCACTTAGAGATGTAGGCCACACCATTTTGGGGGTCAGCTGTGTCAATAAAGTGCACACATAACATCAGCTTCCCATTCTACACATCATTCAGAGTCATATATTACTCAGGATAATGGGAAAAGAGGAGAGTGGAATGTAAAATGAAAAGAGAAATTGAAGTACAACCAGAGCAAGTAGCAGCTGAGCCAAAAGCAGCCAACCCAGTGAAACATTTAGTCAATTCTCCTGGAAAACAAGTGCTTCTGGCATCAGTGACCCTCAATGTCACATCCCAGAAAGCCGCAGACCAGCTGGGGTACAAGAATATTGGAAGCAAATTTTTCTTGCTCTTCTCAGGTAATTGGAAATAAATAGACGACTGCTCCCACACATCGCCCTGCAGATTGTGATTTAGCTCAAGAGTTTTGAAGGTGAGCTTTTCTGTCTGTTTGCATTGACTTTGAGGTGGATTTTTCAAAGCAGGTACGATGATAGGACAGTCATCTCCATGTGCCTATATTGTGTATATAGCGAGGCGTCCTCCTTGAGGCTCAGATAGGAAAAAAAGAATTTGGCATCCTTCCATACCGATGTCTGACTCTCTCCGTACAGAACTCGAGTCGCCCTTCTGAGCAGTGGTTGGCAGAGGTCTGGTAATTCTGTCTCATCTTGGTTCCCAAGTGACTAAGTCATCAGGCGATGAACTGACAGCTCAAGGTGAAAGCTCACTCTGCTGTATTTCCAACACGGCACACATGTTATATTGCCCTGAGAAGGCTAATGGACAAAACAGTCTTTCTTCCACAACAGAGCCATTTGGGATAGACAAAAGATATCCATTTGTGAAGAGGGATTTGAACCTGCAAACTCAACAACCATTTTTCAAGACGTAGCACTAGCCAGAGATTCTTGTGCCAGATGCATCAGGTACATTTTTTTAGAGTCCACCTTGCATTGTTGTGGACAATTACCTTTCATCAGTTAAAATATTACATGGGATCTCAATAATTTGCATTATTTTATCATAAATATTTTTATTTATTTTTCATTAAAATTTAATGTTGTCCTACACTTTGTTTTCAGCATTTTAAAATATAACTCCAATTCTAGTTGTCATTGAGCCAATTTGGACTCATGGTCACCTCAGTGTGAGAAAGTAGACTGTGTTTTACAGAATTGCCAATGGCTGGAATTTCAGTAGTAGGTATCCAGCTGTTTCTTCCAAGTGTCTCCGGGTAGACTCAAACCTTTAACCTTTCAGGTAGCAGCTGAGTGTGTTAACAGTTTGTGTCACACAAGTATAAAATACACAATTCTCACCATCTTATATCTTTCCTCCCTCCCCTTTGGTTTGCTGTCTGTGTACTTTCAATCTGATTTTATTCCTTTTCATTTACAGTATAAATTTATATTTTTCTTCAGAAGTATTTATTGCATCCAATATGAATGACAAGTAATTACTAAATTTTCACTTCTTCCCATAATTCTCCCTTCCACTGTCTAAAATTAGGATTGATATAAATCATTTGAGCCTTAATGATAGTATACAAATTTAGAATGTTTGAATATGCTTTCAGAAATCATCCATATGTTTCTTTTTATTTATCATTAACCACACCATGAAACAGATGAAAATAAACTATCTGCTTACATCTTTCTACTTATTCCTCTTTCCTCATCTGATAGTTATATAATTTTTCTTCAATATTCTAGTTTTTTAACCTATAGTGGTGCATATATATTTGCTTCTTGAGTTACTGGGTTTTAAAATAGCTATCAACAATTGATTTTTCAAAAATTAAAATTAATTCAACTTACTTACAGAGCCTTTGAACAGGTTTTCATTACATTTTATTTCCACATTGTCATGATTGATATTATGTACAGTTTTATTTTCTTTAACACAAAGTCTGTTTCCAGTTGGAGCGTGTGTTTAGAACCTACATAAGAGAGCCTTGGTGGAATAGCGGACTACCTGTTGTATTGTTAACCACAAAGCCAGTAGTTTGAAACCACCAGCCACTTCTCAGAAAGGACAGAGAGAGATGAGGCTTTCTCCACTCATGAAAAGTGCCAGTGCCAGTGTCCACAGGAGCACTTTGACTCTGTCCTGTAGGGTTCTGTGAGTCAGAATTGAGCCAGTGGCAGTGAGTTTTTTGAGAAAAGGTATTCAAAGTGGCCCTCTTAACTAAATACAAAACTACAGTTTAGGAAGTATGTACAAAGAGATTACGGTACTTCTTTTGAATGAAGAAAGAAATCATAAAATAATAGGAATATTTAAAGTTTTAAAACAAAATAGTTGTCTTACAACATCCTGAGAAATTCCACATGCCCATGACCCAACTGTTAAACAAGCTTCTGTAAGGTTGTTGTTAATTCATATTTGTGCTGCATAGTTTCCAGATGCTGGTCAACCAGGGACACATTGGCATAGTGATTTGATCTCTGGACTTACAACTTAACACTGGGTACACTGGGGAGGAAGAAATTTGAAGTTGATGATAAGTTTGTAATGTTTTATTATGATGTGTAAAAAGATAATATTGTCTGTTTTTTAGCATGGACATTGTGATTTTTGGAGAAAAAAAGCTTAAAAAGTGTCACGCATCTTTTTTTAACATGTGATTGATAGTGATAAGTCCTGATACTTAACAAACTGATCGTCATAAGCTATAACTTGCACACCATTCTATGTTTTCATAGGCTGTAATGAAATATGTTTGAAAAGAAATTCATTATGTAGGGATGTTTCTTTGATGCTCCCTTTGCTGCAGTTGCAACTAGTTTCCTTTTAGTGTTGTCTGGGGTCTTCCACCAGCAGGGAATGGTTTGCCGCGATGTGAACGAAGACACGCTTCCAAAAGCAGCTTCCCACATGGATTGTGGCATCACTATGGGCTGAGGCTCTACGGATATAGGATTTCTATTTACTTCAACTCCATTATAAAAACGTAACATTTCATACAGTATTTTTTTATCTACTAGTAAGAACATGTTTGCTTGTTGAAAGAGATTTTCAATCTTATCGTTCTGAAGTTGGACACAGTCGAAAACATTCCCCTAATGCTATAACCTTTGATCTTGCAGCACTGTGTCTTGATACCAGGTACTATGTATGTGAAGCTAAATCCCCGCTAGATGACAACAATAGCAAGGTACCCCAGGAACTGCCTCATAATACATTTGAAAGCTGGGCATTGAATGAGGAAGATCCAAAAAGAACCTATACACTTGAATGGTGGTGCTGGCACAAAACATTGACTGTACGGTGGACTGCCAACAGCACAAACAAATGTGTCATGGAAGCGATCCAGTGAGGATACTCCTTGGAGACAATGATGGTGAAACTTACTTTGAACATGTTGATGAGAGAGACCCGTCCCTGGTAAAGGACATCATGCTTGTAAGCTAGAGAGAGAGTGAAAAAGAGGAAGACTCTTGAGATGGATTGACATTACTGTGCCAATGGGCACGAGCGTAAGGATAATTATGAAGATGATGCAGGATTCCTGACTTGGGGCAACTTAACAACAATAAAGATATCTTTAAATCAGCTTCCCTCTACCTGCTTCCCTAAAATGCCCGAGACTTCACCAAGAAAACAGAGAAGATGTAAGAAGGGAAATTCGGGACTGTATTTAGTTAAAACATCTTTTAGCGGGAAATTGTTAAAGGTATGATCAGGTGAACACAACAGGATATCCCACCACCACATACATCCTTACACATGCTAGTGCACACAACACATACACACACAGATGGACATTGGAAGGTAAATGCGAGAGATTCTGATTCTTCTACTCATTGACGTCGCATAATTATTTAGCCTTTGTGTTGCTCTCATTTAAATCTATGAGCATTGCTTATCGTATTATTAGTTTTTCCAAACACCTCCTGATTAAATGAACATTTTCAGTACTCTTAATTGTCTAGGAACTGTATAGTTTAAAGTATCTCTGGATTCATCTAGCTATTGACGTTGAATGGGTGTGATACCCTTGCAGAAGGGAAAATATCAACATTGTATGAAATACTTTACGATGTTTTGACTCTGAATGTACTAGTGGAATGCTTGGAGGATACACTGTTGACTTTGTTTTTACAATCGTGATTTCCTTTCTTAATACCCTAAGAGTTTTTATGCTATGTTCAAAGACTACAATTAGGTTGTACCTCCATGGGGATGCAAGGTGATATTCCTGGGATATAATATTTCTTATAAATGTATAGATTTTTAGCCTTCAATTTTACTGAAAATGTTCTTGATTTATATCTCTCTTCCCCCAGCTCTGTCCTTCGATCAAGATGTCCATCATGCTGTTGACTGTGATTTCAGTAGTGTGTATCGTTCTGTGTTACATTTATTATTTTTTGTATCTTTCTTAACTTATTCAAACCTATTAATGCTATTTTCATATGTATTCTTCTAAGTCCATTTACTTCCTCTTTGAGCTTTTGCCTCATAGAAAGTATTTATTTTGCTAACAGAATTAGCTATTTTTAAAGCATTTCTTTAAACATATCTCTGTGCATATCTTAAGTCATTGTCCTGTATGTATTGGCAATGGGTTGACCTCATTCGTGTGAATGGAGACACATCTGCACAGAGATATGTTTAAAGAAATGCTTTAAAAATAGCTAATTACTTTTGTCCTTTTAAAATCATGTTAAAGTTATCTGTAAACAGAAAATTAAAGGACTTAAATAAGCACTTTAATATTGTCTCATTGTCTATTTCACTAAATGAGGTCATCACGAGACTGCCTCCCAGTTCTCAATAAAAATAGGTATGGGAGGGTATGAGTCCATACCCACCCCACCAAGTCTGCTTGTTGTTTCCTCAAAGTAATAACAATAGAATCACTAACGCTGGTTTTATTAGGAAAGAGTAATAAATAGGTGTGTGTCTCTCCCTGACCTCCAATTCAAATACAAATCCCCCAAACAAATGAGAATTGGAATTCATGATAAGTACCAGGAGTGGCCTGTGAGCCCCTGAGCCAGAAGGAGGTTTGCACGTAAACATGTGTGTCTAACTGCATACATTAGAGAGCCATAAAGAGAAGAACAGACACAAATTGAAATGCAGAGAGGAAGAGGGAGAGAGAGAGAGGAAGAAGGAGAAGGAGAGGGAGAGCAATTTCGTTTCCTTGCACAATTATTTGATCACATGGTGTAGCAGTTGTAAGGGTGATAACAAAGCATAGGCTCTTTTACACCTAGAGGCTCAAGCAGACCGTACCTTCCCAAAGTGTGTCTCCTGCGCACTGCGCCTTTCTCCCTTAGTGATGCCAGACGAGGGCTCGCCACTAAATCGGTGTCGTTCAAGCCCTCATAATTCAAGTAGAGAGCCGTTCCTCCAGCCGCCATGGTGAGTCCTTTCTGGAGTGATGCTTTATGTGACAACTCTCTCTGTGACATCAAGTCATAGGAATCCTTTTCCTGGATCTTTACACAGCGGCTCTGACATCACTCAGTTGACAGTCATCCGTGCTCCTCTGTTTTGGCTAACAGGCCACTCCTGGTACTTATCATGAATTCCAATTCTCATTTGTTTGGGGGGTTTGTATTTGAATTGGAGGTCAGGGAGAGACACACACCTATTTATTACTCTTTCCTAATAAAACCAGTGTTAGTGATTCTATTGTTATTACTTTGAGGAAACTACAAGCAGACATGGTGGGGTGGGTATGGACTCATACACTCCCATACCCATTTTTATTGAGAACTGGGAGGCAGTCTTGTGATGACCTCATTTAGTGAAATAGACAATGAGACAATATTAAAGTGCTTATTTAAGTCCTTTAATTTTCTGTTTACAGATAACTTTAACACGATTTTAAAAGGACAAAAGTAATTTTATTTTGTACATAAAATGAGGTACTTTTTGTTTTATTCAAGAGTGAAAATGATTTTGTTATTTAAAAATAGTAGTCAAAAGCCGAGAGACTCTTAAGACATTTTAATTCATATCCAATGAGAGCTTTACTGAGAAGACAATGAAGACTACAAGAATTTGTGAGAAAATGACTCAATTTTAAAAGAAATTGTTTTATGTGTAGTTCAGTATACTTTCATTCAGTATACCATAACATGCATACAGTATCCGGAATAAAATGCAGCCAGGCACCATACAATGGATATTCTGGCAATAGCTAACTAGTTATATGCCCATGGATTTATAAAAATATAATAGGGTTCCAAAATCCTGATTCAAGAATTGGATATATAGGATGGAAACAGACAGGTGCAACAGCGTCTCCCATGCAACCTGTGCATTGCATGTCTTTTGTATAGAAAGTGATTGTGCTGCCAGGTGTATAAAGGCGCACTACCTGCATTCATATGTCTTGAATTTCAGGATGAATGTCTATGCTACTGGCCTCTGTGTGCACCTATGACTTGATGTCACAAATAACACCTTTAATGTATCAGAATGTATGCCTTGCCATATAGATAGCAGCATCCAACTTAATGTGTTGTGAATATCTTTATTGTTCTGATGTTATCTCCAGGCTTAATATTCTTGCCAGATGTTTCCCATGAAGTTCTCCGTGGCTCCCAAACTCTGCAGAATCAGTGCTTGCAACAGCAGGAGCACGAAGTCAACGGGAAAATGGCCACCACTGCTATCAAGCTGATTCTGACCCAAAGCTGGAAAATCAGTAAATGCTATTGCTTCAAATGGGCACATCTTCTCACAACGTCCAAATTCTGGAAAGTCTTATTTCACCAAACTCGCGTACAGTAAACAAAGAATGACCACAGTATTTCACAAAAGCCAATTTTAACCTAAATGAAATGAGGGCCAAACTTTTCACCTGGGAAGTAAGAAATAAAGAATGCAAGAAAGGTTGGATAATGTTCCAGGATATGGGATTGGGCTTCAACGTGATGAAATGATTCTGCAGCACCACCAGGAAACTGGAGAACAATAACAACAAAAAAAGGTATATTTCTTTCTCTGTGTGTCAGTTAGCATGGAGCAGATATATACCAGAGGGATCCTCTGTGCCTCGTGACATCTGCACACAGATCCTACAGGATTTAGAGATGACATCTCGCCAGTCGGGAGGCATCACTCCAGTGATCCTGAAGCAAGTAGTGGTTGACCTGAAGTAACTGTCTGTCTCTTCTGGCTTTCCTGTGAAAGGATGGCAATTTTGCATGTAATGTTATAACTGGTATTCCTAAGCCTATATAAAAAAAAGGGGTGGGGGGAGTTGTCTCTGCTCCCATAATAGATTGGGACAAATTTTTGAAACTCGGATATATTATTTTCTTTAATCTACCATTATAAAGGATGGTTACTGAGTTACAATATTTTTGTGGTTGCGGTTCCCTTTAAATTGGGTCTGATTCCTATTTCTAAGGAAGCGTCAACACTAAGGAGGCCTCGCGGGGTGATGGTTAAGCAAACCTTGTCCACTGGACCTGGGGGAGTAAGATCTGATGATATGCTTTGCAATAATCACAGTCTATGGGTAAAAGTTGACCAAAGGGCACCCACTAACCCCAGCACCCAGATAATGCTTAATGTATCTTAACTCCATGTCTGAAAATTACTTTTCACATAGGACCTGTGGAATGTTTCATTAGGAAATCACAATGACACTAAATAGTCGTGGTCACACATATTCTGAAGCCATGGAGTTCATGGCATCGAACTAGAGGTTTCAAAATAACATGTATATGCAAAGTGATGAATCTTTTCTGCAAGAAGTTTACAGTCTATGAAAGAGTTTAGGCAAAAATACACAAAACGATTACAAATAGCATTGAGTGACTATTTCCCAGAATTATTTGAATATAAATCACCCAGATATAAATGAAATAAGTATTGATGTGTCCTTCACATTAACACACAAGCTGCACTTGAGTACTTTCTGGCAGTTTAATGACCATTGCTATATAATCAAAAAATTCAAGATTTCTAAATGGTCTAAGAATTTGGGCTCAATAACCTCTATAACTCAAGTTATTGGAATATTCTTTGAAGAACAATGGATAATTTAAATTATCACAATTTTCTGCTTATATGAGCACAATAATTTAGATCAATTTAAAAAGAAATAACTAAAAAAATTACATGCTTTCTAAATAAGGTTTAGCTCAAGCAGGCCAGCCAACCCAGGGTACATTCCCCAAACAATTGCCTACATTTCTCATTTTTCCCACCAGATAATTTGACATGGTATAAATGTTCTTGAATATATAATACTTTGATGTAATATATTATTATATTTGGGGCTAGTGCTAATAAATATAGAAATAATAAGAAATTTAGACTGATATTTGAGAAGAGCTGATCCCAGCAATTGCTCACCTTTTTTGAATGTGCAATTGGTATTCTACTTGAAATATCTACCTTGACCTGGTTTGATACATATACCAGGTAAAAATTCCTACTCATATTGATGGAACTCTCAACACAATGAGTTAGATTGGCTAGGGATACAATCAAAGATTGGCATCCTGGTGTGTTCAACATTTCTTGCAGGAAGTATAGCAGGGGAGGGAAGGGGGCGGTTGTGCATATTGAGTTCTCTTTATGAGCTAATCATAATGCGAACTGGACTGCATCACCTTTGATTTTATAAATACTTTGGAAGAAAGTACAGTGTGATTGCATGATATGACAGGGCACCCTTCCCCCAAAGAATACTCATTTTTTTTTTTTATGTGAGGGGGATAACTTGTAGTTTGTTCCACCAAGTTAGACTGTTAAACAAACTTTCTACTTAGAGGTCCTGAAAAAGGTTGCCTAACATTGTTTGACCAAAAAAGGCCTGATTTGTGGCACAGGACTGGTTTTGCCACCACGACAATGCACTTACTCACACAATCATCCCACTATGCCAGGTTTTGGCAAAAGAACAGCATGCCTCTCTTGCACTGACTCACCTGACCTCACACCATGCAACTTCTTTTTGTTTCATGTCCCTCTGCAAATGAAGAGGGACATGCAAGGACAACAGTTTTCAAGATGTAGGAGAGGTGAAGCAAAAAATGAGAGTGATGCTGTGAGCCATCTGAACAGATGAGTTTAAAAAATATTTCTAAGAATGCAATCACAGATTTGATGAATGTATTAAGTGTAATGGAGAGTACTTTGAAGGTGATAAGGATGGTTTACAAAAATATTTAAATGCATAGCTTTGGGGAAAAGATAATTTGGGGGGGGAGGTACCCCCTCCTAGCCCATCAAATGGGCAGTTAATTAGTTTAGTCAATGCTGCTTTTATTTTCTACTAGAATGGAAGAAACTGAGCAGTGGAGTCATTTTCATGGTGATGCCAGGCAGATGGGAATGGAGGGATCAGTGTCACTTGTAATAGGCAAAGTTTTAAGCACCTAATAATGAATTTTTCCATCTGATCCTCTCTTCTCAGGTCAATATCATTTCACAATGATTTCTTAAGCATTACACATATGACTCCTCATGACGTCTGATGATCTTTTTCTTTCTTCTCAACTTGAATTATTGTGCGGTACAAGTTATTTTCTTATTAATACTACAGGCTATTTTAGATACCATTATACCTTGAATTTGTTTTGGAAGTGTTCTTTTAAATGCAATTTATTATTTTCTTTTAAGCTTACTGTTTCTAGAAAAATAGTTTTCTCTCAATCACATACACATATGTAAAACACACAGAATTCTCTTCCTCAGTAAAACCCTTTAAGGTATATGTTGTTAGTGTATGTTGCTTGCTTCTCATGAACAAGGGACAGAGAAAGTAGTGACTAATATCAGAATCATGAGTGAAGATATGTTTTATTCATAAACTTTGCACCTCCAGTGAAATTAAAAGCAAAGTAAAGGGTCGAAGCTGTGAACCCTTCTTCCTAGAGCCTGTAAACCAATAAAGGCTTTATATTAGCTATCGATATCTATCTCTGAGTTGCCTTAATAACATCTTATTCCCTGTTTTCACCAGCCATCAATAATATTTCTGCCTGCCCGCTCAGGCCCCTATCTCTACGTGAAATTGCATTATAAGGGTCTATAAGCCCAATTTGCTTCACATTCTTATTTTTGGAAAAGGCTGGCTGGCTTTTGTAATGAGAGCAGCTGCCAAGAAGGCTTGACAGAATTTGTGGCCCATCTGGCTTATAATCTTCACTCAATATCGCAGAGGCCTAAACTCTGAGACCTGCTGATAAGTCCAGGCGCCCAGGCCAGCAATGGCCGCTTTCTCCGCAATTTCTCATTAAGGACAGGGACATCTCTCTGGGAATCTCTCATATCCTGGATATCACATAATTCCTTTTTTCATTTTCTAATCAGTACAAGAGACTTGAAATTTTTACTCTATAGTATCGTCATGTACTCAAATCTGGGTGAAGAGATACATGTGGAAAATTTTGACATTTGAGTGTTTGGGTTTTTTAAAGTATTTGTGGTTAAAGTGAAAGAAAGAAAAGAAATTCCACCGTGAGATAAATAAAAAAATACTCACTTATCCATGTTTGTTTTTAGAGGGTTATTTTCTTCCATTTTTCTTCTCTTATATTTGGTCGTCGCAGTTCTAGGTAGTGACCTCCACTGATCTGGCAAACAGAGATGCAGTGAGTTCAATAGTCACTGACATACCCACCACTGATTGGCCTCTTTTTCGGTGATTGAATCAAAGGGGGAAAAGATAAAGGAGACTGTTGGGTTTAATTTAATATATTTCCCCTAATTTGTCTACTATGGAAGCATTTTAGATGGGGGGGGGGGTGTAGTATTCTCTCCATTTTCATCTATGATGATTATAAAATCTTATAATGCATTTCTTTTCTTTTTGTAATGCTTTGCTAAATATGTCCAAAGGAAAGTAAAAGGAAAACCTCTGCTCCTAGAAGTTTACAGCTGGTGTACCTAACTTGGTTGATTTCTAACCTCCTGCTGGATAAACCAGGATCTCATTCTAGTACATTTCTGGGTGACAAATGTGGATTCTCAAAATCAAACTCACTACAACCATGTAGCTTCTGACTTTTAGCAACTCTGTAAGGCAAAGTAGAATTGCTTCTATAGGCTTTGCAAATCTTCCCTGAAGTAGAAAGCCCCCCCATCTCTCTGGGGTTTGGAAGATTCCAGCTGCTGGCCTGTGGTTCGCAGACCAACATGTCACCCACTTGGCCACCAGGGACCCTACCACTGGCTTAGTTTTTGACGAATAACCAATAGGTTCACAGTTTTAATGTATCTAAATATAGCTCAGAAGAAAGACCTCGTAGACTGTTTCTGCTGTGGCCAAGTTTGAAGACTGGGACGCAGTGTTATCCTATGACACAACAGAACACCGTGAGGCTGAAATCTGTCAATAGCATCTTCTGATTGATTTAGCAGAGCTGTGTAAAGTCTTCTGTCATCTGGTGTATCTGCATCTAGCAACACAATGTAGTTTGGGAGGTTGTTGAAATTCCATTTCCCAAGCTATTTATCTTCTTCCCCTTGTAGAAATTGATTTTGCCCTGTCTCCTGTATTTTCCATATATTATTGGTAAATTTGAGTTACGAGTGACAATATTCTGAATCTTAAAAGCTCTTGTGTGAAGACTCAAAATAAGATCTCATCAAATGAAAGCCAAGGCAATGAGCTAAGCTGGTTCCTTGTAGAACCAAAGCTTGATCATTCCTGGAATCAAGATATATTAGTCATTTCTTTAATCAATTATTCAACAAACATCGATTAAGCACGGATACTGCATCAGGAGCTATAAAGGCCCTTAAGTCATAGAGGTTTGCAAAAGTTAGAAAAACAACTCCCAATTTACCAAAAAAGAGAAAAAAAGGGCAAAATGGAGACTTTGCACAATAGCTAATGAAACATTTCAAACAAAACACACAGACTTAAAATATGCATGAGGACATTCAGATTGATAGAGAGTGGCTAAGAGATCAATCAGGAATTGGTGTTCTGAAACTTAGATAAACAAGCTTATATGGCAGAGACAACTGGCGATGCAATGTTCAAATGAATGACTGGAGGCTCCAAATCAGCACCAGACCTGAAAACAACGTATGGCTGGAATGGAAGATTCCATCATCCTGAAGTGAGGCTCAACTCTTATGCAGTTTGTCCAGGACCTTAGTGCACCTGGGGCATGGGAAAAACTTTATGCAGAGTGAAAGTACTCCAAGAGGTTCTATTACACATCCGTGGCACCTGGAGGCAGAGATCATTAGGCTATTGTGCTGCTTTCCTTTAAATTATTTAGCAAAAGTAACTCCAAAAATATTATGACCTTGCCATGGTTGAAATGAGAGCAAGAGGAATAAATCCTTTGGAGTTAACTGTGGCTGCTGATATCATGTTTATTCCCCCTTCCCCTAGTCCTCTCCAATACATATTTCCAACACCTTTTTGTTTGTTTCTCTGGTACCAGTCTGCTAGCACCTGAATCACTCATTTCCTGTTTGTGAATATTTATTTTAAAAAACCAAATCATATTATTTTATGGTCTTGGCATTTGAAAAATATTATTACATTTCCCTCAAAATATATGGCTAGTGTATTCCAATTAAACCATTCCCTATAGCTACTAGCTCAGTGGTTTGCACTTAGTAGCTATTGAGTTAGTGGTTAGTTTACTGAATAGATGATCAATTCAGACAATTCTGTGAGTACGCTCTATACCTGGTAACTTCCGCAAAGACCAAAGAGGCTGACTTTTCTTCTGTTAAGGAAGTAGCTTTCTAATAATGACTATGTGTAAAGTTACCAAATAATGCTAGACTGACTCAGAGCATTTAGTAAATAGACAGTAAATATATAAAGAGCCACATCCTTTGACATTCTGTATGTTTTTTTATCCTCCTCGCCTTATCTGGTTTGGGAGCACATGTGTAAATGCCTAGGACCCTTCCAGATGAAGTGCGATGTGAAGACTCTTCCCACTGAGGGAACCTGGGAGGCAGTCTCCTCTCCAGGATGTGAGTAAAGCCCAGCAGCTTGGCATTGCTCGGCTTCATGCTCAGGCATTAATTTCACACTTTATTTCCCAGAAATTGAAGGCAGTTAATTGACTTTTTACAACTGGTATTGAAACTTCTTTCTACTTCATGCCTCATGGGATGGGAAAACTGCAGCATTAGTGGAGCTCGGTGGCTTCTCCAAGAGCAGGTGACAAGTCAGTAAATAGAAGTCCACATGCATCATAATATTCTGTCTTAATCTCAATAGAAAGTCACTGCAGTTGAAATAACTGCCATAAAACAAGGGTTTAACCCTTTTCAGTAAGATAAGTCCTCTAGAGCAGCCCAGTAGGTGCTCTGATTAAGTATTTGGTTGTCAACTAAAAGGTTGATGGTTAGAATCTACCCAGTAGTTCCAGGGCAGAGAGATGAGGCAATTGGCCCATGGGGAAATTGTAGCCTAGAAAACTTTATGGGCAGGTCTACCCTGTCATTAATCACAAAACAAATAATAAAAGTGGAATTCAAGAAAATGTATCTTGTTCTTTATTCTTTTTTTAATACAAAAAAAGAAAAGGCGGGTAATTTTTTTAATCCCCAAAGGAGAGGAAGAAAAGTATTGACATAACAATAGATCCTCCCATTTACTGTGTGCCTACTATGTGCTAGGCTTCAAATTATCTGCTGCTCTTTACATTATTTTAGGTTTACCTCATAGCTGCAAGTTCATCCAGGACGATCATTTCTCAACTGAAATTGTCAGTGAAGTGCATATTTCTGACAGGACCCAGCACCAACGGACAGAAATCCATACCCAATCTCTACTTTTCCTTTTAGTCTGAGAAATTTTCTGAACTGGGTGAATTTCAGGAACTCGGTCACTCAAGGAAATAAAAGAACTTTGGAACATCTATTGGGAAAAGTCTTTATAGGCAAGTTATTTTTCGACAAAAAACACTTTCCACGACAGGTCATATACAATCGTTTACAAATATCTCAGTTGTATTGTATTTTTCCTCCACACTTGAGCCAGATTAAACCCCACCCCACCAAACACCCTCACCCTTTCATTCCCACTCCCCACTTAGGATTTTAATGGCCATGTGATTTTTTTTATCCTTAAAATGGTACTATGAATTATATCTCGGCTGAACCATTGAGACAGGCAGTGCATCCCAAATGTCCTTTTTTTTTTTTTTTTCTGTCCTGGGGCCAGGGGACTTCCCAGTGCTGTGTTGAACCCCTACCAGCCTGAATATGTGAGTGATTATCCTTAGTAAGGCTAGTTTGTCATGAGTGAGCATGGTTTTTGTTTTTGTATATGTTTAGTCGATTTTGCTCATGGCCACCCGATAGGATTGGTTAGAACGATCACGCACGGTTTCCAAGGTTACAAGCGTTACAGTAGATTGCCCCTTCTTTCTCCTTCAGTGCAAAACGGTTCACACTGTTGATTTCTCTCTGAGCATCTGAAAGCTGAACCACTGTGCCATCACGCTCCCTTCGGATGGAAAAGTGAACAGTAAACGATTTTTTGAGGACGGAACAGATTTTCAGAACTAAACTTATACAAATCTGATGAACATAGTTTGGGTACTAAAGGTACTGGATCCTCATTGCCCCTTTCTCTCACTGGCGGAATGTGTGACCACGGATAATTGATCTTCCACACTTAGGTTAAAGCTTTGCAGTGCAATGAGCGCAGCCCTGGGGGAGTAGTGCTCATACATCGGGCTGACATAAGCAAGCTCGAAACTCCCCTTGCTCAGGGGGAGAAATGGAGTTCTCTAGCCCAGGCAACAGCTGCAGTCTTAGAAACTCAGAGAACAGTTATACCTTGTCCTCGAGGGTCGCCGTGAATCAGCACAAACTCTGCGCCAGTGAGTTTGTCTGTTGGTTTGGTTGAGCACTCATCTGCTCCCACAAGGCTGGTGCTTTCACATCATGCAGCCGCTTCACAGGAGACAGACTTAGTGGCCTGCTCCCATAAAGATTATAGCCTAGCAACCCAGATGAAACAGGTCTCCTCCATCACACAACGTCACTTTGCATGGAGACAGACATTGTATCTAACAACAGCAGCCTTGGTCCCCTCATTTATAATACATACATGATAGCATCTGTTGACTGGGGCGGTCTTAAACATAATATATGGTAATATTCATAATGTGTTCAATAGAAAAATGTGAGGATTATCGCTATCACCACCATCATGACGGCCATCATTATCATCTATGGAGATGAAAAGGCATCTTTCTTATTAGGACTTTGAAACAAAGCAAGAGAGCTTTTCTGTCCATTTGGGGTCTACGGAGAATTTTTATAATAATAATCTCAGGATGAAAGAACAAAAAATAAATGTGGTGAATCAAGGCCAAAGTGAACATGTGCATTGGAGGTCCTCTGAACACCCAGCAAACTGAGAAATGAACCAGAGTCTGGACTGAAGTAGATGATGGCGGCTTTCAGAAAACATGTCCAGTACAATGTAACTTTCCAATAGTGTTTAATTTAATTTCTCTCCAAATAGAGGAATTTTCCCCTTAAAATGTGAAATAGCAAAATGTTTCTATCTTTGTTCTTTTCTTCCTGAAGCACTGTCAGCAATTTGAAAACAATTTTAAGCTGCCTCCATAGGGTTGTGGTAAAGCTGTAGGCATCTGAATATATATTCTTGTTCAAATTTACTAAACCTGAATGGAAACTCAAGCACTTACTCAATGTAAGAACACATTGTTCTGTTAAATTGGCATTCCAGATGCACACCTTCCCAACACGATTGCTGAAGAAAGATGTGTTCATAAGCAAATGTGGTGAAGAAAGCTGATGTTGCCTGGCTATCAAAAGATATAGCGTCTGGGGTCTTAAAGGTTTGAAGATAAACAAGAGGCCATCTAACTGAGAAGCAACAAAGCCCACATGGAAGAAGCACACCAGTCTGTCTGACTACGAGGTGTAGAAGGAACCAGTTATCAGACATCAAAGAATTAAAAATCATATCAGTGGGTGCCCAAATTCCTGATACAATCACTGAAGACAAATACATGCATAAGCAAATGTGGTGAAGAAAGCTGATGGTGCCTAGCTATCAAAAGATATAGCATCTGGGTTCTTGAAGATAAACAAGTGGCCATCTAGTTCAGAAGCAACAAAGCTCACACGGAAGAAGCACAGCAGCCTGTGTGACCACGAGCTGTCGAAGGGATCAGGTATCAACCATCAAAGAACAAAAAATCATATCATTGTAAATGTGGGTGAGTGCAGAGTGGAGACTCAAAGCCCATCGGTAGCCAACTGGACACGCCCTTACTGAAGGGCTGTGGGGAAGAGATGAGCCAGTCAGGGTGCAGAGTAGCAATGATGAAACATATAACTTTCCTCTAGTTCTTAAATGCTCCCTCCCCCACTATCATGATCTCAATTCTACCTTACAAATCTGGCCAGACCAGAGGATGTACAGATAGCAACTGGAAACACAGGGAATCCAGGACAGATGACTCCTTCAGGGCCAGTGATGAGAGTTGCGATGCCTGGAGGGTGGAGAGAATGTGGGGTAGAAAAGGGGAACTGATTACAAGAATCTACGTATTGCCTCCTCACTGGGGGATGGACAGCAGAGAAGAGGGTTTGGGGAGATGTCAAAATAATAATAATTTGACAAAATAATAATAATTTATGAATTATGAAGGGTTCATGAGGGAGGGGGAGTAAGGAGGGAGTGGGAAATGAGCAGCTGATATTAAGGGCTGAAGTAAAAGGCAAATGTTTTGAGAATGATGATAGCAACAAATGTACATATGTGCTTGACACAATGGATGCATGTATGGATTGTGATAAGAATTATATGAGCCCTCAATAAAATTACTTACAAAACATGAGTGGAAAAAGATGTTACTAAAACAGAAAACGACAACAGCAAAAACATCCAGAAACCAGTGCCCTGCGACTGGAGGTCAGATTTTTCCAAGAGTTCACAGTAGGCAAATCTCTACTATGAAGCACAGCCTGAATTCACTTCCCTAGAGAGTAGCTCTTAGAACCTCATTGCGCTCAGAACAGGTGTTCCTGCAAGTACTGCCAACTGTATCCTTCTAGGAGGGAGACAGCCCTAGCAATTATTCTGAGACCTTTAAAAATAAAGCATTCATTTGTGAGCTGTATGAAAAGTAGTAGGTAGAGTGGATGCAAAGAATAGCAACTTTCATAAATCTGCAGAATATGTGTATAAGTATCCCCATCTCCTTTGTTATTTCCTATGAAGCTTGCATTGTTTCATTTTTTAAAGGCAATCTTCCTTTAGCTCCTTATTGATGGATTTAAAACATAGACTAAGTAAACATCGTATGCAGGCATGTAGAGGCATGCCTCTACAATGACAGAATTGTCTAATCCAGGTTTTCGTTCCCTAGCGTTACCAGAACAGAAACATCACAGGTGTATGTTTTAAAGAAACAGAACTTCATTTTCAGGACAAGGAACTACAAGGGGTAATTCAGCATGTGGCTTTGTGCAGCGGTCCATTCTTCCTTATTTCAACTTCTAGTGTTGTTAGTTGTCAACATGACACCACATGTGCTGTGCAGAACTACTCTCCATAAGGTCCCCAAGACGGAGGCCTTTCAAAAGAAGACTGCTAGGCCTGTCCTTTGAGGGACTCTGGCCGAGTTCAAACTACCCTTCTGTGGTTAGCAATCAATAGCTCATTGCTTGTGTAATCCAGGGGCTAGTATTCCTTGAACTGAATGGACCTGTCGATTTATCAACTTTAGTCCTTCACTGATAGCATCTCAAGAATTATCTGTGTTGTAATATGTATCAAAATCCACTGTTCCTTTTGGTAATGTTTGTTTGTATGTGTCTTAGTTTTCTAGTGCTGTTTTCATGTAAATACCATAGATACTCCTGTATAAGCCGAGTTTTTCAGCACATTTTTATATGACATTTTTGTGGTAAAATTAGGTGCCTCGGCTGATATTCGGGTTGCTAATACTCCAGTATATACAGTACTACACATGATGTGCTTTAGTTAAGGGAAAGTTGTGTTCTCAATGCTTTGGAAACTAAAGTGCACTGGGGTTAGAATTCCAACATAAATTTGGAAGGGATATAATTTAGTTTATGTTGGTAGATGCAATTGAATCAGTTCCAACCCATATCAATCCTATGGAAAACAGAATGAAGCACTCTCCTTCCTGCACTGTCTTCATGGTTGCTCCTAAGCTTGAGTTAGTTGTTACAGCCACTGTGTCAATCCATCTCCTAGAGAGTCTTCCTCTCTTTCAGTGCCTCTCTATCAAGCATGAGGTCCTTTTGCAGAGAATAGTCTCTCCTGACAGCATGTACAAAATATGTAAGACAAAGATTCACCATACTTGCTTCTAAGGAGCACACTGACTGTGCTTCTTGAAAGAATTTAATTTACAGCACCCAGTAAGTAATGGTTCTCATAAAGCAGACTCTGCCTTTCAATACACACCTCTACAAGTTGTTTCCTTTAAAGACTGAATATCATAAGCCAATCAGAATTTGTTTTTGTTTACTTCCAATTAGATTGCACATAACAATACTGGCCATAATGAAGATGTAGGCTCATTACAGGGGATTTACAGTAATGGGGGATTTGTATTCTAGTTCTGTGTTCTAGTTAGACTTTTGCCTGCATAGATCACGTAATTGTCCTTATAATCAATGTTAACATCTTTAAAATTAATATCAAAACCAAAATGATAGTAGCACCTATTATGTTTACATTGTAGCTTGCTGAAAACAATCAAGTACAACAATATTTGGGAAAGCTTTTTTAAAAGCTCTAAGGTAAAATATACATGCAAATATATATTTTAATCACTGTACTCAATTATTGAATATATTAAACCATATTTAAACTCCCAACCCCCCAAACAAACAAACTCTCAGCCTCATGGTGACCCTCAATTCTATCTCATGTCAACCCTGTCGGGCAATATAGATCTGCCCCTGTGTTTTTCTGATATTGTAATTTTTTATAGGAGCAGAAAGCCTCGTCTTTCTCTAGAGGATCAGCTGGTGGTTTTGAACTGCGGACTTCATGGTTAGCAGCCCAACTTTGTCACCAAGGCTCCTTGTTTAAACTGTGACACTCTTCTATTACAGACACCTACATCGAACCTCTTTTCTATCTCTTGCCTTGATGAAAATCCCCTCACAGACACCAAACCACATCATTTTAAAACACTAAGATGTTATCTCTATAAATTAAATGCTGATTTATTTTTATATTCCTATTTTTTATGTGTTACAGGTATACCTAAGTACTCCAAACTAAACCAAACCAATGGTCTTGGAGTTGCTTATAACTCATAGGGACCCAATAGGACAGAATAGAATCAGGACTTCGCAGTTTCTGAAACTGTAAATCTTTTTATGGGCAGAAGGCCTCCTCTTTCTCCTGCAGAGCAGCTGGTGAGATCAAATTGCAGATCTGTGGTTAGCAGCTCAATAGTTAACTCACTGTACAGCAGGACGTCTTATATGCAAGGCCATAGTAGACTAAAAAGCCAAACCACGCTGCCATTGAGTCAATGCTGGTTTGTAGTACCCCTCATGTGGGTTTCTGGGAATTTAAATGTTTCCTGGAGTAGAAAACCCTGTCTTTCTCTTGAGGAGTAGCCGGTGGGCTTGCACTGCTTACCATGCATATTGCAGCACAATAGTAGAGCAGGCAGATGGCCATGTTAATAAAATCTCAACCACAACTGAACACTTAGAGGGAAGATGTCACTGGGATTAGTAGCTTTGGGTCAGAGCCGCAGGGGGACCACTGAGTGAGTTGCTGTAGCAAAATTCACAGGTTATGTTCTAGATCATACTGTGGTGAGTAGCAACTGGACTCTTAAAAACTTGTGGGTGACCATCAAAAATATAAGCATTTTTCTTTCAGTCATAGTATTCGTCTGGGTACTTTATAAAAACAAATCCACAGAAACTCATGTATAAGAGAGAGTGTTATATTAAGTGCACATCAAGAAAACATCCCCACCCAGTGTTGCGGATAACCCACTAGTCCAACATTAACCCATTTGTCCGACACCAATCCACAAAGTCCTCCTCCATCTCACAAAACACGCCCTATGGTGCCGACTACAGGAGGAAAGCCAAATCAGTGAATGTGTAAGCATCTCAGCCTAGCAGGGGTCTCCACACGGCAGCTCGAGCACCCAGGACTGCATCGGGGTAGGTCTATGCTGCTTCTCTTCAGGGGTGTCTTACAGGATGTGAGCCTTGCTAGCTGAAGCAGGGAACTGGCTAAGGCAGCTGCACCTTTGCAACCATCAAAGGGCAAGATACCTGAGAACTAGAAAGGTGAGGCTCACTGAGCCATTTATCTCTCTGCCTTTCAATTAACTCCACATGTGTTTATTGGCCAGGTTGGCACAATAAACTAACTACCTCAGTCATTGAAGGAAAGAAGAATCAAGAAAATCAATGACTTAAGAAACAATGAATTTGAAGGACAAGTGGAGCACAAAATCCATTGCTTCCACTATTCTGAGACCAGAAGAAATTGACAAAATATTGCTACCAATTGCAACTCCTCCCATCAGGACAACAGAATTGCTGGACTGAATGAGTGAGAAATGTAGAACAAAAGTCATATTCATAATAAGTATCATTTCCTGGTTGGATAAAGACTGGTGGAACCCCGGAGACACCTTTCAAACCTGGCATAGTGCACATCCCCAGGGCGATCTAGACAGCGAGCAATGACAGTTGAGAGCAATGTGCAATTAACTAAATGAAACAAAAATGATTACTTTTCCCCCAGCATCCCCCACCCCTGGAAAGAAAGGGGAAAAATAATGCTTGGGAGGCAGGAAAAGTCAGGAAAGAAGGTTGAATGGGAAGAGATAGAAAGTGTGTTGTCACATGAAAGGAACTGCAATTAATGTCAATAAGTAAAAGGCGTGTAAATTGTTAAATAGTAAACTAATTTACCCTGTAAACTTTACACTAATAAAAGGGGGCCCAAAAGAAGTGAATTTTTCCTGTGTAACTCAGCCTGTTAGTATGAAGTTTATTTCAAAAAGGAATGTCACATATTATGCCTATAAATAATGATAGAGAATCGTTGATCTTGCATCAACACCATGGATAGAGTAAGCAGTAACCTTAATTGAGTTCAATGAAAGACCAGATTCCTCTAATTGTAGCATACCCCTGGCAGCAGGTTCATGGCAAAGCACAGTGGTGATGAGCTCTCCAGGAGGCTCCCCAATGCTGGTGATAGCCAGGTCCTTTCCAGAAATCAGGCTAATGGTCGTTCCTCACTTGCCAAAAAACCTGGGAAAGCAAAGTGCTCCTGTTTTCAATTCTGAATCTCCCCCATTGAGGGCAAGTTTCTAATGATTCCTATTTTGAAAGGGGCATTGAGAGCTCCGATTTCAGTGAGCCCTGAAGACCATGAAACCTCCTTTTAAAAAAGGATACCATCCTGAACTGAAAGTTCAACAATTGCAAACAGACTCTAGTACAATTGCCAAATGTATTACAATTAATACATCTAATAATAGGCAGAGCCAGGATTTTTTTTCTAAATCAGTTATGTAAAAGGAGCTAATGTCATTTATGCAAATATTATCGTGATAAAATCTAGGGTCTATATGGCTTTTTCTTAATCATCTTATTTTTTATGGGATCATAAAATTTTATTGGGTGAAGATAAATTCTATTTGAAGGAAACTATATATCTACTGAGTCCCACATATTCTTAAAATTCTACTGAAAAGTAGCGTAGCAAAATTGAGAAGCATATACTTACTTTACCTAGTGCGCAACAATAATTCAACTGTAGATAATTTTATCATCAGTAACTATGTCAAAAATATCCATGTATATGGACAAATATTTCTGACACACTAAACATGTGTATGAAAATCTATCCATCTAGTTTAAATTGCATTTTAATGATAATATCCTGAAGAACATTTAGTAAATATATATAATAAATAATGCTAAAATTCTATTGAGGTCCATCAGACTTGGCCATTTCAAGTTCTGGAATATACTTGGGAATCATTTTCTTCATGAAGTGAAACACAAGATGAAAAGAGAGGGACATTAGATACAGAATGAATGGAGTAAAAAGGGGGGTTGCTATTAATCATAAACGTGTTCAATATCTAAAAAGCAAGGAACAGTTACCCATTCACTAATTTCCTCATTGACATCATCTCTCAATAGGCCTTTATTTTTTATAGTCGTCATGGAGTCAGTTCCAATTCATACTGGTCCAGATACAATTTAAGAAAGCATTAGTCTGTCTCAGTTCACTTCAATGGACACTGATATGGCCAAGTTCATGTTTGAGGCCATGTTCTAACTAGGGCATCATCTTCCAGCCCTGTATTAGACAATATGCTGTTGTGACTCAGAGAGTTTACATTGGCTAATTTTGCTAGCAAATTATTCGACTATTGTCCTAGTTAGGGAGTCCTGGTGATGTGATGATGAAGCAGTGTGCTAATTTCAAGGCCAGCTTTTCAAAACCACAAACCACTCTGATGGAGAAAGGATGGGCTTTCCACTCCAGTAAGAATTGCAGTATCATAAAACCCCTGGGCCAGTTCTACCTTGTCCTAAAGGTTCCTATTTCTCAGAATTGATGTGATGGCAGGGAGTTGGTTTTTGGCTTGGACTGTTCTAGTTGATATTAGTCTAGAACCTTTGGGGAAACCCCTCTACCACAATGACTCTGAATGCATTTGAAATTATGGTGGCATAGTTTCCTGATCACAGGAAGATAAAGGCCATCACGGTACAACCAACCGACAGACCAATGCGAGAACACCTTGTCAGAGAAGGCCTATTGCTAGGGAGGTATTTTTATCTAATCACTGGTCAATAACCCTTTCTGAATTTGTCAGTCTTTTGTTACATGACTGCATATCAGATCTACATATCACATTAATATATTCCACTCAGAAAAGTAACTATCCACTGGAAATATTCAATGTTCAATTGTCATTAAAAAAATCAGTTGCTTCATGAGAGTAGAAGATGTTACTCTTAAATCTTTATCTAACACCAGACAGGTTTGGATGTATGAGTAGTTCTTGAGCATTTATCATGTACAAAGCACTGGGTTGGGCACTTTTACCTTTAGTTTTATTGATGCACAAGACAACCTTGAAAAAAAACTTTAATATTTTCTTCATTTTGTAGATAGGAAAATTGAAGTTCAGTTGGTTTAACTGATTATGTGAAAATCAATACCCAGTATATAACTCTCCCAAGAGACTCTGCCTTCATGCATTTCTTGAAGGAAACTGTTTATGACACAGGGTTTATACACCATCACTTTATCAGTCAGAACAAAATAAAATTGGCCAGACCATGTACAATCTAAAAGCGAAGCATCAGGCTTCCTCTTTGCCCCCCTCACACATCTTCCCTGTCTTCTCTGTCTACCTTAGCTACTCCACAGTCATCCTGCTGTGCTCTGGATGTGTTTTCCTATTATTAATTAAATGAAGGTATGTGTTTTCCTATTATTAATTAAATGGAGGTAATAAAATGGAATAGTAACAGCTGCCAATTTTGAGTATCAATCTATGATCAGTTCCAAGCTATAATGTTAAATGAATAACATCTTCTTTTCTATCACACAAAAGTACATGTGTGTAGGTGTATGCTTACATGCATATACATATATTTATAAGGTGAACATACAAGGGAGAATTAAAGTTCAGTCAATTGTTCCACACTTAGCAATTACTGATCAAACTTAATTTAATCTATTGATAAAAATCATGTCAGATAACATCCCGACTTTATCGCAGAGAAAATATTTCAATTTGAATGGCCAGCTCATTTTCATCCATATAAATATATTTATCAGAGATGGGATATTGAATTAACCATAGATCCCTAAACCTAGATCTAACATGGGATGTACCTTAATAGTACATGCTCCTCATTATCATCCATGTCCAATATTCCTTAGAGACCTAGTGTTTCAGTTTTCTGAGAATGTTCCAGTTTCCCAAACTGTAGAATAAACACTCCTCCAACCTTTTCCTGGAGGTAGGATTCTATGTATGAGGACTCTTGGCCCTTGCTTTGATTCCATTTTAAACCCAAACAAAGGAAAGCAAAGCCAAATACAATAGCTGCAACAACAACAACAAACAACCTCCTTAAAGAATTATTTCTACCTTGCAGAACTGGATAGGGCAGAGGTTGTACACTGGTGCATATGGGAGCTGGAGGCACAGGGAATCCAGGGTGGACGATACCTTCAGGACCAGGGGTGTGAGGGGCAATGCTGGGAGAGTGGAGGGTGAGTGGGTTGGAAAGGGGGAACTGATTACAAGGATCCACATTTGACCTCCTCCCTGGGAGATGGATGGCAGAGAAGGAGGGGAAGGGAGACTCCGGATAGGACAAGATATGACAAAATAACAATCTATGAATTATAAAGGGCTCATGAGGGAGGGGGCAGCAGGGAGGGAGGGGGGGAAAAAGAGGACCTGATGCAAAGGGCTTAAGTGGAGAGCAAATGCTTTGAAAATGATTAGGACAAAGAATGTACTTTATACGGATGTACTTTATACAATTGATGTATGTATATGTATGGATTGTGGTAAGAGTTGTATGAGCCCCTACTAAATGTAAAAAAAGAAAAAAAAAGAATTATTGCCATTAATAGAAGATTATTTCATTGTATAAGACCTATTTACTTACAATGTAAGCCTTTGGGGGTGCAAAGACATTTTTCTCTCTTTTTAAATTACTATATATCCAGTGTTTGCAACAATGACTGACACTTAGAAAATACTCAAATAGTTTTGCATTTAATGTAACCAAAATTAAAAGGCTATTTAATGATTTTCAAGAAGGTTCTAAATTAGACAGCTGGCAGTCTAAAGAATAAACAGTGTCTAGTCTTTGGTGTTCCTTACACATCTACTCTGAGTTTTCTGTACCTGACTTCACTGAATAATCACAACTAATGGACACTTAATGTACCTGCCAACTTTTATTTTCATGTCAAGATTTTATATGCTTTCCTTTTGTAACTGTAGAAGAGCGTATTCATCTATAACATTGTCATTCTCACTAGCTTTAGATTATTGTGCATCTTATAGACTTCTTTCATGTAAGATTTAAACATCCATGTTGTTTGATACGATCTTAAATGATGACTATCCATTAGCTTCTTGAAGGTGTTCAGTTTCAGCTTCCATTTGATGTCAATAGGAAGTCTTTTGAGGGTCTGTGTTGAAGTATAGGAAATTAGAAAATATAAGCGAATTAAAATGCAATAATTTCCACTTAAGAATTTCAAATCCCAGACTCTGACCCAGAACTATCATTGCAGCAATGTACTCTTCCTGATTCAATGAGTACATTCCACTTTCACGAGTTTTAATTGTTTTCTTCTCCGTTAATTGTGCTCCCACCTCTTCTCCATAAATCAAACCCAAACCCTAACTTCAAACTTCACCACCAATTTCTCCTTTCTTCCTGATTATTTCTCTTAGTAGTCACGTGACTTCAAAAAAATGTGAAACAACAAGATATAGGGCACTGAGCCCACTGTCTATAAATAACAGTAGGTACCCAGACATGGTCACCTTCAAGAAACTTCAAACACTGGAACATGGAAGAAAAGATGCTTGTAATCAGAGAGGAGACACATAGACTCAGCACTGTGGGTAACTCTGAAGAGAGGCTGCTTGAATTCTTGTTGCTAGTATCCATTCTTGAGAATCCTTGTGAAGAATGAAAGCATTCTTGATTATAGAGATCTTCTACATACTTGTCAAATGGAACACACTACATTAAGAATGTCAGAGGCTGCATGTGAGAAACTACAAATTATATTTTATGATTAGATTTTAAAGAATTGTTTTTTAATGTTAGACAGAAGCTAGAACAAGTTATTAGAGGAACATTCATACCTTTCTATGTAATTTGAATTTTAGTCTAGAAACTGTGAATAGGGCTCTCTGAATGATATTTGTGCATGCTGATGTTGCTAATTGCGGTGTAATTACTTCTGCCTCGAAAAGACCCAGGGAGGGCAGAGTAAAAATGCTCCATGGAGTGTTTAGGGCTTTGACCTTTCAGAATTGGATCACCAGACCTGTATTTGGGTGACTATGCACCACCCACATTATTGGTTAGTAGTAAAGCACTGACCATTTGAACTATAGTGATATAAAATAAGCTTCATTCTGGGTGGGTGGTGGATGACTGTAATATAAATTTGAGTTTTGATTGGTGGTCCAACTTTCAATCACAAGGAGATCCATGTGCTTTCAAGTACATCAAGGGATATTGTCCTAGACACATGAACAATTCAGAACCTATGGCCTCTCTGCAACCTGCAGAAGAGTTCGTCCTGAGGGAAATATGGAGTAGGGCACATTCCTCACCTTCTAGTGAGAGGCCAACACCCCAAATGAGCACCTCCCTCCCCACTTGTTCCCAACACAGTGGGAGCCATGCAATCCTCCAACCCTCCTTTGCCCCATCATCACCGAAGATCACACCGGGTTTGGAACTATATCTCCCATCTCGCAACTCACGCTAACCCTCCAAAAATCCCAATCTATCCTTTTAATACAACATGTGGCTGGATTGGATCCTGCATTGTGTATTAACTATATTCTGTAGACTTTTAGGCGTGTTATTGAACATCTCCTAGCCTCAGTTTACTCACTTTGGGAAAAGGAGAAAATAAGCTTCCCTGAGCTAGTGTTGGGGGATGCAGATGATTAAGCCTGGAAGCACAGGTTGGAAGGTTTGCTGTTTGAACACACGCAGAGGTCCCTTGAAAAACAATCTCATGAGGTGCTTTTTGAAAAGTCTTAGCCTTTAACAGCCCCATGGAGTAATTCTACTCTGTGCACAGGTGGTGTTTGTTGTATTACCAGTTTGCATGGGTAACTAATTCTTGTTGATTTCATTTGTGTGTGTTTGCCGGTCTTTTATCTCCAATTCCAGAGGTAACACACCCAACAATTCACTTGCTTCTAATCAATCAAAAACAGATTTGTATCTTTTGAACACAGTACACATGTATATTAGTCTTTGGATCGGAGAACAGATTTTGGAAATAAGGAAGAGGCAGCACCTATTAGAGGCAGATGAACAGCTGTTATTTAATTTTCTGACAAATAGAAGGGGGAAAAAAAGTTCCTTTTGTAAGGAAGAAACTCAGTGCAGGATTTCCTAACCTTGCATTACGCATTCTTAAGGCCGTGGTTGTAGAGAAGTTCTGTATGTTGTCAAATGCTTGTTGGACAGATGATGGACAAAAGCCAGGAACTTTCTCTCTCTGTTGCGACCCCTCAAAAAACCATGACTGTTGCTCAATGTGCCCCTAGAGAGCCCACGACCATACCCAGTTGAGAAGCACGAAGATGACGTGGGACTTCTTATTGCCAGTGCGCGGTGGGGGATAAACTTGCAAAACTTACCTGTTTAATAATTGGAATATCAGAATACACCGCTCCATACTGAGCATGCCCTCTGCTACTCGGGCAAACGATTCACTAGGAGGCCCTTCAAGCTAGTCTGCTGTCCCAAAGCCTCCCGCCAGCTCCACCCCTGCCGGCAATTCTGCCAAGTGGACGCTGACACAGGTGGCAGTAAGGAGCAATTCATATTTAATTGACGCAAAATTGGATTTGGGGTAATTTTACATAATTAGCCAGTTTTGACTCAGACCATGTTTTTATTCTTGTGCTCATCTAAAAAACCTCCTCTATAGCCTGTCTCTTGGTTCATGACCTCAGTTTGGAGATTCCAAAAAAGGGCAGCCTCCTCCCACACATAAGGCCCCTCTAAACTCTACCACACAATGGGATCCTTGCTCTCTGTAACGTCCTCCATTACTAAAAAGGGCTATGAAAACCTATTACTCCATTTTTTTTTCATCCCATCTGTTTGCAGGCTATTCTTTTCCCAGGTAGAAAGACCATGCTTAAGAAATGAAGACCAAGTTTCCGAAGCTTGCTATTCTCCTATGTCATTTGTGCTCAACCGATTCATTAGTACAGAATAGGTGCCCAGTAGGTAATCTTCATTGCTTTATGTAAATGATTATATTTATGCAAAATAGCATGACAATGTGGTCATTGGCCTGAGTCAAAAATAAAGTGGCTTCATTTCAAGGTCACTATGGTGGCAGAGAAACTCCAGATCCCTAGGAGAAGGTATGTTTGAATTTGCTTTCAATTGAGATGTTTGGGGAACCATCAAAGCCTTTGCTCCGTCATTATGGACATCTGCTAAGAAAACTAAAGGTAAACAATCACCTGAAAGATAGATTTGCTTGCATGTAGTGGGAACAGCAGCTCATTAGCTCTGTGCTTAGCTCGTTAACTCACCAGCTCGTTAGCCCTCTGCTCGTTAACTACTTAGCTCTGATTAGCTCTGCTCACTTCCTCCTCCTATCACTCACAGTGTGAATGAACTGTAAATCTGCCAGAGCAACAGATGGCGTGCCAGGTCCAGGGAGGGAGTTCAGGGTGTGGAGGACGGAGCATTCTTGCATTTGTCTGACCTTGAAAATATTCTGTTTTTTGGAAGTTTGTGGGTTGTGAATAGCTTCCTCAGGAAAGAACCCAACCCAGCTTGATGCAGACAGGCTCACTTACGTGGAATCCCTAGCATGACACAAGTGTGCAATCACAGGGGCACGCTAGGCTTCTTGACAGGGGTTTTAAAAATGTTCAGGAGTATCATATTAAGTATTTAGGGTTTGTCATACACGCCTCTATATAGTGTGCACTGTGGGGATATAAAAGATACTATTTGAAAAATCATGTGGATGATGTAATATTGACATGCATAAAATTAATGGAGGACAACAAAATCCATTTGGTAATCACCCATGCAACTGTATAATGGAGAATGTAATGTATGCAGTCATTATCTTTAGAAAATAATACAATTTGATGATTTATATGAAAAAGAGTGGTTCCTAATATTTATATTATTTGTGCAAATTAAAAAGGAATATTGGTTTCTGTTGTGTTAATAATTTTAACAGCTGAATTATCTGTGTGGCTCTAGTCATATCATCTCATTCAGAACATTTGACTATCTGCTCAGTTTCCATGATATCTCCCATCTACTGCCCATCAGTTAGAAAACACACCATAGGTGACTAATGTATGATAGCTAAGATGCAGCTTCCAGGCAAACAGTAATCTGTTTGGAGTCAGGGTGACCCTATGTGTATGAGAGAAAAACATTGTGCTCTATGAGATTTTCAATGGCTTTATTTTTAGAGAAAGGACAGCAGACATTTTACCCAAGCTGTCACTCAATAGAGTCGAACCTTGAAGTTTGGTTTAGAGTCAAGCTTAACCATCTGTGGCACCTAGGGACCCCACCCAGGCCATGAAGCTATATGCTAATTGGAAATGATGAGAAATTAATAAGCTTTTGGCCTCTTCCTTTCTATTGATTCACATATCCACACGTCCAGGTAACAATGAGCCATAAGGCACTTGAGATGGCATTTATCAATGGTGACTTAATCTACATCTTTGTGTCACATCATTGGACAAGACTGCACAAAGAAGTGTAGTGGAATGGTTAAGTTTTAATATTGTGGGAAGGGACAGACGGACTAAATTGATGGAGTCAATATAATGGCAAACATTGCCTACTAAAATGGTCCGGACAATGTTCACCTGTACCGCCAGGACACAAGAGGGATTCTAAACTGCGGAATGAGAGAGTCTTGCTAGGGGAGGGGGCTAGGGAGATATACAGCAGCAAACTGACAATTGATTTTATCTGCCACACACTGACAGGGTTCTTGTCTAGAGGGAGGGGCTACTGTCTGCCAAATGGTTCTTTCCTCCTAGGTAACACCTCATTGATTTTAAGCCACACAAATATGGTCTGTCTTATTGCTTCTCACCATCTAAAAATAAATAAATATATCAAGAAAAAAAGGGGGAGAAAAAAATGCAAGACCTTTCTTATATGCCTGGGGCTCTCTTATTTCAGCTGAAAGAACTTTTTGAAAAAGAAAACATAAACAAAATATATTTCCTGTCTGCCCATAACAAACAGAGACTAAAAATACTGTTCCAACTGTACAATAGTCTAAGGTCAATGTATTCCCTCTTCGTGGCTATGAAAACCTGACCTGCATAAGGCATTAAAATTCATAACACATGAAAATTAGGGAGTCCTGGAAGCACTTTCTTCTATATAAGTACAAATTTTCTCTGCCTACATCTAGCATTTAAAGGAAACCATCCAGATAATTAAAATGCCTATAAATGAAATGTCAAAGTTAAATGTTTCTTTTAAGTCTTAATGCTTAGGCAAAGTGAAACCTTTATTCTGAAATAATACACTTTAAATACTAGCAGTATCTTGTGAGGGAGTAGAATAATTAAGGTTTCCCACATAAAATGGGTCTACAGGTCTACGTGCCTTTCCACTCAGTAAGTAACCTTTATGAAGGGGAATGTGATAATCAGTGTGTATTTTTTGTCCTTAAATACTGCCATTATTTTAAACATGAATCCAGCTACTGTGGATACAGTTAACCATACAATGCACACAAAGTAAATTAATCTCACAAATAAAGAAAACAGAGTTGTTGAGTTAGGTAGATTTTGATTTGGCTTTTGTATAATCTGTTTATAACCCCACCCCCCACCTCCCCCCAAAAAACCACACCTTGTGATTACTGTTATATACTTTATTTCATATTCTCTTATAGGTACGTTTCTCAACTGAACATCCATGTGATGAATTTATGGCTCTTTGGACTGTACCTAGGTGTGCGATATCTAAGACGGTGCCTAGGTGTGAGACAGTGGGAGGCATCTGAGCTGTGAGAGAGTATGAAAACAATTCATTTTTTGGCCAGGATGAGGATCAATTCAGGATTGATAAACCATACTTTTTTCCTAAAGATTTTTATTTTTGTCCACAAGGATGGTTTCAAATATGCTCCCTGCATCACCTACCTACAAAATGCATACTCTTTCTCTCGCACACAAAGTCTATCAGTTTGCCATGACCCACTGAGCGAGTTAAACTGAGAACTTTCAGGCAGCAGGCCTACTTGGAGAATGGGGTGTCCTTTGGGCATTTATGGGTGCTAAAGGAGTTGGTTATATTTTTCCAAGAAGTGCATGGGACTGAGAAGTCCAGGACTAGAGAGATGCCTGCCTGCATGACTGAGAAACAGCTGTGGGCAAAAGAACTAAATTCATAGTGTTTGGAGTTCCTGATCTGTTAATGTCTCAAATAGACCTGATAATCATTAATATTGTCTGTGAGTCCTGGGTGGACATTATAATGCATTCCCAAACCAGTTGGGAAGCAGAGCACACTGTCAGAAAATAGAAAAGATATTGGAAAGCCAAGGAATGTCTGACCTCTGGTTTGTGGAGATTGGCCTTGGGTTTAAAAGGAATTGGAATTCTCCATCACCCTTTTGTAGCCAGAGAAGGCCATGCATGGATTCTAAACCATTTCTTGAAATACTAATTGAAATATTTTTTTAAAACGCCATGCAACCTTTTAAGCACGTTATGTCAAGAAATTTGAAAGGTATTTATCTGGCCAACCAACTCAACGAGATCCTTATGGATGTGCATTCTAAAAAAAAGGTGACCTAAATGAATATATTAATTATTATTTAAAATATCATTAATATAACATGGGAAACAACTAAAAATGGTTGTACATCTACAGGTAATTGCGAGAAATCCAAGGCAGATTCAGAACAGGACATGGAAAGATAATATCAATGGACATGGATCTTGGCTGGATCTTGGAAGCAGAAAATATTAGAAAGATGTCTACTTTTTTGTTAGTCTTTTTTGGGGTTTTTCTCAGGGTTGTTTTTTTTTTTTTTACTCTGTAAAGGCATTTAATTTTTGTGGATAATACTTCACTATAAATAATATTGTAAAGAACGAGACTTCCAGAACACTTAATTATGCTGATAAATAAAACATAAACAGACCAAGAGGGAATCATTGGAATAGAACCAAAAGATACTGCATGATTTACAATCATGAAAGGTGTGAGCATCAAGGTTGTATCCTTTCACCATACTTTCTATGTCTTCAGGAAAGGTGTGTGTCAGAGGTATATAGTTTTATATCCCATCACTGTACTTATTCAGCAGTATGTTGAGCAAATGATCTTATAAACTGAATGATATAAAGAAGAATGTGGAATCACAATTGGAGAAAGGCTCATTAACAGCTGGCCATGGGTAAACAACACAGCTTCACATACCAAAAAACAAAGAAAGGAAGACAAGAAGTATTTACCCCTGAAAAGATTCCAGCCTCTGTACATATTACAACTCAGTCCATAGATACATGATCTGTACTAAGAGACCACTAAACAGCATCAAGCGTTTTATTTTACTTGAAACTACATCAGCTTTCAAGGAAACAACACTCATGAAATCAAAAGGCATATTGCACTGAGCCACCAGTGCAGCACAAGATCTATCTCAAGTGTTATAGAGCAAAAGTGCTTTTTTTGAGGACTAACATGAGCCTGACTGAAGCCATTGTATTTTTAAGCATCTCATATGAGTATGCATGTAACAGGAAGGCAAGAAATATGGAAGACCAAGGAAGAATTGAAGCATCTGAATTGTGGTTTTGCAGAATACTGTCAGGACCACAGACTACTGATGCCTGAACAAATTTGTCTTGGATGAAGTGCAGCCAGATCCTTCTTAGAAGCACTTACATTGGACGTGTTATAAAGGGAGTAGAACCCGAGAAAGGGCATCATGCTTGGAACGAAGAAATTCTGCGAAAGGAAGAGAGATGCTCGAGGCGAAGGATTAATACAGTGTCTATCATAATGTGCCCAAATATAACAATTGTGAGGATGGTATGGCCCCAGGCCGTCTTAGTCTCTGGTACATAGAGTTTCTCGGAGTCGGAGCTGACTTGACGGTACCTAGCAACTTGTTCTGCTATGACACACATTAACTCAATTACCTGTAACCACCCATATTTTCTGCAATGCTCATCAGACTACACCAGGTATTGACAAATTTTTGACACAGAAGAGCCCATCCTGTCCCTCAAAACAATTTAAAAATTGCTGAAGAGCCATAAATATATTTTACAAAGAAATGAAATCACCAGTATCTGAATAATACCCTTTAAAAATATTCCATTCTAATTCAGAGCCACATGTACTTACTGAAAGAACTACACACAGCCCTTGAGCTGCAGCTAGCCAACCCTTGGCTAGACTTGCTTTGCTGTCTGGAGGCCAACCGAAACTGACTTCACTTGTCACCTTCTGCTAGCTAGTAATGGATTTCTTTGGGGAATGAGACGATATTTTTTGTGTCAGCCCTTAGTTCTTGAGTAGATAACTCATATTAAAGCTTTATTTTATTTCATCTGGTCCATACTCCAATCTTCCTTTGACAGTGGCTTTCTGAAGGTCAGGTGTGGAATGGCTTCACTACTGATGGAATCTTATTTCTAGTTGATGTATGCCTTAATCCAGAAATCGCATCTTACCCCCATCATTGTACTTTATCTTGTGGATAGTAGTCAACAATTCAAACACAAAAGCTAACCGTTAGCAGTCAGATTTGAGTTAATAGCAGAGGCTCGAGCTTATAGCTCATCTTGCACAGCTGCCTGTGGGTTCCTGGGCACCAGCTGTGAACTTGGCATCATTTGAAGGGAGTCGTCAGTTGGACTATATACCACTAACTTAAAATTGTTCAGAAGGCAGAGAAATAGTTGAGTCTTATTTCTGTGCTCTTCCCTTACTTAAGTCAGATTTTTATTATGGCATGGAAGGACTTAGGGTGGGAGACTCTGAAGGATCGATAATGAAGCCAGATTTTTGGAAGATTCAGAAGTTCTCCCTTCTCATGTCCTTACCTCAATTAAGTCTCTAGAACAGTTTCAATGTGTGTATTGCAAGATGCCTGAATATGCACTCATTCAACACCCAAATGTTGAGTACTTTTTAAGATAAAAGTGAAATCCAAGAAAAAAGTTCTGAAATAATTACTTTTTGTTAAAACCTTTGAAGTTATCCACAGCTCCTTTATCTGACCAGTCTCTGTCTCCTTTGGTAACACTCAGGAATGCCCACCTTTTGATTCTTAGAACAATCCTGGTGGCATAGTGGATTATGAGTTAGGCTACATATCACAATCAGTAGTTCAAACACACAGCTGTTCTTATGAAGAAAGATGAGGCTTCCAATTTCAGCATAAGAAAGTCTAGGGAGTAATTCTACCCTGCCCTGTACTGTTACTCTGAGTTGGAATTGTTTGTATGATAGTAGATTTGTTATTTTACCATATACACTCATGTATAATCCGAGTTTTTCAGCACATTTTATGCAGATTTTGTGGTAAAATTAGATACCTCGACTGATATTTGGATCAACTTATACTTGAGTATTTATGGTGTTTATTTTATTTCTTAGAACAGCGATCATAATATAACAGTTCCAGTAAGAAATGGATAATGTAAAAGAAAGATAGATAAAATGTAAGTAAGAAACTGGACAATGAATGATTAACTCTTTTAAACTTTTGTTCAAGTTTACATTTCCCATAATACATGTTCAAGCCATCCCTTAATGTTGACACTTATACAAGAAGTCGTCCAGGTAGATTTACCCGCCAGGAGCTCCTGCTGCCAGACAAGAAAATTAAGAGGTAAGGAGAAAGAGGCTGAGAGTCTGAGTCCTGAAATTAGAATCAGGGTACTAGGGTCTGCCCCAGACCTCCATATATTTTTATTTTCATTCACAATGACATTTTCTAGGTTCATTGTGCTAGGTTCATAGGCTCTCGGTCCTGCCAGCACTCTAGTCCTGTAGGGAGCAGCAATTACCACAGGCTGCTGTCCAAAGAGAACCTCTGACAGCTGGTCATAGACCCCACACCGAAACTCCCCGAGCTGTTAGTTACCTTGCACTAGTAGGGTTGGCACAGGTAGCCATGGATTTGCAGCAATTGAAACGACATCAGGAAATTTACCAGTCAGATAGCAGTGTGGCAGAGCACAAGTGGGCAGACATAGCACGGGAGGCAAATTCAGTTCTAGTTGGCCAAGAAGAAAACAACCTCTCTGATAACCTACATCTCCTCCCCTGGGGGTCAGCATGACAGCCCCTAAATTAGGGAAAGCCTGGAGCCCAATATAAAAAGGGGGAAATTATTTTTTTTGGTAAACATTGCAAATCCAGGTTCATTGTATAATTCCAAGACAAACCCTGCAGAACAGGTCCTTTATCATACATCAACGTAATAAGGGAGACATAGCTAAGGAATGCTAGAAGCTAGCTACAGAGCCCAGAGGCTTTCAGCATAACAAAGACCCTCTGGAGCAAACATCAGTCTCAGAATAATCTCACTGAGAACAGAGAGCCCATAGCCAGGTGGCCAATTTAACCTAATTCAATTCCAGTTGGGCAAGGGGAAAAAATAAAAGAACTTCTCTGACCATCTGGGACATCAGAGGTCTTGGCACAAGCTAGGACAACTCCACAAGCTCAACAGGGGAAGCTATTGTCTGCGCTCAGTGGTCCTACACAGCTGGAGAGGTCCTGCCTGTCCTTCCTTTGACTGGGTGATCCCCTGCCTGTGCTGGGGCCCTACAATTGGCTGAGGGAACTCCCGCATCTCCCCACACTCCACCTGCTGCAGTGAAGAATAGGGCACAAGACAGCTATACAAGTCATCTCTAAAGCACCATGCCATTGCGGGAGCCTCTGCCTGGCCTCTGCTGTGATCTTGCCTATGAGGGTAATACTGCCCAGCATTTGTGGGACTCTACAGCAAACATGCACACCACCCCGCCACCTTGAGGCAGGGTTGAAAGTCCTCTAGCCCCACAGTCAATAGGGCTCAGCTATGTCCTTACTTTCAATTCTTTATCATCTCTCATTATTCTGTCTCCCTTTCCCACCACAATCTATCTCAACAGACCCACTTTTTTTTCTTTTTTGTCTTTCTCTTTTTTCTTCTGTCCTTCTTTTTCCTTTCACATGCCTCTGTTGGCTCTGGACCACAACCCTTGGCCTAGGGCACTGCCGCCCAAACATCAGGGGAAGCTCCAGCTTGCCCTGTGGCAGTGCTGCACACCACCCAAGGGAGCGATGACAGCCCTCTGCAGAATGCCATGCTGCTGAGGAAACCTCCACCTGGCATCTATGGCGATCTTGCCGACTAGGCCAATTCCACCCAGCACCCATGGAACTCCACACCAAAAGGGTACAACCACCCAAAACCTTGAGGCAGGGTTAAACGCATGCAGCCCCATGTGCAGGCAATCAGGGATCAGCTATCTCTTTACTCTTTATGATATGTGTCTCTTTCCCACCACAATTAGTCTCAGTGAGCACAATTGTGGTTTTTCCTTTCTCTTTCTTTTCTTTTTTCTCTTTCATCCCCCCTTTTACTTTGTCTTTCCTCTCTCTCCCTTTCCTTACACATCCACTGCTGGCTTCCAGTCCCCTATTCTCTGACTAGGGCAAGTCCACCCACCCAGCGGGAAGAGCTCAAGTCTGCCCCCTATGACAGCGCTGTACATGACACAAGGCAGTGTTGCACTCAGCACAACACAGGGCTCAGCTATTGCTTTATCTATTTATTATTTCTTTTCTTCTTCTTTCCCCTTCTCTTCTTTCTCCTTCTCTTCTTTATTCCACTTCTTCTATCTCTTCTCTCTCTCCGCCACAGTCTCAGTTTTCTGTTTGGCTTGTTTTCTTTCTTTGTGTGTTGTTTTGTGTCTTTTTTGTTTGTTCGTTTGTTTTGTCTCTGTTTGTGTGTGTTAGTTTGATGGGTTATTATTTGCTCTTGCCTTTATTTTCTTCTTTTTCTTCCTTTCCCCTTTTTTTTCCATTTAAAGATACCCTGAGCCTCCAGACCACACCCCTCCATCTAGGGCAACTCTGACTGCCCAGGTGGTGGAGCTTCCACGGACACTCATTGGCTTTACACACAGCTGGGGAATTCACACCCACTCACCCCCCACTGCACCCCAAATGGCTGGGGAATCTCCCATTCAAATAATGGGGAAACTCCTGCCTACAATCCAAGGTCCTACAAGTTTCTGGGAGAACAGTCACTGTTTGTGGAACTCCATAATGCTGCGGGAACATCTTCCCAACCTCCACAGTGATCTCTCAAAATAGAGTTATCCTGCCTGCTACCCATGATGCTCTAAACCAAGGAGGGCACAGCCACCCACCCTCCATTGCTCTCCAGCTGCAGAGAGAAACACCACATGCCATCCAAGGCACTTGAAGCCCTGTGGAACTCAAACCACAATGACTTCTTAGATCAGCCACTGAAGCGCCATCCTTGTGGGTCCACAAGCACCCAACCAGTGTCCTGTGAGAGCATATCCAACTCACATTCCAAATAATGGAGTAATGGTTGGCTAGGGTGAGTGAAATCACAGGAAGAAATAGTGGTAGCTAGACCCCCCAGTGCATCTCCCTGTAGATAGTTCGCAGATGCACTCATATGAGTTCCCCAAAGAGAGAGCCCAGGGCTCTTCAAGTCATTGGAAGATGGCTCCTGGTTCCTCTAAAACAACATGTAGACAGCAACCAGCCCAAAAGCCTCATCAAAAAATCAGGATAAACAGAAGACAATGCTGGAATAAGTCATGAACTTAACGACGTGCCTAGAGGAACAGACACTAACCCGCAACAGAAAGACAGCTTCAGAATGCTGCTTGGATTCATACGGAATATGAGGGAAGTAATAAAGGAAAAGGATGAAACTATAGAGGAGATAAAAGCCACAAACTAAAGGAAATACAATACCTAAGGGATGAAATTATAAAATCCAGTAACAAATTAACAGGCTTTGGCAACAGACTTGAGGAGGCAGAGAATCACAACAGTGACTCAGAGAATGACCAGGAAGAATTCAAGAAATGGGAAAGGCAGTCAAATAAGATAATCAGAGAAGCTGAAGAAAACCTTACACCCATGTCTGATGTTACAAAGAGGAACAATATTAGAATAATTGGACTACTGGAACAAGATTCAACAAGGAAGTCAACATTGAAAATAGCAAGGGGATTCTTAGAGGAAAACTCCCCCAGCTTAATAAATGAAAAGCAGACGCTCATTCAGAAGGCAAAAAGAACACAAGTCATACTAAATCCCAAGAAGAAATCATCAAATAGCAATGCAAAAAATCAGGGGTAGCGATCTCAATGTCTGACAAAATTGATTTCAAGCTAAAAGTCATAACAAAAGATAAGGAGGGGTAGTAGTAATGCTCAAGGGAATAGTAGACCAAGAACCAGTGAGCATAATAAATATATGCACACCCAGTGAGAGACGCATAGAATTCATAAATCAAACACTACAAAAGATGAAAAAAGGCATCACAGGCTAACCAATTTTAGTAGGTGACTTTAATACACCACTCTCTGAAAAAGACGTATCACAGGGAAAGGAACTTAACAAGGAGGCTATATATCTAAACTACACAATTGAGTGAATTGACCTGATAGATATTTTCAGAGCTTTCCAACCAAATGCAAAAAAAAAAAAAAAATTCACATTCTTTTCAAGATCACACAGCACCTAATAGAAGATAGAATATAGACTACATGATGGGACTCAATTCAAACCTGTGTACATCCAAGCACATAGAGATTATATAAACTTTTCTCTCCAACAACTAAGCAATAAGGCTGGAAATCAACAAAACTTTGATGAAGAAAATAAGGGCACACAATTGGAGATTGAATAACTCTCTATTGTAAAAGGAGTGGGTATAGGCCTAGATCAGAGAAGAATTCCGGAAGTTTCTACAAACCAATGAGAATGAAAATATGACTTACCAAAACTTTGGGGGCAAGCATAGCCTTTTTTTAAAAAACATTTTATTAGGGGCTCATACAACACTTATCACAATCCATACATATACATACATCAATTGTATAAATCACATCTGTACATTCTTTGCCCTAATCATTTTCTTTTTTACATTTTATTAGAGGCTCATACAACTCTTATCACAATCCATACATATACATACATCAATTGTATAAAGCACATCCGCACATTCCCTGCCTCAAAGCATTTGCTCTCCACTTAAATCCTTTGCATCAGGTCCTCTTTTTTTTCCCCTCCCTCCCCACTTACCCCTCCCTCATGTGCCCTTGGTAATTTATACACTGTTATTTTGTCATATCTTGCCCTATTATCAGAGGAGGTTTTCTAGCAATACTTGCACACATGAAAAAGGAAGAGAGATTTGTGGTGGATATTCTGGCACAAAACTTACACCAATTAAAGCAGAGTCAATAGGACAATCCTAATAGCAAAAGGAAAGAAATAATAAAAATCAGGCCTGAAATACAGGAGAGTGAAAAAAAAAACTCTAGAAAAATTAAGGAATTTAAAAGTCGCTTCTTTGAAAGGAACAACAGAATTCATAGATGGTTAGAAAACATAACCAAAGAAAGGAAGGAACAAATTTGAATGGCGAGGATGATGGATGAAGCAGAGGACATTACAATGGACTCTAATGAAATCACAAATATAGCCTGTACTTTCATGAATTCTACAACTTGGAAGACATGGGCAAATATTGGAAAAACAACCCCTCCCTACACTATTCCAGATGCACATCAAGAAGCTCAACAGACCTGTAGCAATAGAAGAAATAGACACGGTTATCAAGGGATTACATCACATAATCCCCTGGGTCAGATGCCTTCACCAGAAAATTCTATGAACCATTCAGAGAAGAATTTACACGAATTCTACGCAAACTCTTGCAGAACACAGAAAAAAGACGGAAAACTCTGAGACTCTTTCTACGTAGCTAGTATAACTCTGATACATAAAGCAGGCAAGGGTACCACAGGAATTGAGAACTACAGACCAATATCCCTAATGAACATCGATGCATAAATCCTTAAGAGAATACTAACCAATAGAATACAAAAGCATATAAAATAAATAATTCACAATGACTGTATTAGTCTGGGTACTTACAGAAACGAACTCACAGAAACTCATGTGTAAGAGAGAGTTTATAAAAGTTAAGTGCACATCAAGAAAACATTCTACCCCAGTGCTGCCCAAGTCCGCAAGTCCTACATTAACCCATATGTCCGACACCAATCCACAAATCCTCCTCCATCTCACAAAACCCACAACATGACACCAATTTCAGGAGAAAACCAGAATCAGTGAACTTGTAAACATCTCAGGGCTGTCAGGGTCTCCACATGGCTGCCCTAGCACCCAGGGCTGCATCGGGATATTTACATGACTTCTTCTTGGGGATATCTTGTAGGAAGTGAACCTTGCAAGCTGAAGCAAGGACTTGACTAAAGCAGCTGTAACCTGGGTCCACCATCACAAAGCAAGAGACCAAAGAACTCATAAGGTGAAGCTAACCGAGCCATTAATCCCTCTGCCCTTTAATTAACACCACATGTGTTTATCGGCCATGTTGGCACAATTAACTAACTACCTCAATGACCAAGTGGGTTTCATACCAGGGATGCATTGATGGTTCAACATACAAAAGACCACCCTTTGCTATACTGACACAAAAATTATAAGAACCACATTATAATATCAATAGATATGGAAAAATTATTCAATAACATCCAACACCAATTCCTGTTTAAGGTACTCAAGAGGGTAGTAGTGAAAGGAAAATTGCTCAATATTATGAAAGCTATATATGAAAAACCAACAGCCAATGGGGCAATCTGTGGAGAAAAGAAGGGAAAAAAATTCCCCAGACAAGGATTCCCCTTGCCCCCACTCCTACTTAGCATCACACTGGAGGTTTTAGATAAGAACATAAGGCAAAGAAAAGACATCCAAGTATTCATCTGGGGAAGGAAGAGGTGAAACTATCACTATTCACTGATGATATGATTTTATATATTGAAAATTCCCCAAATTCTACAATTTGGAAGCGATGGAGTAGTGGTTCTCAACCTTCCTAATGCTGCAACCCTTTAATATAGTTCCTCATTTTGTGGTGACTCCCCAACCATAAAATTACTTTTGTTGTTGCTTCATAACTGTAATTTTGCTACTATTATGAATCGGATGACCTATGTGAAAGGGTCTTTCGACCCCCAAAGAGGTCATCACCCACAGGTTGAGAACCACTGTGATAGAAGACTATGACACAGTACCAGTATATAACGTCAACAACAGAAGTCTGTCAGATTGCTATACACATCAGACAAGATCACAGAGGAGGGAATCAAAAAGGGGCTACCCTATAAAATAGCCAAGCACAAATTGAAATATCTAGGTGTATACCTGAATAAAAAAGCAAAAGTTTTGTACGATGAAAACTACAAAACACTATTACAAGAAACCAAGTGTGACGTCAACGAAGGGAAGATTACCCCACACTCCTGGATTGGAAGACACAATAAAGATGTCAGTTCTGCCCAAGGCACCATATAAGTTTAATGCTATCCCAATATGAATACAATCATCCTTCTCCAAAGAAATGGAAAAACTGATTACCAACTTCATATGGCGAGGGAAGAAGTACAGAATTATCAGAGAACTCCTCAAGAAGGACAAAGTGGGAGGGCCTGCTCTACCTGGCTTTAGCACCTATTATACAGCCACAGTGGTCAAAATAGTGTGGTATTGGTGTAATGACAGATACCAAGACCAATATAAGAGAACTGAAAACCCAGAAATAAAATCATCAGCATACCAAAAACAGATCTTTAATCAGGGCCCCCAAAATATCAAATGGGAAGTAGATGCCCTGTTCAATAAGTGATGTGGGGAAAAAATGGGTATCTACGTGCAGAAAAATGAAACAAGACCCCTTTTCTGACTCCACACACAAGACAAAACTAAAGATGGATTACAGACCTTGAGGTAAAACCCCAAATTATTAGAGTCATCACTGAAGGATTTGGGACAAACCTTTGAACTTTGGTGCAGGGAAAACATAGACTACCAAAAATATGGAAGGACACAAATATGATGAGTCACAAATTGACAAGTGGGATATACTGAAGATAAAACACCTGTGTACATTGAAATAATTCACCAAGAGAGAAATAAGAGAGCCCTCAAACTGGGAAAACATCTTTAGGAATGACACATGAGATAAAGATCTTATTACTAAAATCTACAATACTCTGCTAGCTTATAATAAGAAAAATACTAACTTCCCACTAAGGAGGTGGGCAAAGGAACTGAAGAGATGCTCGTGGGGCAGAAATCTGAATTGCCAATAAATATATGAGAAAATGTTCCCAATCATTAGCCATAAGAGAAATGCAAATTAAAACAACTATGAGATACCACCTAGTACCCTCAAAGATAGCCCAATTAAAAAAACTTGAAAGTAACACGTGCTGGAGGGGGTTGTGGTGAGGTTGGAATGATATTTCTGGTCAGAGCAGACAACACACATAAGACCTGCCCCCTGTGACAAGACACAATGTCGCTCACTGAACCATAGTGCTATGGGGTATAGCACTGCAGACCCATTGCAGGAACTATGCCCAATCTGACCCCATCACACTGGGACAGAACACTGAGGGCATGCAATAGAACAGCAAGGGGAGCAAAGTGATGAAATTCCCTGGGAGTATCAGAAATAGACTTTGGAGACAAAGGATGGCACCCCATGAGACTGGACTGGAAAACACTCATGAATGCCAACAAACAGACTTTAAACTATTTATAGGCTTTTCCATTTTTTGTCAGTGGCTTTTTGTTGTTGTTGTTGTTGGTTTTTGTTGGTTTTGACTTCCTCTGTTATTTTGTTTCCTTTCCCTGGTTTTGTTCTTATTAATATCTCAGTCTGTCTAGTTATGATAGTCAGAATAAACAATTTGAAGAAGATAAGAACAGACCGATGGTTCAGAGGCTGGAGAAGGGGAGGTAGGAGAAAGGAAGGTGGGGAAGACCAACACAGGGACAAGGGAACAACAAGTGAACTAAAATCAATGGAGAGAAGTGAACTAAAATCAATGGAAGGATGCCTAGTGGGCTTAATCAAGGGCGTTATAGCAGTGAGGAATTACTAAATTTGAATGAAGTTTGAACATTAAGTGGGACAATAGGAAAGTAAAAGGAAATAGAGGGAAGAACCAGGAGGCAAAGGACATTTATGGAGGTCTAAATGCAGGAATGTACATATGTAAATATATTTATATATAACAAGAGGGCAATAGATCTATGTACTATATCTATAAGTTAACAATTAAGTTTGCAGATGGACATTGGACCTCAACTCAAGTACTCCCTCAACACAAGAACACTTTGTTCTAACAATCCGGCATTCTGTAATGCTCACCTGTCCATTACGATTGCTGAAGACAAAATGAGCGCATAAGCAAATGTGGTGAAGAAAGCTGATGGTGCCTGGCTATCAAAAGATATAGCATCTAGGGTCTTAAAGGCTTGATGATATGCAAGTGTCCGTGTAGCTGAGAAACAACAAAGCGCACAAGGAAGAAGTTCAACAGTCTGTGTGATCATGAGGTCAATGGTATCAGATATCAGGCATCTATGACCCAGAACAAAATTATACCCAATGTGAATAGAGGGCAGGGCATGAAGTGGAGACACAAAGCCCATCTGTAGACAATTGGGCATCCTATCACAGAGGGTTCACAAGGAAGCAATGAGCCAGTCAGGGTAGAGTACAGCACCGATGAAACACACAACTTTCCTCTAGCTCTTTGTTGCTTCCTTCAACCAACTATCATGACCTCAATTCTACATTACAAGTCAGATTAGACCAGCACATACACACTGCTACAGATAAGAACCTGAAACATAGGGAATCCAGGATAGATAAACAAACCTCTCAGGGCCAACAATGAGAATAGAGTTACCAGGAGAATAAGGGGAAGTTGGGGGAGTAAGAGGGAATTGATCACAAAGATCAACATATAATCCCCTCCCATCGGGAGAAACACAGAAGAATGGGTGAAGGGCAACAGAGGATGATTTAAGGTATGAAAATAATAATCTTTAATGTATTAAGGGTTCATAAGGGAAGGTGTGTTGGTGAGGGAAGGGGAAAATGAGGAGCTGATGTCAAAGGCTCAAGTAGAAGGATAATCCTTTGAAAATGATGATGGCAGCATGTGAACAAATATGATTGACAAACAAATATGATTGACACATGGATCATTGTATAGATTGTGATAAGATATGTAAGAGGCCCCAATAAAAACATTTATTTTTTAAAAGTTGACAATCGTAGAAATAGTCTTTGAAGATGTCAAGGGAGCATGCTATCTAAGAGAAGTAGGGTGGAATCTGCTGTGTCCTTATGAAAGAGAATAAAACTACTGAATAAAGATGGCGACATGAGGATAGAGGCAGATATTTGGGAGGCTCAAACAACTCAAGAATCCCAAGAATAACCACCTGCCACCAGAAATTGGAGAACAGTCATGGACTAATTCACCCTCAGAGCCCTCAGAAGTAATCAACAAAGCAGACATCCTGCTTCACACTTTAAGCAACCAGAAATGTAAACTCATCAATGTATGTTCTTGTCAAGACCCAGTGTGTGGTATTTTACTACAGCATTCATAGAAATCTAATACTTATGGCTGACATTTGAGAAAATCCAGTTAAAATCCAAAACATTTGCAATCATTTAAAAATAGAAACATAAAAAGATCCATATAGGAATACAGAGCGAATTGAATTGCTTACATTCCCTTTGACCCACTGTCATCAAGTTCATTCATATTCAAAGTTATCCTTTATGATAGAGGATAGTAGTGGTATAGTTTTCTAAGTCGGTAAATCTTTTAGTCAAGCAGATTGTCACATCTTTCCTCTGATGAGGGTGCAGTGGATTCAAACTGCCTCCTTCTGACTAGCAGTGAAATGCTCAACCACCATACTACCAATTAATTGGGATAAAACATGGAGGTTTCTACCTTTCATCTCCTGGTTTCTTTGTTTTGATTAAGAACGAAGGAAATAAATGGTCATCATTCAAAATTTTTCAATTATAATTCTACTCTTTATTTTAATTTCAATTGTCGTGTTAAATTTTTGTAACACAGCTACAAATATAAGTGCCTTTCTAAAATGCTTTAAGTTGTGCCCTCATGTCTGGATGACAACCTCTGCCAAGCCACTAGGAATAAGAGATTAGGTGAATTGGCATGATAATTACATATTGGGTGTCAAATTGAACCTGTCATCCTCCCTGACCTACACCAACCTCTGTCCCCTGGGCCTACAACTCATTTTGTGCTCCTGTTTCCTCAATCATTGAATTCCAACTGCCCAGTTCCACAAATCAGAAATGGTTATACTATATTTTACTGCTTATTTCTTCATTCCCATTAAACAGTTACCAAATTTCATCTGTACTAACTTCTAAAATCCCTCAATCTCTCCATGTAACCTCCATTACCGTCACTCAATTTCATCCCCTGTACCATGATGTCTTCCTGTCTTTTCATAGTTTATTTACCCTTCCATACTGCCTATCTCTAATCTCTTCTCACCCAAACCAGAAAATTATATCCCATTTCTTTCTAAAACCTGCCAGGAGTTTCACGAAGTCCGATGGTAAAAACAAATCAGCAGGAACAAAAACTCCATTAAGATGGCCTTGCACCACCTTGTCTGGATGACCTGGCATTTTAATAAGTCTCCAAACTCATCATCTGTCACTACTAACTGCACACAACCTGTCGATTTACCAAATGACTTTCTTTTCTTCAAATTAGCTAACTTCTCTTTGTCCTTTAGATGTGTATGCCTTTAATTCTGCCTGAAACACTCCTTTCTCTTCTTTCTCCCAGCTGCACTTGCTTCAGTTTGTCCAGGTTTCAGGTTAAACATCTGTTTCCAAAAAAACTTTCCTGGTTGCCTTACTTCGTTCTATCTCTAGAGTGACAGTCCCAGTCTATACTTACACACTCCAGGAACTTATCTTTCTCTCAATGGTAATTATGATTCTTCTTTTTTATCCCGAGACTAAAGACCTTGTTATCTTGTTTATTCCTATGCATTATCCATAATGCTTGCTCTGGAGTAAAATTTACCAAAAGTGTTCTATATATAAATAATACACCTACTATGATCTCAATATCCTTAAAACAAATCGTTCTTTAATTCTTTCCCTTGGTCTTGAAAAAGCCTTTTGGACCTGATATTTTCCCATCCCTACTCGCTTACTTGGAGCTTTGGTAGTGTAGTGGGTTATATGTTTGGCTACTAATCACGAGGTCAGCAGTTCTAAACTACAGCTGTTCCACAGGAGAAAGATGAGGCTTGTGACTCCATATAGCTTTGTCATTTGAGAAATCCTCTGACAGAGTTTTACTCTCCTATAGGGACACTATGCGTAGGAAGAAACTTGATAGCAGGGGTTTGTTTGTTTAGTTTTTCCTCACCCACAAGGATTCCTAGTGTTGTTTTCAAGTGAATGTTAGACTGTTTTCTTAAAGGTCCGTCTTTCAAACTCACCAGCCAGTGCGCCGGAGAAAGATGAAACCAGCTACTCACAGAACGATCACCTGCTTTGGAAACCTGATAAGGTTCCATTTTTGGATCAGCTCCATGGAAGTAGACTTAGTTTGTTTTTGTTGTTTTCACCTAATCAGTGTCATGAAAACAGGGGCATGTGATTCCGATGATGTAATACAAAAGAAACATTGGTAGTAAGTGTATGTCAAGCAGAGTCGATGCCAAGCCCACTGCCAGAGAGTTGATTTCCACTCATGACAACTGATAAGAATTGAGTAAACCTGCCTCATTAAGTTTCTGAGACTTTAAATCTCTACAAAATCAGAGAAATTAACTTTTCTCCCACTGTGCAAACAGAAGGCTCAAACCAGAGACCTTGCAGTTAGCAGCAATGTGTAACACCCACTATGCCCCCTGGCCTTCTCAAGCGGAGTACTACTGGATTTTCAATGCCGTATCTGCTCACTTCCCTTTCCCACAATTACCACACTCCACATTCCATCTCTAAGTGCCCACAGCAGTCCCACTTTGGTGCTAATATCCCAATTCAAATTAGATAGACTCTAACGCTTAGACTTTAAATAAATTTCTTCCTAAAGGATCACCTGAAACCCTTCTTCTCTTAACATTGTCAGAAAAAAGTAAACATAAGGCAGCAATGAGTTTCAAAAGTGCATGCTTCAGTCTGAAGACCTGGTTTGTACCTCCAGCTGTGAGTTTGGTATCTTGTGCATTGAAAGAAATTTGAACATATTAATTTTTAAAATATTCCCTTACAAGTCTTAGTCTAGTTGCTGTGTGTGCATCCAAATTTGTCCATTACAAATGTCCTGGTTAAAATTGGAGAAAAATATGGAACAAAACTCAAAATCATATTATTGTCCAGTCTTACTGATCAGTTAGAGACTGGTGGAACCCTTTCACCCAGCAGTTTGTAAATGAACTCACCCAAATGGCTCAAATTTCCTCCAAAAAGTAGACAGACCTATAAGGAATACAATACCATTAGTGAGGTTGCACATCTTAGAACAGCCAATCATTTGAGATAGAAAGGGCAGCACATATCCAAGAACAAAGTTGAGAAGGGTTAGGAAGCATGGAAACAAGAAGAAGAAGGGAGGGTACATTGAAGGGATTGCAAGGACTGAGATGAAGCCAAGTGTGTCCATACAACTCAGTTCCAGAGAGGGAGAAGGGTGGGTTCCTGGGAAAACATAATCAGTGCCGTGGAATGGTTCATGCCAAAGCTTGACTGTGTTTTCGTGTTCATACTTTCAACTAAACAGTGACCAAATAAAATGAATTACTCAAAAAAATGGGGGAGGCAGTGCAGGGAAGATACAGACAAACTGGAATCCTCACCTATTATAAAACTGGGAAACCACTGTGAAAAATAGTTTGGTGATTTCTCAAGCAGCGAACTATAGATTTACTAAGTGAGTCAGAAAATATACTTCTAGGCATATGACCCAAAGATTTGAAATCAAGACTTCAGACAAATAATGGTGGTGCATTACATTTATTGTAGCACCATTTACAGAAGTCAAATGTTTTAAACATCCTGAGTATCTATCAACAAGTAAATACATTTTTAAGACATAGTACAGGAATACAATGCAATATAGGTGTTTCATAAAGAGAAAATACATCCTGATTCAAGGTACAATGTGGAAAACATAAACATTATGCTGAGTGAAGTAACTCTGACCCAAAAGACAAATATCATATGACCCCATAATAAGAAATATCTAGAGTAGGCAGTGTAGAGAGGTCAATGTTTATTAATTTATAACCATGTTAGGTTTCTTTGCTGAAGGGTTCTCAGTAGGCAAGAAGGCACCCATCCTTGTCTGCACTCCCACACCCTGCCTCCCCTGCACCTCTGCTGGGCACCTTCTTGCTGCTTTAGATTGCAAACCAGTTTTTTTAAAACTTTCTATCCATACAACATTAGAAGGAAAATATTATGCTTCTATATTTTATTAATATCCTAAGATTATTTTGCAAAGACATGTATATTTGCTGACATATTGCTAAATTAGCAAACAGTCTTTGAGTTTCAGTGTGAGTTGAGAAAGAATGATTTTCAAATCACTGTTTGAGTTAGAAGTGATACAACTCAGCAAAGCAAAGCAAAATAAAATGACAAAAACTCACTGCCATACAGTTGATTCCAACTCAAAAGGACCTTATTGCACAGACTAGAACTTCCTCGGCGGGTTTGGGGAATATAATTTCACAGGAGTAAAAGCCTCATCCTTCTCCTTCATTGTGGCTGGTCGTTTGAACTGCTGGCTTTGAGTAACCCACCTCACCACCAGGGCTCAGTAGTGATCAAGAATGCTTAAATAACTTTGGAATTTAAAACAGTAAAATACTCTTAGCAATGATCAGATTTTGTTTTCATTCCCTGAAAACTCCTTAGGCCCGGGCATTTGGCATGTGGTGGCATTTTGGTAAGCAAGATTTTCCTTGTTCTACTTCATTCAGTGCACCATAAAAGAGAACAATTTTGTGAGTATAATGAAATGCCTAGCATAAACACCCTTTAGTTGTGTTTTCTATCTGGTTGCAATGTCATTATTTCAGTATTGGAGTGAATTTTTTTTCCAATAAAATTTTTACAAAACTTAAAAAGTTTTTGGCTTTCTCAGAAAGTCACTTCATTTACAATTTCAGTTTCAATGAATCATGAAATAATGCCATTCGCAGTGTAGAATTCATTCACAATCTGTATTTGGAGGTCCACAGGACCCCAGAGAGCACCTTCCCTATCCCACTTGTTCTTGACTTAAAGGGAAATTGGTGAAATAGCTACGGATATTAAATAGACATTAGCAACTTTTAAGACAAAGGAGAGACTTGAAACAGTATTTGTAGAAATTAAAAGCTTGGCTCTCTGTATCTGTAGACTATATTTTTGTAGCCACTGTAGGACAGTTTGAGTCTATAACACATTAGGTCAGCGTGAATTGCAGCTAATTGAACAGCTATGTATTTAGGGCCTTTGTTTGTTTTGCTGTATTAACTTATGCTTAGATGGGGGTAAAGAATAGCCTTTCAGCATTAAAATAAATATACTGACTCAGAGGAGGACTTATTACTTGGGAAATGAGAGAAACCAAATAAAAGTAATCAGATACATACAATCCCAAATTGTTTAAACTCCTCAGCTTTTTCAAATTCTGTTAGTTTATTTTGGCTTACTCTGAATAAAATTTTCTAGATCATGTTCTATCTGTAGGAAATATTGGGCCTTTCATTTTTCATGAAATGTTTGAGAAGAGAGATACACTTGTCTCTTTATTGTATTCTTTATTGATTGAGAAGACACAATCTTTTGGTAAAGGGTAGAATCTGTAGGGTAAGCACAACTCCACAGTGTTGAGCAAGACTAGTTCATGTGAGACACTGTGATGAAGATTTCCTGGTGGGGGTGTGATCAGAGCATTCAGCCACTCACCGAATGGTCACTGACTCAAATCCACCAACTGCTCTTCGGGACAGAAGCTCCTGGCTTCTGTAAAGGCAGCATCGTGGAAACCCTATAAACACCCACCACAATGAAAATTTTACTGCCATTCTGTAGACGACACTTCAAAGTGACCCATTAGGACAGAGGAAAACAGTCCTTGGGGATTCTGTTACTGTAACTCCTTAGGGGATGAAAAAGGTTAATTTTTCTCCTGCAAAGAGGAAGGACAGTGGTTTGGAAGGCCGACTTCATAGTTAGCAACCCAACGGTGCCACCAGGGCTCCGGGGAGCCCTATAGTGTAGTTTAATTTGCCCTGTACGGTCACTATGTGTTGGAGTTGAATCGATGGCAGTGGATTGTGGGGTTTTGGACCCTTTGACCCAACTCCTTGTGAGGCCACACCTTGATCTGATTGCTGTTTTCTAGCCTGCTTATGCCCCATGAGGTGCCTAAACGTGCGCCTGTTGATTGGTACAGAAGTCACTGCAGAGAGACGAAAACCGTGTCACGCTGACACGGTTCTGCACTGTAGCAGCAAGCTTTGATGTTGACGCTCCTCCTTAACCAAATTATGAATGCTCTATTTCTCTCCGTTGCCACTGTAACGAACTTTAACAATCATTCTATGCGGGCTCCTTGGATGGGATTTCTTGTTTCCTGGGCCCTCACAGTCTCCTGAGTACACGGTTCCCCATTATCTGAAAGTAGTGCATCTGTGTGAAATCTTAGGCAAGCTGAAACCGCAGAGCAGCAGAGAAATGATTACCATTCATTTACAGGGGGAATATTTGTGAATGTTCCCAGACTCCCTCAGAATAACCTACCAACTCATATCTAATAACACATAAAACCTAAAGTCATGATAACTCATTGTGTTCATAGACAGAGTTAAAAGCAGGTGGTGTGCTGATAAGAACAGCTACATACAGTTCCCAGGAAAGCAGCTTTCTCTGAGTACAGACTGCCTCTTAAGGGCTCACTATAAAACAAATACTAATTTCGCTTTTCACTTCTCCCCATCCTGTAAGAGTGAATTTTCTTTTGGGGTATCTTATGGTGACTGAAAAGAGCTACAAGTTGCTCTTAAAAATGAAATGGCATACAGGAAATTCTGTAAGGAATAGAAGATGTCTGTAGTTAGTTAAGTGGGAGAGCGGAAAGAATGTATTTAAAATGAACTCTATATTTTAATGTTTGAAATGTATTTGAAATCCTTGTTGTATCCATTCAATTTGGTCCAACATCAGATTCAGGAGGGAGGCTTATGCAGGGGATCCGTGACTGCATCTGATCACTGTTCCCCAGTTGCTAGCAGTCTCTGGGAAATCTGTCTTACTCACTCTTTCCTCTACCTGGTGTTTTGCATGGTGTTCAGTGCACCTTCACATGTTTTATACAGCTCCCTCCCGGAATTCATGGCAAAAAGCACAAATAGCTCAATTAATTGTCCACTATCTCCTGCATAGATGGAGTAGGGGAAGAAAGTCAATAAAAACAAATAAATGTGATATATACATGTTCTTAAGATCTTAAAAAGCCCTTCTCAGTTGCTTCATGGGAGAACATTGAAGCTGTCTGTTCCCCTAAGGTTTTTTCAGCACCTAAGGGTTTTAGAGTCAGAATGCACTCATTGGCCAGGAGTTTCAAGGAGAGTGGTTGGTGCTGGAGGCTTGCAATCAGTTGCTAACCTGAAGTCCAAACCCACCCAAGTACTTCTCCAAGTGACTGACTTGGAGAACTGGATCTGTAAAAAATACAATCAAGAAAAGTGGGTGAAGGGAGCAGTCAAACAGTGTAAGATATGACAAAATAATAATAATTTATGAATTATCAAGGGTTCATGAGGGAGGGGGAAAATGAGGACCTGATACCAAGGGCTCAAGTAGAAAGCAAATGGTTTGAGAATGATGATGGCAACAAATATACAAATGTGCTTGACACAACGGATGTATGTATGGATTGTGATAAGAACTATAAGAGCCCCCAATAAAATGATTTTAAAAATGAAAAAAGTACAATTAAGAAAACCCTCTGGAGCAGGGGCACTCTGTAAGGCATGGGTTCGCTATGAGTCAAAAGTCAATTTATTAACAGTAAGCAACAATGATCATTAAATATCTGTTCTTCCAAAATATAACAACATAATGGTTAAGGATTCAGCTTCTATCATCCTGTCCACATTGTCATTGAATGGAGATATATTTTTGACATATTAATCATCAGTAGTTTTCCCTTCAAAATTAATCTAACATTACCCACTTCAAAGCACAGAAGTGTTTCAAAATATTTCTCCTGCAATGTGGTTTACCTTTAGCCTATCTTACCATTCTTCCATTCTTACTATTGTTTTCCTTTATTTCCTTCTGTGGAACCTACGTTTCATATCAATGAAAATTGAATTAATGAATCACAAATTACTGAACAAGACCTCTTTAAAATGTTGAAGGGTAAATGTTACTTTGAAGACTAATGTGTGCCTGACCCAAACAATGGTATTTTCAATTGCCTTATATACACATGAAAGATGACCCCCCAAAAAAACCCCAAACTCAAGACATCTGAATTATGGTTTTGGTGAGGAATTTTGACAGTACCAAGGACTGATAAAAGAACTGACAGATTTGTCTTGGAAGAACAGCCAGAATACTCCTTCGAGGCAAGAATGGCAAGATTTCATCACAAGGACATAGGACATGTTGTCAGGAGAGATCATGTCCTGGAGAAGGACATCATTTTAGGTAAAGTGGAGGGATAAGGAAAAAGAGGGAGATTATATCAAAATGGATTGATCCAGTGGCTGCATCAATGGCCACAAACATCAAAAGGACGGCACAGAACTGGGCAGTGTCCTATTGTGGTGAACACAGCATAGGTGCGAGTTGGAACTGACTTGAGGGTACCTAACAGCAAAGATAGTACCACAAGCTCAACTAAATACATTTAAAGCATCAAAGTCAGTATTTTCTATATCAATATTTTACTATTATTTAAATTTGACAAAAAGAGAAATTGAAATACAAAGGGTTACATACATTGTTTAATTCCTTACCTTGTGGTTTAGCTGAGGTTTGCGTTCAGAAAGAACTCTGTTGCCCTAATAATAAGCATGATAACATATTGTTTCTCACCTTAATAGAGTTAACCTATGAGCAAGTTTTATCTTCATTTAGAACGCAACACTTATTTCACAAATGAAAGTTATATCTGTATCTATTTAATAAGTTGTTACAGAGTAGGAATCATGCATATCTGAATTTCATGGTTGAAGTGAACTGAGAAAAAGGACACTGGAAAACCATACTAGATGTATTTAATCCTGAGTATATTCAATGTTTTCCTATTTAAAGACCGTGCGCTCTCTCTTCCAATCTCAAAGTATAATAATGAAATAGAACTTCACACATGATAATAGCCATAACAATAAGAATAATAGTTGCTGTTGATTCACCTCCAAGTCATGGAAACCCATGCAGGTCACAGCAGGATAGTAGACTTTCGGGTTTTCAATCAGTGATTTTCAGTTAGATCGACAGGCTTGTTTTGTGTGTTTGTGTGGTTGTTTTTTAGCTGAGTCTGCATGAACATGAACTTCAGCCTTTCCGTTAGTAGCCAGACATCTTCACCTTTGGCTTTACCTACCCCTCCAGTCTTGGCCAATTTTGGAGATGGGAGCTCTGTTGTAGCACCCACTTCAGTCCACTGATCTTGTCTCTTCTTAGCCCTGCCTCTCACTGCTTGTTCTGTTCTCCTGGAAGTCCATTCCACTGCTGGGTTTGTTCAAAGGCTCAGGGGATATAGTTATACTCTATCTGGAGGATAGAGTTACACCTTTGTCAACTCAATGTTACATTAGGTTTCCTATTCGGAAATAAGTTGCCTAAAACAAAACTTTAGATATTGGGTAGAACGTATATGCTGATGTCAACAAATGACAAATTAGATGCCTAAGAATGCAAGAAGCCTTATGGTATAGATTTTAACATAATTATCAATACATTCCTTTCAGCGATTTTTCCATTTTAATTGCACACAGTTTATGTCTTTGTTTTATGTAGCTATTTCTATGAGAGGAGAATGGAAGCAGCAAGATGGAAATGAAAGAATTATGCAAAAGAATCAAAGGCTTGCCAACTACAGAATTTGTAGTTTCTATTTTGTGCATGATTTATGCACAATTATATTTTTCAATGTATTATCCTTCAAGCTACTTCACTGTATAGTATTGGTTTGTCGTTCTGGTGTCTGTGTTTGGATTGAGACAAATATGTTGCTTTTATTTTCATTCATAAAGCCAATCACTCTTTTCAGGAGATTTGGAATTCCATTATTTTAGAATTAGCACAATTCATCACTCCTTGTGTTTCCCCAACTTGACTTATGTCATTTTTTGTCACCATTCTGTCCAATCTCTACCTAAACTACTCAAAGGGTGAAAGTCATGCACATTTTAAAGCTGATTTATTCCCCCTGACCAGCAGCATATCCAAAATGTCACTGTTCTCCCACTAGATGCATAAATGGAGAGGAAGAAGCAAAGACTAGAAAATAGATTCTATCCTTGAGTGACTGAGCAGACAGGGATGGAAAAGATACCCACCCCCCGCTTTAAGTTGCAAACAGATCATGTGAAACCATTTCACAACAAAGGTTAAGTAATGTTGACTTGAGAAAGAAGGTACAACAAAAGTAGAAGGTTGTTACCATAAAATAGGAGAAACAAACGTAAACAGGCAGGTTTAGGAATGATGTGTTAAGCAGAAATTGGTTGCAATGATCAGGCTGAGTGTCAGGGTTCGATGCTTGTACTGGCAAAGAAAAAGAGATGGTTATACTCATGGGATAGGTGCAGTTCTAGGAGAGCTGTCTCATGTTAAAGAGAGGGGGTTAGGTGTTGGATTTTAGTGAAACGTCAAGTTACCACATGCCTTATTCTTTGTGATAGGAGAGGGAATTCAGACTTTGAAATAAATGAACAAATCCCTTGTTTCTATTGAGAGCACATTGTTAGGTTTAGATAAATAGTCCAGGAGACATAATGGTACATTATGTTTCTAAAAGTGATTCAATATACTTAGCTTCCTTCCAAAATCAGTCTTGGTATCGAGAAGATAGATACTGATTAAAAAATAGTATGAACCAAACACATTTTCTAAACTCAGCCTATCTTCGACATTCTGAGGAACAAAATCATGGAAGAAAACATCAGTAGTTTTCTGAGATTCAGTCATTAACAGAAAGAGGAGTGCATGACTAATATTCACTAACCATGCTTTCTTCCCCAGCTTGAGATTATTTTAAAAAATAGAACATTTCTTCAATCCACTGAGCAGCTTCTACTGCATTCCTTCATAGGCGCTTATTTTTTTTAGACTAGGTCCATGTGCTACAAATGCAACTATTTTCTGGCTCATAGATGTTCCTGCTTATTATATTTTCTTTATATTAACCAATCTCTCTTAATCACTTTGTTATTTGAAAGAGACCTATATTATCAGGGTGCGTGGTGGATCTATAGACTCAAGTCACAAGACATCTCTTCTGAGCTCTTTTTTCCCCATGAAAATCCCAGTAGCACTTTGTTTTTATATCCCAGGCCTCTGTTTGTTTGCTTAGAGTTCTAGTATATACAGTTAATTTTCAAAATACTAATTAGACTTTATAGGCAGCATAATTGAGGTCTTAGTTTATTAAGGAAATAGAGATATCCTGAATTAATAACAACAATCAAGAAGATAACAGATAGAGTTCGTAACCTGAGAGTGTCAGACTTGCGTGAAAATTGATTTTTCATAATTTTCCATCCATCTAATTGTAACGTGCATGAAAATCAGTTCCTTTTCTTACATTTCTCTTAATCTCACCATTGGGTAATCCTGAAAGTCATCCAAACCCGGAGTTGTTTCCAATTCAGAGCAGCCCAATTAGATGAGGTAGAATTGCCATTCCGGGTTTCTAACACTGTTCAAGTCGGCTGGGAGTAGGCAGCCGCTCCTTGCTTCTGCCGTGCTACCAGGGCTTTGGAATCGCGGAATTTGAGATTAGCAGCTCAGTTCATAGCTCACGACTCCAAGAGGACTCATTTCCGAAACACAGGAATTTCTATTTAGGTAAAAAGATCAATGGACCTAGTAATTTGTATCCAGTAATTTAATTCTGCCAAATGTCATGTAACATTTATATAAATATATGTGAGTTCCCATGTGCATAAATATGTGCCTAAAGGTGTGTGACATCATTTTTAAAAGAATTATTTATTTTCCATGAGTAAGCAAGCACTATACTTAGAGATACGCAGTCACCCAAGGCATGCAGCAAGGCGTTGCTATGGTGTCATGCTCCCCTATTTCACAGACTATTCACAACACCTGCTCTAATTGTTGTCCTTAACTCCAGATGCTTCAGTCTGTGGGGACAAATAACTGGTATCCTGATATCAAGAGTTGACAAACAGCAACTACAGAGGATTGCTGGGGCGTATGCCTTTGTTTGGGTCGTGACTAACTCAGGGGAGGGTGGCTGGGGAGAAGCTTGAAGAGAAAACTGGGCTTCGCTAGTAATATCAAGTCACACCATTTTTTCCCCCTTCAAGGCCTTTCTCCAGAATGTTGTCTACTGTCCGGTATATACTCTTTCTTGTATGAAATAGAGCACATAGGATCTCCTATGAGGCTGGGCACTAAGTCTTGATAGACAGAACTAATATGAAAGAAACGGGCTGCAAGATATGCTTTGTTAGCAGATGTCACAATGGAGACCATCTATTATGATCTTATTAGAAAGAATTTAATTAGTAAAAATATCATCCGGTACACCCCAAAGCAGTACTAGATTTATTCTTTTTGCCCTGGAGCAAGCAGAATAGGAGGAGGCCCATGAAATAGACAAATAATCATAATGCACAGTGAAAAGAGCACTCATGACATTTAAAGGTTCAAAAAGAGATAGACTATTGGGAGAGGGACTTTCAAATAAAGACAGAAGGTATCATTCATATCTTTAATTGCAAAGAAGCAACTATTTTGCCATTTTTATTTAAAATGACCCAAAGAGAAAAACATTAAAATACTGGCAATTCTATCGCTCAGAAAACCACCACCAAATTTTAGTTCCTAAGTTTAACCTGAAAAAAAGCTAGACGTGTATATGTGTGTGTATATATATGTGTGTATATATATGTGTGCATATATATATATATATCCAAATTAAAATCACTGCCAGAATGTCAGTGCTAGCACATAGTGAGCCCGCTATGAATTTCCAAGACTAAACTTCTCCAGGAACAGAAAGGCTAGGTTTACTCCATTTTTGCTGCTGTAGGTTTCAACTGAAGATCATGTGGATCAAAGCCCAATATGTTACCTCTACACCACCAGGATTCCTCCATTTATATACATATATGTACATGTATACATGTGTCCAGAGAGGTAATATCCAGGTGTATGTCACATAAATTCCATGATCACAAACCAAACCAAAGTCGTTGCCATTTAGTCATTTCCAAGTCACAGGGATCCTAGAGGAAAATGGAGCTGCTCCATAGAGTGCTTGAGGCTGTTGATCACTACGGATGCAGATTGTCTCATTCTACATTGGATCAGCTGCAGAGCTCAAACAATTGGTTTTTAAATTAACAGCCCAGTGCTGCATCACAAATCTCATAAAAAGTCTATGATTTTTTTAAAAAAAGGACATTCTATAATTTGAGTATGTGGACACCATATTATATGCAGATAATTCCTATACAATCCATATTTAAACCTTTATACATTTTATTATATTTAAACCTTATGGAGTCCAGCTGAGAAATTCTGAGAGTGGTATCTACTGAACAGAAATGGTTGACCTTACTGGGTTTGGGGCTTTGTGGATTACATGACTGTGGTGCTTGATTAGGTAAATCTGAAATCCATATCACAAGCCTACAGGAAGGGCAGGCTGGGACTGTGGGACACTAGTTAAAATTACTATTCAAAATATAAATTACTTTTCTTCAGATAAATTTCAGTTCTTCCATTAAACCTTTTCAGCTGTTGGAAACAGGCCACCCGCATGATCCAGGCTAACCTCCGTTATTTAAAGTCAACATATTGTAGATGAATAATAAATCTACAAAATAACTTCACAGCAATACCTGCTTTATTACTGTTTTGGGCTAAGAGTTGGGTTTGCACCTGCCAGCTACTCTTCAGAAGAAAGGTGATGCCTTCTGTTTTGTTAAAGATTGACAAGGCCTGCGAAACCCTGCAGAGAGTTCCTCGCAGTCACCATCAACTGGATAGCAGGGCTTCCTATGAATTAGAATCAACTGGATGGTCAATCGTATAGCCTAGCCCATTTGATATATAAACATTGACTGTCAAAATTCACTCCATGTCAAGTTGGCACTCATATGCATCTCCACCTGTACATGACGTCTATTTAAAGTTAGTAATGAAATAACATCACTGCCTGTTATTATATAACTTTTCTATGTAAACCAAGATGCGTTAACCCTTTCCCTAAAAGAGGATTGTGTTGGTTACATAATCGGTTGTCAATTAGAGAGGATTAAGAGTGAAGGGGTGGAGTTTAGCCTGCCAATCAGGTGGCAGGTTGATGGCTTCATTTGGAGGTGCTAAGGAGATAAATAGCTCACTTGAGGTGAGACGCAAGCACACTCTCTGGGAGACATTTCAGCTGACAAGACGCATGGAACTACACTAGTGACCTGAGCTGGAGGAGCCACGTGGAGACTCCTGCCAGTGTTGAGATGCTAACAACTCCATTGCATCCACAGGACTTCCCACCCACTGGCCTGTGATCTTCCTGCATTCAATGTCATTGCATGTCGTTAATGAGTCTGAAGAGGACTTTATATATTGGTATCAGACATCATAGCTAATGTCAGATTTATGGACTTGATATGGACTGGGCTGGGATGTTTTCTTAATGTACAATTACTCTTTATATGAAGTTCTTTCTGTAAAGAGTTAAAATCCTTCAAAACTGGATTCCTCATCATCATCCGTATCCCAATGCAGAGCTTCAGCTGGTTTGAGGTCATCATAGACACTGTCCTCACTGAGATCGCCTTCTTCACCATCACTGCTGTCATTTTCATACAAAGCGCAGTCTTCACTGCCATACATAGCATTACTAATACTACATTTCTGGAAGGCACGTCACACCATGTCTTCTGGAATGTCTTCCTAGCATCTTGAACCCACTTTGCTATTAACTCTAGGTCAGGCTTCATGAGATTTCCTCCTTTTGTTAGTTGGGCTTGACCAGATGACATCCATTCATGCCATGTCCTTCGCACATGGTCTTTAAAAGGCTAATTCAAATATACATCCATAGGCTACAGTACAGATGTAAACCCACCTGGAATAATGCCTAAAGTAACTTTACTAGATTTTGTCAATTTTTTTATGTCATCTGATAGGTGGGCTATGAACATTTCCCAAACAAGTAACGATGGCTTTTTCTTTAAGGCTGCTCCTGGCCATCATTTCCAAATTTCTTCCAGCCAGTTTTTTTGTTCCGTCTTGATTCATCCAGCCTTTAACATGTCCATGCAGAGTAATTCTTGGTGGGAAATTAAACTTTTCAGGCAAGGTCTTTCTTTTAAAAATAATGACAGGACGCAACTTAGTTCCATTAGCCAAACATGATAGAAAAAGTGTAAATTTTTTTTTTTCATTTCCTGTGGTTTTGAGAAAAATGTTTTTTTTTCCCCTAAACTTGCCACAATTCTGTTGCTTGGAAGATCAAAAGTCATGCAGTTTCATCCGTATTTCCAAGATCTGCCAGGTCATAATTATAAATCCTTCTTTGTTTTATTATAAATGACTGGAATAACATAACTTTTTCTTCAAGGTCTTGTGGCAATTTCTAGGAAATCTTTGTTCTTTGTCTCAAACATAGTGAGCCAAACCTATTCATGAAGCTGGTACACCATGCTGGTGATGCAGCAAATTTTTAAATGCCCTGTGCTTTATATTTGTCATCCCTAGTCATTTGTAGAGCACGTATGTGGATTCCCATGACGACACTCCATAACCCATTTATGCAATTCACTCTCTAGAGCCCCATAAAAAGACGTTAAACCACGACGAGCTTTTTTAGCTTTTGGAATTTGTTCCAAATCAGCCTTCATTTTCCGTCACTCCCTGACTTGCTTTTCGTCACCACTGAATTCCTAACTTGCAATACTGTTATTGCTCTCTTCTGCTCCTGACACAACAGTCATTTTGAAACCAACCTCATATGACCGGCATTTTTGTTTTGGTTCAAGAGTATCCATTTCTTTTTTTTTTTTTTAATTTTAACAATTTATTGGGGCTCATACAATTCTTATCACAGTTCATGCACATACATACATCAATTGTATAAAGCACATCTGTACAGTCTTTGCCCTAATCATTTTTTTCTCTTTTCTTCTTTTACATTTTATTAGGGACTCATACAACTCCTACCACAATCCATACATATACATACATCAATTGTATAAAGCACATCCATACATTCCCTGCCCCAATCATTCTCAAGGCATTTGCTCTCCTCCCAAGCCCCCTGCATCAGGTCCTCTTTTTTTCCCCCCCCTCCCTCCCCATTCCCCCCCCCTCATATGCCCCTGGTAATTTATACATCGTTGTTTTGTCATATCTTGCCCTATCCGGAGTCTCCCTCCCCCCCTTCTCTGCTGTCCCTCCCCCAGGGAAGAGGTCACACGCGGATCCCTGCAATCAGTTCCCCCTTTCCAACCCACTCACCCTCCACTCTCCCAGCATCGTCCCTCACACCCTTGGTCCTGAAGGTATCATCCACTCTGGATTCCCTGTACCTCCAACCCTCATATGCACCAGTGTACAGCCTCTGTCCTATCCAGCCCTGCAAGGTAGAATTCGGGTCATGGTAGTTGGGGGGAGGAAGCATCCAGGATCCGGGGGGAAGCTGTGTTCTTCATCGATACTACCTCACACCCTAATTAACCCATCTCCTCTCCTAAACCCCTCTATGAGGGGATCTCCACTGGTCGACAGCTGGGCCCTGGGTCTCCACTCTGCACTTCCCCCTTCATTTAATATGATATATATATACATATATACATATACACATATATACACATGCATACACACACTTATATCTTTTTTTTTTTGCATGATGCCTTATACCTGGTCCCTTGGGCACCTCGTGATCGCACTGGCCGGTGTGCTTCTTCCATGTGGGCTTATTTGCTTCTGAGCTACATGGCCGCTTGTTCACCTTCAAGCCTTTAAGGCCCCAGACACTATCTCTTTTGATAGCCGGGCACCATCAGCTTTCTTCACCACATTTGCTTATGCACCCATTTGTCTTCAGCGATCCTATCATGGAGGTGTGCAGTCAATGATATGATTTTTTGTTCTTTGATGCCTGGTAACTGATCCCTTTGGGACCACTCGATCACACAGGCTGGTGTGTTCTTCCATGTGGACTTTGTTGCTTCTGAGCTAGATGGCCGCTTGTTTATCTTTCAGCCTTTAAGACCCCAGTCACTATCTCTTTTGATAGCCGGGCACCATCAGCTTTCTTCACCACATTTACTTGTTCACCCACTTTGGCTCCAGCAGTTGTGTCGGGAGAGTGAGCATCATAGAGTTCCAATTTAATAAAAGAAGGTATTCATGCATTGAGGGAGTGTTTGAGTAGAGGCCCAAGGTCCTTCCGCCACCTTAATACTTGACCTATAAATATAGACACATAGATCTATTTCCCCATCCCCCTATATATATTTGCATGTACATGTCTTTGTCTAGACCTCCATGAATGCCCTTTGACTCCTAGCTCTTTCCTCCATCTCCCTTGACTTTCCTCCTGCCCTACTACCATGCTTCATCGCCACCTGGGCTAGAGTATACCTCTTCTCTAAGCAACCTTACCCTTGATCGTTTCCCACCAAGCCTGCCACTCCCCCTTCTCTACCATTTGGGGTCCCATGTTTTTCCCTTGTCCCTGGGTTTGTTAACACCACTTCCTTACCCCCCCTACCCCCCCGCCCCAAGTCCCCCCAGAACTGTCGGTCCCGTTGTTTTTCCTCCAGATAGTTCATCCAGCCTGTCCTATTCAGACAGACCTGTGGAGTCACTAACATGCACGAAAACTAGACAGAGGAAAACAAAGCAACAGTATACAACCAGACAACAAAACAACAGAAACAAACCACTGACAAAGAACAGAATAAAACAGTTCACAAGAGAAAAGCTTGTAGTTAGTTCAGGGATCGTTTGCTGGCCCTTAGGAGCGTTTTCCAGTCCAGTCTGTTGGGGCACCATGCCCTGGCCCCAAAGTCCACTTTCAGCATTCCCTGGGGACCTTGCCACTCCATTCCCTTGCTGTTCCGCTGCACTCCCCCAGTGATTTGCCTCGGTGTGGTGGGATCAGGTCAGGTGCAATTCCCACTCTGTGTCTCCGGTGCTGTCCCCTGTATCGCCCTTAGTCACTGAGGGGCATCATGTCTCATAGTGGGGCCAGCCATGTTGTTCTCTCTGTGGACTGGCTGCTCTACTCAGGAACATCATCATCACGGCCTGGTGGGCCAGGCTGTGCTCCACTCTCTCCTCCTGCCCCTTCATCTGCTCCCGTGTGCTCTGATCAAATATGTCCATCTCCCAGAGCTGCAGAGTCAATGTCGTCCTTTGGAACAAATTCTTTCCAGGGGAGGGGCAGGAATCCACTTAATTTATGGTGCTGGGGCCAGCCTCCCAGACCTCTCCACCGGTTCCCTCCTCCACACTGGGATATTGCGTTCACTCCTTGCGACACTGGGTTGAAGTCTGGTCCCACTTTCCCTGTGGAGATATAAACAATACCCTCCCCTTGGGTGGATTAATGCCCCATGACCCCACTACCCTTTTCTTCCTTGTATTCATCCTTTTGTTTTCCTTTCCCCACCTCCTCCACCATTGTCTACCATGTACATCCCTGGTTTTGGTCTGGGCTCTTCCATACTATCCCGTCTTCACCCCTAAAATGTTTGTATACAGTAGCTTTTTTCCCTATGCCACTTTTGCTTTTTTTAAAAAAAAAAATTTTTTTTTTAATTCTTACCTCAGCGGACTCATGTTGTACTTGTCCTTTTGTGCCTGACTTACTTCGCTTAGCATGATTTCCTCCAGTTCTTCCCATGCCGATATGTGCCTCATACGTTCATCACTGCTCTTTAGTGGAGTATCCATTTCTAATAGGATAAAAAACCAAGACTTTGAAAAAGAACTTTCATGGTAATGCCGCCCCTCCCCACCCCCGCCCCCCGCGAAGTGTTAGCTGGGAGGAGGGGCGGGGGTCTGTGCGGGCAGGGGATGCAGAATTTGAATTAACACAGAGACCAGAAGGTAGAGACAGAGCGCAGCCACAGACACATCCTCACCAGCTCAGCTGCCTGAGTAAGTGAATCACTAAGGGTGCTTCTGCGAATTGGAGCCGTCCACATCATAGGATGGTTCTGATTGGTTAGATGTGAGTAAACAAACATTCAAATACCTGCAGTGTCAGCCGGCCTTTGAATGAACAGCAGAGAGATGGCAATCATTGGCGAGATAATGGGCGTTCATCCCATTCCCTCAGGGCAGGGTGGTGGGAGGCAGTGAGATGTTACACCCAGCTGGGGTACAACTGACTCATCTATAAGCCGAACTCCAGTTTTTCAGCACATTTTTTGCGTGGATAACTTGGCTTATACATGAGTATATATGGTAGGTGACAGTTTTCCATCATCTTTAATTATAGGTCATGATCATGCTAAAGGAAGTTCTAAGGCATTTATTGAATTCCAAACATAGTCTTCCTTATAGTCATTGTGTATTAGCAGTTCAAATGATCATAGGTAGTTAAAATTTATCACCCTAGCTAGAATTGTAAATTCATTCTTTGCATATTGATTCAGAGGCATGAGAAGCCAAATATGGCCAGAATCATTGCTGTCTTTTTGATGGAAGTATGTCACACTTTGGAAGTAAAGCTCTAGACTATCTGAATATGAAGTGATAGTGCATGAAACAAAATACAACAACAACAACAGCAACAAAAAATTCCAGTGTATCACAGGGGTAACAGTGAACAGACCACTTGCATTTCTATTTCTCAAGTCATGAACCTGTGAATCATGGCAGCGGGAATACTGATACATTATATTAGACAGAGGCTGCAGCAATGGAGTCAAGCATGGGAGCAATTATTAGGTTGGCCCAGGCCTGTGCAGTGTTTCATTCTGTTGTGCACGGGGTCGCTATTGTTCACAATCAACTCAATGGAACTTAACAACAGCACAGTATACTAGGAGATACTGCTCTTGCTCTAAAAGATATTACTACGTTGCTGGTATTGTAACATTCAAAGTTCATTCCAGTATTCTGTCAAGCGAGCTGCTTCAGGATGATGGAGGACATGTTAAGACCAGTGAATTGTATAAAGATGAACATATCGACACATTTTATTTGCTTTAAAATGAATTCAATGATGGAAAGAAATGTTAGAGGCAAGTAAACAAGGCATTCTGTAAGTGGTTAGACTTTGGCAGACTCACTGCATACAGGGAACACAAATTCATAACATACTAATGGTTAACGTAGTAAGATCGATGGGCAGCTTATCACCATAGGGAATAGGGGAATACAATGATTTAGGTTTCATCCCTGAATGCTGTTATATTTAGAATTCAGCCATAGATACAACCAGGTCATCCCTGGTCATTGGGAGTTCATGTTGTTGAGTCCATGAATAACCTCCATCCCTCACGCTATGATCACTTTCATTCAACAAAATTGGCAATGACAGGGTTTTTTTGGAAAAGAGAATGAAAGGTATCTACAGAACAAGTCATCTTATCAACCTTATTATTAAAATCCTTCTTAGCTGTGGTCACAGTGTACTGAGTTTTCATGTGAGGCATAACTATTTCCAAATGATTTTCCCACTCATAGAGGTATCTTCACAAACTTCCTCCCCAGTTGTTTTTGTTATAATTCCTAATTATGTTCCTTCCAGAACTCCAGCCCTCAAGGTAAAACTTTCATCAAAAATCAATATGTAATTGTGGATAGTTATTCTTTAAATAGGAAAATTAAGAACTAGTCACACTACTCAAAATTCTGCTAACTGGTAGGATTCATCTTTATCACTTGCATTCAAAGAGGCCCAACCACGTGCTCTGGTTGCTTCAGCTATCCACTCCCAGATGGTCTGTGAGCAGATTCATCTATAAGCCAGGCCTGAGTGTAATCTTAGTTGTCTTGGTATTGGGAACTTCTGAAGAATTTGACTTCATTACACCAATTGACAAGATTTGGGGTTAGTTTTGTTTTATGAAGGGATGAGGAGCTAAAATTTATCTCTAAGTGCTGCTTTTGGTGTATTGTTTAAAGTCTGAATTTTTCATATACAATTAAGATATCTAAAATTAATTAGATGTTGGAATTCTTTAAAGACTTTGATCATCGCTGAAGACAGACGTGTGCATAAGTAAGCATGGTGAAGAAAGCTAATGGTGCCCAGATATCAAAAGATATAGCGTCTGGGGTCTTAAAGGCTTGAAGACAAACAAGCAGCTATCTAGCTTGGAAGCAACAAAGCCCACAGAGAAGAAGCACACAAGTATATGTGAACACAGGTGTTGAAGGGATCAGTAGCAGACACCAAAGGACAAAAACCATCATTGTGTGATCACCTTCCCCACATAAATGCTGAAGACCAATGTGTGCATAAGTAAGTGTGATGAAGAAGGCTGATGGTGCCCGGCTATCGGGAGATACAGTGTCTGGGGACTTAAAGGCTTGAAAGTAAACAAGTAGCCATCTATCCCAGAAGCAATAAAGCCCACATGGAAGCAGCACACCAACATGTCTGATCATGAAGGGCCAAGGGGACCAGGTTTCAAGCACCAAAGATGGGGGCGGAAAAAAATCATATCATCATGAATGAGGGAAGCGCATGATGGAGACCCAATGCCATCTGTAGACAACTGGCCATCCCTTGCAGAGGAGTGATGGGGAGGAGATGTGTCACTCAGGGTTCAGTGTAGCAATAATGAAACTCACAACCTTCCTCTAGTTCTTAACTGCTTCCTCCCCCCAACTATCATGATCCCAATTCTGCCTTGCAGACCTGGTTAGACCAGAGGATACATGGCGGTACGGATGGGAACTGGAAACACAGGGAATCTAGAACAGATGAACCCCTCAGGACCAACAGTGAGAGTGATGATACCGGGAGGGGAGGGGAGGTAGAAAGGGGGAACCAATCACAGTGATCTACATATAAGTGGATGAAGGAAGACGCCAGGCAGTGGAAGATAAGATAAAATAATGATTTGTGTATTGTTAAGGGTTCATGATGGAGGGGAGAGGAGGGAGCGGGGACAGAGAGGGAGGGTAAAAAGGAAAATGAGGAGCTGATTCCAGGAACCCAAGCACAAGGAAAATTTTGAGAATGATGAGGGCAACGAAGTATAAGTGTGCTTTACCCAATGGATGTATGTATGGATTATGATAAGAGCTGTATGAGCCCCAATAAAATGATTAAAAAGAAGACCTTGATCATTAGTTGAAACAGGAATTTTCTAAGGTATGAAAGATGTGTCCACTGTGAAGGAAGGTGGTATTTCAATCAATGAATTTAGTTTGGAGATAAATGGCCTAACCTTCTGACATTTCTTACCACTTGTCTGTCAGTGTGTGTGTGTGTGTGTGTGTGTGTAGGAAGAAGTATGGAAGGCTAAAGAAGAGCTAGAAGCTTTACATCTATGTTGAGTATGCTATTCTGAATTTTTAAATGGCTGGAGAAGATATGAAGGCTGTTTGGATATTAAAATAAATAAAAAGGAAGATAGAGAGGAAAAAGAAATGAAAGGGATAAATGTAAATTGGAAAATGAGCATGCTATCTCTAATATCAGATATTTCATTTAACTTTCATAGGGTGCTTATATGTTTCAGTTGGCTTTTTAAAGTCATCATTTTATTGATATCTCCTTCATGCACCACACAGTTTAATCATTCAGTCATATTAAGAAGAGTCGGGCAATCATCACTACAATCAATTTCAGAACATTTTACTTTTGTACTCATTGTTGTTAGCTGCCCATTTCCCACCAACTTCCCCTGCCTTTCCCCCTGGTAATTCTCACCCTATTTTCTGTTTCTATAGAGTTCTAATTCTGGATTTCATATACAGAAAATCATATGAAACACAAACAGGAAGGAAGCAAAACAAATAAAGCAACAACAATAATGAGACAAATCATAGAAAAACTACATGGGAAGGAAAGCAGAAAATATAAACACTTAAATGAGTCAACTTAAAAATGACTCAAAGGGAAGATCAAATGAGATGACACTACACTTTAATTTAAATCTGTCTACCCAAATCAACTTTACAATCCTCTCTGTCTCACAGCATATCTATCCACACACTGGACTATGGACACAGGGTATTCACAGGTGGCTTACTCCAGTTGGGGACTCTACAAATGAATTTGGGGCTTCCAGTGTCATCCATAGCCTTCGGCAAACTGGGAGTTTGAAATGTAAGCTCTGATGATACCGTTCCCTCCTTAGTACTTAGATTTTTAATATTTACAATCATCAGATCACATAGGCTCATGGACTTCTTCCATATGAACTTAGTAGATGCCTCACTTCGATGGCTGCTTATTTAAAAATAAGCCTTCAAGAGACACTATTATTTCTGCTAGCTGGACCCATCTGTTTGGTTTTTCCCCACTACACTTTGCTATTGCTCCCATAGCTTCCGAAATCTCTTCATGAAGTTGAGCATTGAGGAGGGCCTTGTCATAAGAAGGACGTTTTCTTAGATTGGGGATAGCCTTATCTGTGAGCCCCAAATCCACTTACATATTATGGCTCATATATATCTCTGCTTTACTTGAGAGACACCATGATAATTTTATGATAGAGATCATTTCAATAAATCAAACCCCTGGAACATAGGCTGTTCTACTGGTAGTATCAATTTAGGCCATGGTATAGCATATAAACATTCAGGGTTTTTTTTTTCAAATGGAATCTGAGGAGTATGTTGGTGCAATTGAATCATCTTCAAAATACTCACTGCTACATTAAATTCAGAGAATATTTCTTGACCATGAAACAAAAATAATGGAAGATAAACTAAAAACAAAACTCTATTTTTGTAATTCAGAAGATGTTTACCAGTCCTTATAAATCATGTAATGAATGGAAGTTATGTATAAATTCAGATGATAATTTTCTTACCTTTATTGACATAATAGAAACTATTATAAAAAAGGAGTAGCGGTAAACAAACATCACAGAGATTTTCATTAATTAGAGGCTTTCAGTACAATGCAGCCAATTATCTGTTCCTCAATGACAGCCCTACAGAAAATGTCTGAAACCTATAGCTACATTTTTAACCACGAGTTTATACAAAGCGATGTGAAATGCAGATTTTAGTGCCAGCACATGTCACACCCCATCCGCCTTTGGACAGCAGACTTTCCTTATTCCTGAGATTGCCAAATGAATTAATAATAATTAGCTGCTTAGAGCTAGAAAAACCGATAAGCCATTTGCTTTCTCCTTTGCAATTCATTTGCTTCTTTTGTTTAATCACAATGAACCAATCATCTTCCATTTGTGACATCACAGTCACTCCCATAGCAACAGGCATATCCTTCTATCACTTCAGTATGGGAATAATCAGGGAGCACATATGAATTTGTGAAGGAGAAAGAACATATTTATATATAAATACACTAACAACCAGCAATTGCAAGAAGTGAAAAATAGAGAAAAGAGGGAATATCTCATAGATAAGGCTTCCTTTTTAAATGCTAATTTTACCTGACTGTAAACTTCATCTTTTAAAACCTTTCTCCCATTATTATTGTCATACCTTGAGTGCTCACAGCTGATCACCAGTTCACTGTGACCTTTCTGAAATCACAAGCCATCCTTTCTCTTTGTCACTGTGATAATGGAATGGATCAGCTTCTTCCTGCAGACATTATAATGGAGTTCAACTGTCTATGGCATACTCTAATGAAAAATACTAAACCTTTCTCATCTGTGCCATGCGCTGCTATAGTACACAGCAGATGCCCTGCCTGGAGATGTCCATATGGCAGCCTTGTCTCTGTGATATTTCCTCTAATGTCAAGGGAGACTGCAGCATGGAATGGATGTTGCGGGTGCCATTTGGAGGCTTAGGTACAAGTGCATGGAGTGAGAGCTACTTTATCTAACTCTGTTTATAGCCACTACACAGTGCCAGTTAGTCACTCTTTGACATCACAGTAGGACTTACCTGCTCTGGGGATTCCGGGAACTGTGGTGGTGCAGTGGCTATGTGTTAGGTTGCAACCTGAAAGGTTGGAAGTTTGAAACCACCAAGAACACTGTAGGAGAAAGACTAGGCTTTCTACTCCTGTAAACAGTTGCAGATTGGAAACTCATAGGGGTCCTTATGAGCCAGCCTTGACTCCATGGTGGTGAGTTTTGGAGTTGTTCACTACCAGCCCTCCAGACACACCAGAAACAAACAAACAATCAATCTCACTGCCATCACGTTGAATGGGATTCATAGTGACTCTATAGGACAATAGAACTGCCCTCATCTCGTGGAATTCTGGGGCCATAAAACTTGATGGGAGCAGAAAGCCTTATCTATCTCTGGAGGAACAGATGGTGGAATTAAACCGCTTACCTTGTGCTTAGTAGACCAACTTATAACCCATTTTGCTGCCATACACATAATACCCACTTTTTTTGTTACAGCTATCTGAAATTCCATTAAAACAAAAATTTTCATGGAATGTGACCAAAATGCAAACATACCAGGCAAAGGAAATATGCTGACTTATATCCCCATTACAAAAAATGAAAACAAACCAAAAGAGTATTCTGTCTGTCAAAGGAATTGCAGTGATTATGCACTGGGTTACTAAGGTTGGCAGTTCTCCCACCAGAGGCTGTGTGGGGAAAAGATGGGTCTTTCTATTCCCATTAAAGAGTGACAGTCTCAGAAGCTCACAAGGATCACTAAGAGTCCCCATGGATTTGATGGCAGGGAAGGAGAGAGTAGGGCATGGGGTGGGGTGGGGTGGGGGGTGGAGGAAAACTACTTCCACAGATAAAAATTCACCTGAAATCACCAAAGGACTCTTTTGTAGGGCCAATATCACTCAGGATCATTGTCCCAATGTTTTTTAACCAGGTGTTTCAGCCATGTGAAATGATAAATCTCATTAACGAAGGAAGTCAAAAGACACAAGCAAACGTGCCTCTAGCTGGAAAGAATGGATACCTAGCCACCGCAAAGAATCATCAATTAAAGTTTACTTTATTGGGCCGAGGAGATACATGTTTTGCAAAGGATAATAAATTATATCAGCACAATCATTATTGTCATCCCCACCTTGACCTCAGTGGAGACAATGGCATTAGTGGCATTAAGGTAATCCAGATTCTGGTACACCAGCCCTGTGATCCTGAAACTGCTCTACAGTAACCTTATCAAATTTCCCTAACTCCTCTCAGTGAATCGTATCACCAGACCCTCCTGATTCTGAACTCAATGTGTTATTACTTTTCCTATACTTCCATATTGCTATATTATTTTAGGTTATGCAACAAATGTTATCTAATTCAACATAATCATAACATCATCAACTAAACCATTCTTCTCATAACTCTACATTTGTAATGAGGATGCATGTGTTCACTGCCTTTCTATGCTAAGTAACAAAAGGCCAAAGTAGATACATTTGTATTTATCACTTACATTGCAGTTCATTATTTCTCCTTCAGAAGTTGACTTAGAACGTGTCTATGCTTGTCAAGCCAAAAGGTTTAGTGAAGGAATTACATCAGTGTTTCCACCTATGGTTCTACTGTGGGCAAAATAATGTGAGGAATTAGAGCATGCATTTACCTCTGTGGAAATTGACATAGACAAATCGTATGACTCAAATGTGTAGTCTTTTCTCTGGGCATGCCATTGAATAAAACCATAAACACATGGTAACTAAAAGTCACCACTTTAACATTATATACCTCATGGATTCATCAAACATATATACAGCTCATATTCACATTGGGAAAAGAGGTTGTGGTCTAAACCTTATAGCGATTCATGCACATTTAAAAAAATAGCATAGTTTATATTAAATTTAAAACTTAAACTATTTTCCTAATCACCTTTTATTATAGTTTCCTAATTTTCTCAAAAGTGATAGTAGTATCTATAATTTTTCCCCATGGAGTTCAAGTAAAACAATGTACTACATGAAACATGAGAATGACCCATGAATGCTAAACTAAAATAAGCTATCTATAAACAGTTTACACTCCCCTGAAAACACACACACACACACACACACACCAGAGCAGAGTTCAGTGTCTAAGAGAAAAAAACAAGGAACTCATAAAACTTCAATGATACCAAGCAAAATATACTGTTTCTGGAATATCTTGTCAGTACATTGCTCACCTATGTCAAGACTAATGGTAAGGCTTTTGTCTGGACTTCTTTTTGAATTGCCTCTCTAGGACAATTGAAAGATGCAATATCACACCCCAAAATGATAATCACTCAGGCAGTCTATAACCAAATACAAATGGTCTCTGGTTTCCTGCCAGTGGCTTTTCTGGCAAATTGGATGAAGTCTTGATTGCTGACTGGCACGATGACTGTTTGATGTGTGAGCCCTGAGGTTTTAATAATGTCAATCGTATTCTTGCCTCCCTGAGAGTGAAGAATTTGGCACTCACCTTGTCCTTCATGACTGCCAATCGGATCTGGGTCGCTGTATTTCTTTTTGCTATCATTTCCTCACCCTCAAGTTTTAATAACAGAGCATAATAGCAGTCCAATCCCCTTAACTACAAGCCATCCTTGGCCTCTAGAAAGATTCTCACTCAAATTACACATTATTTTGAATTATACATGGAATAAAAAACTAATAACTGATTACTTTCCTGTTCTAACACCATACATGTTTGAATGAACCTTCTTACAATTTTTGCTATGAACAAAAATATGTGATATTTATCTATCATATGACTTTTGATTCATTGATTGATGCACCTAACTCATTTAACACATCTTTGTTTGTTTGAGAGGGACTTGTTTGTCCAGTTAAATTTCAATTTTCCTCATTTTTAAAGCCACTCAGACCTTTATTTAGGTTTCAGCAATAAGGAACCTGGAGGGATATACTTATTTGTCTGTTTTTAATGAAATATACTGTATATAATAGCACACCCATTTCAAGAAATTAAATAAAGTCAAGATCCTATTAAACCCTCCATATATGTGGATTTTTTTCGTTTTACTTCAATGGATGAGTAATATGTGCCAGATACCATTTTAGGAACTAGAAATACAATTATGTGACAGAGCAAGCACCACCCTTAATTTCATAGAACACATTTTATTGAGGGACAATTAATATCAACTATCTAAATCAGTTTTTAAGAAACCCTGTAACCATGGTGATGCTCTAGAGTTAAAATGCATAGTTCCAGGACTATGGAGGAGAATTTGGCTGTCACAGAGATTACAGACAGTCGACCACTGAGCTCTTATGAAGAACGATGAAGAACAACATTCCCTGCTGGAAGCAGAGAACACGCCAACTCATTGGGATGTGAGAAGGATTTGATTGTGACGTCTGAAAGGAACAAGAGAATGCTAGAGTGTCTGGAACAGAGAGCTGAATGGATAAAGATGAAAAGATCATGAAAGATCTTCCAATCAAGAAATGTAGAGTCTAGCTTAAGAACAAGGAGATTTGAAAGACAGTAAATGAAAGACATAATTCAAATATATATTTTGAAAATAATATTCAAGCTAGAATGGAAACATTAGTGGACTGGAGGAAGAAAAAGTAAAGAAAGACAGATTAGATGGCTAATATAAAAATCTGAGAAGGAGAAATTTTGTAATTTGGATGGGTATTAGTAGCATTTCCAGAGATCAGAAATAATGTAAGAGAAATAAATTGAACTATGTGGGGCTCTGAAGGTCTTTGAGATATTTAGGAGATGCCAGGTGAACAGATGGTTAAACCCGTCTGGTGGTCAAAGAAATTGCAACTGATTTTTTTTGAGTCACATTATGGTTTTATGTAAGTAAGATTGTCATTCTATGTGTAGAAATGAATGAACTTGATAAGGCAGAAATATGAATGATAAGAGATATGGAAGGGGAGTTGACTTTCCATTTATAAAATAGTTTGTGCACCATAAGTATTACATTTCTCCTTTAAATTTGTGGTCCAATAAGTAACATTATCTAGAATGATCTTATACTGAACAAAACATAGGACCATTAAAGCTGGTTTTAAATTTTAGGGAAATATACATGTTTATAATAGTTCTGATATCTATCAGGTTACTATTTAACACTTTTCTCTGTAAGATTGACAGTTTGCTCATTGGTCCTTAGCTTTACTTGAAGACAAAAGAATAATCTATCATGATGTAAATTTTAAATTATGTTGTTTGCTTTTAGAGTTTCTAAATCTATCATTGATAATTTTGCTTAGAGTTTCTTATAAGAGGACACTTCCTCCTCATAACTCTTGTTTGCTCTTAATTCAGAATACTTCTGACAATGTAAATTCCCCTGATTTCCAATAATCAGGTTATTCTTCCCCTCCAGCTAAAACCTTAGAATTTTTTTTAACATGTAAACTCCCCACCCCACCGCCTTTGGCTTCAGGGATTCCCTTCATCTTTGCTCACGTGTGTATTTGCAACCCTTAGATGTCAGGGCTCTCCAGCACCACGCTGCCTTTCCTGCCTTCAAATAAATATCATTATATGTCATGCTTTGCTCTCCTTTCATAATTTGTATGCCTTTCTTATATTCTCTCTCATCTTCTCCATTGGACATTTAAAGAAACCAGACCGTCTACTCGTCTACTCTAAGTATTATTTTTGAGCGGTAGGCACTTCTTCCATGGATCAGATAGGCATTTATGACTCTGAAGATAAATGGTGGGCTATGCAAGGAGTAACCTCAATGACTTCAGGGAGATTTAAGACTAGCTAAATGTAAGTGTTCCTGCTCTCCCGTTTTCTTCTAATTACCCATTAACAACAGGTACTGTCTTAGGTTGGCTTCTCTGGTGAATCAAAAGCCGTGGAGCTTACGTAGTTATGTAGATAGAAGTTTATATGAAGAAAATAGCTCACATTGCTGTAAGGTCGGACAAGTTCTCTAGTCACGTGTCAGATGTCAGGCTGGAGGTTTTGCTGAGCTGACACATATAAATCCAGGGGCCAATGACCTGAATGCCGATCAGAAGGCAGCCTTCTGGTAGGAAGAGCAAATGACTCCACGGCCCCCAGGAAGGCCGGCAGGTTGCTGATGACACTAGACTTACTCTTGAAATGTCCTCCACACCAGCACCCAGAAAGGCATATACTTTGGTTGTTTAATCATACTTAATTGATTCTATTTTAATCATAATGACCTAACTTTTCAGTATAAAAGATTATATACATATATGAAATAACTTGAAATGAATCAAACAAAATAACGCATTAACTCAACGATCATGCTTCTCACAGTATAAGGGAAGAAGAGGTACAGATAGGAGGTGAGCAGAACCGAGTTTGTCTTGGGAAAGTTCTATGAAGGTGCAGGGAAGGTTATGCTTGACTTAGTCTAGAGGACTCAGCGAGGTTCTTGGATGGGAGGGGAGCACAGAGCTGATATGAAACTACTCAGAGAAGAAACAATATGCTATGGCCAAAGGCTTATGAATAGTGTTCTCAATGGGCTAGTGATAATCTGCTGAGCACTTGTGAAGCTAGCTTGCAACCCAATATGAAGAGTCAACTAAGTAGGATGACCTGATCCCGAGATATCTAGAACACTTAATACCTGTTACTATTAATACAAAGTTTGAGTATTTCCTCAGTGCCCAGTTTAGATAACAGATTACATGATAATCGTGTAATGATATGAGCTGTGACGATATTGTGTGAATTGATGATTTTCACCGTGTATCCTACAGAACACTAATACTAAAATAGGTGGATAGGTTTGCTGAAGAGAAAGCTTCTGCAGACAATTTCAAGCATCTTGCATCTGACATCGCTCCTTCTTGAAGATTCACAATGCTTGCTGACAAACTGGGATGTAGAAGTTTTTGTTTTAACATTTTTATAGTGAAATGTTTTGTATCCCTATATACCAATTAATACACCACTAGAGTAGAAAAAGTTGTCTACTACTTGAACTGTTGTCTCAGAGGGAGAATGTTTTTTTTAACTGTCTGGTTTAGGGGTTAACACACACTGGAGGTGGGAAGATTAATTATTTTTAGCATTTTTTTTATTTTGTTATGTCTTATTGTGTTCTGGAAGGTTGTATTTTTTAAGAATACATGTAGTTTTCATTATGCATAATTTTCCAGAAACACATCAATCGTTCATTAAAAGGTGAAGTGGATGCACCCTCTCTTTGAACATGAGTCAATTTTTGTATTGCCTTTGCTAGTAGACAGCTGTTTAAATTGTATTTGATACTTTCACTGTTAGGTTATAAAAATAAAACAAAACACTGTAATCGAGCTGATTCAGACTCATAGTGGCCCCTCAGGACAAAATGAAATTGTTGCACCAGTTTCTAAGGCTATAAACCTTTAGGGAATCAGACTGCTTCATCTTTCTTCCAAGGAGTAATTGGTGGACTTGAACCATCAACTTTCCACATAGAGCCTGATGCTTATCCCAGTACATTACTTGGACTTCTTTCAGTTATGAAAGGTGGGACAAATTGTGCCTCATACTTTCTCAGCACATCTACATTTGCAAGCCTGAGCTCTCCTAAAGAAATCCCAGACCCATGCTATTCTGTGCTAGGAATTCATGAAGAGTAAAGGAGATACCTGGGAAGCTCTAGCTATTTCTCCTCAGCTTGTGTAGTCCTTCCTGGCCAGGGCTTCAAGTCTGAAGATGAGAAAGACCTTGAGATAGCACTAGCAAAAGAAACTGACTGAAAATATTTAAGACACTGACAACTCTGTCTCTGATCCTGGCCCTCACATTCCAAATTGAGAGATCATAATGAATGATCCTTTCTCCATGCCACAAAGCTCACTATGTTCCTTTAATAATGGCAGCAGGTAACTGGATTCATAACAATTTTTAGTACTAGTCTTACAATAATTATAGAACCTTATAAAATACAGTTAAATAACAATTTAAAATAAACTGGTGTAGAGAATATTTAAGTAGAAAAACAAAAAAGAAGCTAAATCTTTGTGATAAATGGAGTCGATATTTGAGGGATCCGTTCAAAGAGTATAATAAAATGTTCTTAAATTTGTTAGAGTTGGGTTCCAAATTTTGTTATATATTTCCTAATAGTAATAGGCACCTTGATCTATTACTGCACAATTAGCCTTAATGGGGAAAAATTACTTATTAGAGAAGAGCGCATCTCACTAACACCGTAGATGGAGTAGGCAAAGAATACAGCAGAGGGCAGACCAGTTAAAACAGACAGCAGACAAAAGATACTAACGTTTTGAAAGTGGAACATGACAAGAGAATGAAATATATTGGATATGGTTTTAGATACCTATATCTACAGATGTGTATTTTTAGCATTGTATTTATTCAACTTCAGGAGAAAATTCTAAATTGATTCAGAATTTTTTAGTGACAGAAATTATGAGTGAGATGGTTCCAAGAAAAATGGTGAAAGTAGGATAAAATATTTGCCAAATAATTTTATTTTATGTTTATAGGCATTCATTTACTAAACAGCAGATGGACATAAAATATTTTTTTACAAAAGAAAGTAGACTTGTAACAAGCTCAACGTCAGTCAGTCATCTCCTGAGAAGTGACTGTGGCAGACAATGAGGACGTTTGGGAAAATGTTTCTGGAACAAAAGGAAAAGGAAGAGCCTGTGGTGGGAGGGAAGCGCATGTAAGCAAAAGAAAGATTAGTAATCAAAGAAGAGAATGAATAAAAATAAAAGCCATTAAAACAAAAAGATGAGTTGTACAAGGGCGAGGCTGATGCTGCAACTCAGTTATCGGGTGCAAAAGAAAATCAAATCAACGTTGAGTATTTATCTGTTGTTAATTATGGATTTCTGAATGTCCTTAAAAAAGCAGTTTAGGCACAGCAAGGAATTACTAAACCCGAATGAAGCCCAAACAAGAAGAAAGTTAAAAAGAAATAGAAGAAAGAACCAGGAGGCAAAGGACATTTATAGAGGCCTAAATATAGTCATGTACATATGTAAATATATAGTACTCCCTTAACACAAGAACACTTTGTTCTAACAAACCTGCATTCTGTGATGCTGTGTGACACAAAAGCAGAAGACAAAATGGGTGCTTAAACAAATGTGGTGAAGAAAGCTGATGGTGCCGGGCTATCAAAAGATATAATATCTGAGGTCTTAAAGGTAGGAAGATAAACAAGCATCCAAGTAGCTTAGAAGCAACAAAGAACACATGAAAGAAGCACAACAGCCTGTGTGATCATGAGGTGTCCATGGGATCAGGTATCAGGCATCTAAAACCCAGAATGAAGCCTACCCAATGTGAATGAGGTGGGGTATGGAGCTGAGACCCAAAACCCATATGTAGGCAATTGGACATCCCCTCACAGAGGGGTCACAGAGAAGAGAAGAGCCAGTCAGGGTGCAGGATAGCACCGATTAAACACACAACTTTCCTCTAGCTCTTGGTACTTCCTTCACCCCACTATCATGACCTCAATTCTACCTTCCAAGTCAGATTAAACCAGAGCATGCACACTGCTATATATAAGAGTCTGCAACATGGGGATTCCAGGATAGATAAACCCTCAGGGCCAACAAGGAGAGTACAGATACCAGGAGGATTAGGGGAGGGTCTGGGGAGAATGTGGGGAGTCCATCACAGGATCAAATTAGAACCCCTTCTAGGGGGACAAATAACAGAAAAGTGGGTGAGAGGCAATGGAGGCCGATGTAAGATATGGAAAAAATAATCTATAACTTATCAAGGGTTTGTGAGGGAGGGCAGATGGAGGAGGGAGGGGAAAATGCTGAGTTGATTTCAGGGGCTCAAGTGGGAAGAAAATGTTTTGAAAATGATGCTGGTGGCCTATGTGCAAATGTACTTGACACACTGAAGGAATGTATGGATTGTGATAAGAGATGTAAGAGCCACCAATAAAAGTATTTTTCTTTAAAAAATGAAGAAGTAGTTTAGGCCAAGTATGAGAACTTGCTGGGAATAAAATCTTCAGGTCCTACACATGAATGCCACCTTTAAAACAATCAAACCATTCAGTAACTGGCACAATTGTTGAATAAATCATTGAAGTTAGCATAATGACTATTCAAGATATCACCTATTTTACAAAAGATTTTAAATTCATTTAAACTACGGTGAATTAAAAGATTTGAATTTTAAAATCTGGTTTGTACTTCTGATGTTGATTATGTATTTGATCAAAATTGCAAATACTTGACAATTCTCTCTCTCTCTCTCTCTCTCTCTCTCTTCCCCTTATACAGTTGGTAGGAAGAAGATATAGGAGAAAAAATATCTAGCATAAGAAGTTATGGAAGTATTATTTTCACTTTCATATGCAACCTAAAGTTCAAAAAAATAAATTTAATTTAATACTCCTCTTGCTGTACCAAATGGGTAGATCACAACCCCTCAGACATTGAATAGATTTCTAAAATCAAGTGATAATATCTCAAGATAAGATTCCCTAAAATACATAGATATTAAGTCAACTATCTTATTAAATAAAATTCCCAAAATTATTACAAAATTATTACTTAAGAATAAACATACCAATGTGCACATATGCATGCACAAATCTAACTATATATTTGTGTGTGTCTTTTACCCTGAATTGCAAAATAATTTGATTTTTCCTCAAACAGATTTTCCTGCCCAAGGTAACTTAAAATTTGACTAGTGTTTTACTATGCTATATTACTCTTTCCCCTCCCAAGTATGCCCTAAACCCTCTAGTAAAGTAATTCAGCCTTTCCCATTTTTAAAAAGTACAATTTAAAATTTTCTTATTCATATATGATTCATAAAAAGGGAACCATATTATGTGTGGACTTGTTTATCACCATAAGCTTTGCACAGTACATACTGAGTAGGTACTACAATCATGCAGTGCTTCTAATTACTAGAATTCATAAGTTTATACCAAACCTTTCCTTTTCAGACTGTGAAATAAAGATCCATTATAGTGTGACTGAACCATGTCATTGCATACTTTGGCCTTCTTTCTCTTTTATTTATTTTTTCTCCTCTGGGACATTCAGATAAAGACTTAGTAAACTGAATTGAACTGAACTGAAATTCCAAATAAATTCCTTTCCCAGACCAACACAAATATGAACTATGATAGAAGAAATATGTACATGAACAGACTTGTACAATTGTTTTTAATTTCAATTTCCTATTTCAGTCCTTGATTACTTGTGCAAAAGCTTAGAGAAGCAGTCAGCCAGGGTACAGATATTCAGTGTATATGTTTTAGGTGGTAAGTGTGAAAGGTATATTCAGTATCACAAGGACTTTTGTCAAACGTTGCCTAGAGCAAGGGAGCCTTGTTGGCGGTGTGGTTAAGATTTGGGTTGCTAACCACAAGATCAGCACTTCAAGACCACAAGCCACTCTGAGTAAGAAAGATGAGAATTTCTACTAATGGGACCTACAGGGGATCGTTCTGCCCTGTTCTGTAAGGACTAGACAGAGATGCCTGGGTGGAATTGAGAGAATTGTATATAGTGTAGGGGTGGGAAGTGTCTGGCCATAGGGCTAGGGGATGAAGGCCACACAGGACCTGCAAAATCCTCAATAGCAGCTAATATGGCACGCCTCATTGAAGAGAAGCAGCCCCAGCTGTCACATGGCCATCGCTGCTGTTGCTGCTATCGAGTGGACTCTGAACACTTCTTGGTCTTACATGATCCCAACAATTGTGGCTCATTGTTAGAGCCACTGTGCTCAAACTCACTGCCACTGAGGCCATGCTGACTCAGTGACTCTATAGGACAGTGTGGAACTGCCCCAGTGAGTTTCTGTGACTGGATAGAAATGATCCAACTGCCTGCCCCCTATAAGTTTCAGGGGCTACAATTCATTAAGGGAATAGAAAGCCCCATCTTTTCCACCAAAGCAGTTGGTGGTTTCCAACTGCTGTCCTTGCAATTAGAAGCCCGGTGTGTAACCACTATGTCACCAGACTCCTCACAGCCACTGTTAGGGGTGAGTGAATTAAATGCTTGAACAAATACAGCAGGCTAATTTTAAAGCTGATAATTTTGCATGACCTGAGTATGATGTTATAAAGAGCCAAATGACCATTGACAGAAAGAAGGGAAAAAAAAGTTTCTCACCCCTCATAAAAAAACCATGCAACTGAAAAGAATATATTTCAAATATGATGAAGTAGATCCAGGTACAAATCTCTTTCCTTAATAGCTCTGTAGGTGTGGAAACGTCTGCCAAGATTGGGGGGGTGGGTGTGGTCGGTGAATAGTATTACATATTGCATTCTGAGTCAAACGTAACTGCCGAATGTTTACTTCCTTAATACAAAGGAAGAAAGTAAAGGAGGAGAGTAAGAAGAGAAAGGCAGAATAAGAGAGAGAAAGGGTTAAGGAAGATGAAGAAAATCAGTAGTGGTAGTAGAACTTTACCCTCATCAGATTGCAAAATATCCACCTTTCCAAATATCCCAGATGATTCAGAATCTGAAAAAATAAATTACAATTTGAGTTTTGGATGTGGGGAAAGGGTATGCTTCTCCTGCTCGCTGGAGTCAGACAAGACTGGTCCCACTGTGTAGCCCCCGGCTGAGTGTATCAAGCTGGCTCTGGAACCAAGTTGCTGTCTGTGCCACTCTGCTCTCCTAATGTGCAGCACAAAACCATTTAGTTGTTTGATTTTGCTCCTTTTTGGTAAATAATTTACATAGTTTTGCATTAGCTCAATTTGCAAAATTTGAGCAAACAGTGCAATTTTCTGTAATTATACCAGTGCAAGACAGGAGTAAAGTCTGGCTGAGAGAGGCTTTATCTGAACTGAAAAGACATTTGGTGGAAATGGAGCATGAGAAGAAAATGAAGATGTGCTTAAATTGGCTCTGACCAAAGTGAGAAAGAATAGAACACAATTCAGCTAATGCTCAAACAGAATTGAAAGTTCCCCCCCCCCGCCCCTCCTCTCCCTCAAAGGTCGTCAGGTAGACCTCTGCACATCATGACGTTATGCATAATACAAAATACACTTGTGGTGCCTTCTAATATTATTCTTCCTTGATTAAATGCCATTTTTCTTCACATGGAATCCTTTATTTTCCTAGCGTGCATTTATCGAATATATTGCAATATCCTTCAAGTGCAAACCAGGAAATTAACGCTGGCTGGTAACTCTGTCAGGAGCTCACAGAGTGCCTGACACTGGCCTGAGATGTGTGATGAACACAAGAAACAGGTTTGTACTTCACAACTCTTAACATGGTGTGCACTGTGTGTACTTGTTCCAGCTGTGTACAAGCAAGTGTGTACTCTTACACCTCTTCACACAGAGCAGCAAGTACGTATTTTAATCTTTGAGCTGTGGACAGTTGGAATGATTACGTCTTTTGGTGTAGTTTAATTTGAACTTGACCTAGAAAGGAATGTCTTGCGTCTCTAAAACTAAAGATTAGGCTTCCCTTGACTCTATTAATGTAGTATAGCCAATCAATGCATTATCTGTTGCACAAGACTTCTTAAACATGTTGAAAAGCAAGGATGTTGTTTTGAGGACTAAGGTGTCCCTACTCAAGCCAAAGTATTCTCAATTGCCTCATACACATGTGACATTTGACATGGAAATTAGAAGTAGAATCGCTGTGTTTGAATGATGGTGCCGTTGGTGACTATTGAAAGCACCATGGATGGCAAGAAGAACAAACACAGCTTCTTCGAAGAATTGTAGCCAGAACGCTTATGGGGATGTCTCATGCACTTTGCTGTGTTATCAGGAGAGATCAATCCTTGGCAAAAGACAACAGCACAGGAACAGAGAAAAAGAAGACCCTTGACAAGATGGATCTGCACAGTAGCTATAACAATGGGTGTAAGCGTGACACATATTGGGAAGATGGAGTAGGAGGAGGCAGGGTTTCACTAGGTTGTTCAGAGATCACTGTGAGTCAAAGCCGAGTCGATGGCACCTAACAGCAGCCAGGACGACAGGCAGTTGGTTGAGTGGAATCAGAGTCCAATTCGATCTTTTCCCTTGTCTGTTTTAAAGCCCATACATTGATATGGGAAGCCATGTCAATGTTTAATTATACCTTCAAGAAAGTTCGTTTTCATCTGGACATCTTCAGTTGTTGTCTTGTTGTCTGCTGCAAAGTAATTTCTATATCTAACAAGTCCATGGATAGACTAGAAGTGTCTCATGGAGCTTTTTGACTGTTATCTTTACTGGTCTTTCTTTTCCAAAGTCACAGGGGAGTTCTAAGCACCATCTGTTCCATTAATTCACTCATTTCACTACCACTGAGTCAAGGTCAATCCACAGTGACTCTACAGGACAGGATGGAACGGCCCCTGTGGGTTCATGATGTTATAACTTCCTTACCAGTGTAGAAAGCCCCATCCTTTTCCTTTGGAGCAATGGGTGGTTTGAAACAGCTGACCTTGTGGTTAGCAGCCCAATGTGTAACCTTTAAGGAGCTTTAGGTCAAATATCCACAAAGACTTAAAATAATAGTGTTATACTACTACATGGTACTTAAACTCCCTGGCTAGTCAAGTAATCACAATCTCATGGTAAATATTCAACTGAAATATTAACATATAATTATATATATATTCTTTTTATAAATATCCAAGGCAATTGGGAAATATTCACTTCTTCTGTGAGTCTTAATGAGGGAACAATTTTGAATAAAACATAGTCTAACTCAGGGGCCCCAGGGATGAGTTCTTGATCTTACACTAAGGTTTAATCTGAATGGTTATAATTGGTTACACTGATTTAAATTTCATCTTTATATTTGGGTAGCATCATATAATTATTATTTTAGATGAAATATATCAATATTAACTTATACAGTATTACTATAGTTGTTATCTAGTGTTTTGGTCTGTTGAACTTTACTTACGTCTCTGGTGGCAACAAAAACCTAATTTTCCTTAATAGAACCACCTGTACCCATCTTCACAAGATCCTTCTGGCTTTCTCAGATATCATATCTCATGTCTTACTCTCCTGGCTTCTGAGTTCATGGGGCCTGTTAGCCACATATTGCGTTCTCACATTAGTGATGGCTATATCATTAGACGGGGACCCACAGTTAGGCCAAGAAGAGGCATCCTTGAGTTTTGACATATGAATTCTCTGGGAGGAGATATCCCTTTTCTATTTTAATAAGAATCAGTGATAAAGTAAGGCTCTGGTTTGCTACCTACTCTGGTTTGCTGGGGCTGCCTTAAACAGTTGCCATAACTTGTTGGCAGGAAACCAAATGAATTTAATGTAACCAATGGGTCAGCAGAACCACACTCTGCCTGAGAATGTGAAGGTGTCATCTCACTGAGATTCTTCCACCTCCTGGTGACTCCGGGGACTGTTTGGTTAGTGGCAGCAGAAGTGCAATCGCTCCTTCCATCTTCACACGAGCTTCTTCTTGAGATGCTTTCTCCATTTTAATCTCTTAGAAGGACCTCTTTTCTCGGATTTGTAGCCACCCTAATCTAAGATGATATCATCTAAAGATCCTTATTTATTCGTTTGTTTGTTTAATTACCTATGTATTTATTATGTATTTACTTATACACCCAGAAAGACGCTTCTTCCAAAGAAGATCGTATTCACAGGTTGTGTCTTTTTGCGTGCCAAAATTCAACTTACTACAGAAGGAAAGAATGTCTTAATAGTAAGTTTGAGAAGATATATGGAGCTAAAGTCAACATACTGATGGATGAGAGATGGAAGATAGAGTGAGAGCAAATGAGAGTTACCCGGCAATCATCTGTCCCATCTATGAACGTATTCTGACTTAATGCTTTGGATGGTCCAGGTACTTCATCCAATATTTTGCTGTTGGTAATAGACAAGACTACTGTTCAGAATTACCAATTTCTTTTCTCCCATATTTCCATTAAATTTATTTGACCAATGGAATATTAACAAATATGATGCAAATCAAGTTTTTAAGATGTCTTCCCAAATCCACCAACCGGGAGAAAGATGAGACTGTCTGTGGTAGTTACATAATCTGGTTTCAATTTGGGACATGAGAGAATTTAAGAGTGAAAGGGTGGCGTCTAGTTTTTCCATCAGAAATAGCCTGAGTTCTCTGTGTGGGCATGGCCTACTCCTGATGATTCTGGGAATTACTGTATTTCCTCCTTAGAGGTGGGAAGCTGTCTCTGTCTCTCTCTTTCAGCTGACTCCCTTGGAGACATTGCAGCTAACAAGACACATGGAGCTACACTGGTGCCTTGAGGTGGAGAAGCTATGTAGAGGCCCCTGCCAGCATTAAGATGCTTACAATGCCACTGGATCCACAAGACCTCCCACCCAATGACCTGTGATCTTCCTGAATTCAGCGTCATTGCATGTGTTTCATGAGTCTAAAGAGGACTTCATGGAAGGATATCAGACATAAGAGCTAATATCGGACTTATGGACTTGATATGGACTGGGCTGGGGAATTTTCTTAATATTCAATTGCTCTTGTATATAAACATCTTTTTTTACACTTTTGAGTGTTCATGAATTTGTTTCTCTAGTCAACCCGCACTAACACTCTTCCTATAAAGATTTATAGACTCTGAAACCCTATACACAATCACGGTGAGCCAGAATCTACTCAGTGACAGTAGTTCTAGTTTTGGATTGGCCATCGTTATCAATGGGAAACTGTTATGTTCCCTTTCAGTCTAGGCTCCATAACTTGTATATGTAGAACAGACACAAGATCAACTCACAAGAAGAAGGCCAGTTAAACTGGATTTGCAACTAAAAAATTGACGGATTTAACTGATACCAGCTAACTAGCATATTCTTGATGAGAAATAAATAATTGGTACTTTAAGTCATTGAGCTTTGAGGATGCTTGGTTATGCATCAATAGCTGATTTATTCTTTTTAAAAAGCAAACTGATTTAAGACAAGCATCAGTTGCTTACAAATGAGATGGATTTGACTAATCTGAGAGTTTCCATATCTTTAAAATAAAACTAGGAATTAATAAGTAGTTAATCTGAGTCTTGTAAATGGGTAAATTCAAGGTCTGTTTCAGTTGGAAATTTAGAAAGAGTTGAAGTATAAACCTCAGCTCTCCAAGAAGAGCACACAAAATCAGGGGGGAATATTAGTGATACAAATGGGGAAAAATAGTAATAATCAGCAGGTCTAGCTACCGATTCTAGTCCAATTTCTAAAAGTCACATTGTAAATGTAAGTCAGGCTGGAAACAGTTTTAAAAAAATATCCCTCATGTTATAACAGAGAGAGAATTTTAAAAACCCCTACTGCTACTAGATTTATGGTTTACACATGGATGGATGGGTTTATACCAAGCAATACATATTTAAACACGACTCTGATCAATGTGTGACTGCAGACAAATCCTCTCAGTAATACACTTGCCTTAACCTACTTTCAAAAAAAGATGCAGTACGGCTTCCAGCAGCGGCTTCCAAGGTGATCTGCTCGACCAATTAAATGCACGGCAAGGGTCGTTTTAGGTTTTGCTGATTGTTGTTCTGTATTCCAAAGGGCTGATCTTGATAGGTTTTCACAAGGGGCACGGAAAATCATGCAGGTTTACTAGGAAAAATTCTTAAGAAAATAGAAAATTGTATTGGGGTCGGGGAGGAAGGCGAGGCAACGTTTGTTGAGGATTTTTGCTGTTGTTAATTACAACCAAAGTTTTTCTTTGAGAATTTAATTGGTAAACTAACCCCATCCACCCTTAAGTCCTGTTTTTGCCACTTCAAACTTATTTTGGTGTCCAGACCTCAAAGATCATTTAAAAGGAAGACAATTTTAGACTCTCCAGAATACCAAACTTCTATGTTAAAAACATAATAATAATTTTCTTGGGACTCTTACAGCTCTTACAAAATTTCATATATTAATTATAGTGATCATATATGTGCATATGTTGCCATCATCATTTCCAAAACATTTTCTACCTGAGCTCTTGGTATAAGCTCTTTTTTTTTGCCCTTCCCCTACCCTCCCACCCTCCTGAATCCTTGATCAATTATATGTTGTTATTATTAGTTTGAATCTTTCACTATCCATTGTCTCCCTTTACCCACATTTCTGTTATTTGTCCCCTTTGGGGGTGGGGACTATATATCCAGCCTTGTGATGATTTCCCCTTTTCTCCCCCCTCCCCCTCCCAGACCAACTCCCGACCCTCATGATAATGCTACTCCCACTACTGTTCTTTAGGGGTCCATCTGTTCTGAATCCCATGTGTCAAGAGCTCTTATGTGTACCAATGTGTGTTTTCTGGTCTAGCTACTGGTCCTTTTGTTTTCTCCTCAGGATTGTTTGTCCTGCCTATCTTATATAGATATACATAAGGCAAAAAAACAAACACAAAAACAAAACAAGGGGAAAAGACCAATAGATAGTTCCAGGTCTGTTGGCAGAATTTATATGCTATGTTTTCCAATCAGGTGCCAAGCCCTGTCCCCTGAGGCAGAAGTTTATTGTCAGGATTCCTCAGGGCCTTGGTTACTTTGCTCCCCTTGTTGCCCTGTTGCACTCCCTTTGCGTTTCACCCTGCTGTGTGTTGGGCAAGCTGGGCACACTTCGGCACATCTTCCCCATGGTTCTGCCAACTAACTGTCACATCGTCTAGCACACTGCACATTCCCCATGGAACTGAAGTGTTAATAAAGATCAGTGAAATAACCAATGTGACAGCAAAGTTATTTTAACGAGAGCAGTGACACCTATTTGATTTTTTCATGGTCAGCCCCTAATAATCCATATGATGTCCAAATAGAGTGATAATTGTTTTTATGAAGCCATAGGTGTCCAGATCAAGAGTAGTCATTTTCAATATTAGCAAACCTATTTCTATGCTGTCAAGAGAACCCAGAAGTTGAGTTAGATCTTACAGGACATTTAAATTATCCCCCATCGAGATGGAGACACCTAGAAAAGAAAGACCGTAAATGAATCCTGAATACCAAAAGAGGCGATCCATGGACGTGCATCATGTCGTTCAGTCAAGATTTCTGCCACTCTTCTGCCGGAAACATGCTGAGACAGGATTTCCCTGCACCTTGGAAGCAATGCATGACCGTGAATGTTATGTTGTCCAATGAAAGGACATTAGGAATGATACGTTCCATCAAAAAAAGTCATTAAAACTCTTGTAAAATGTGCTACATCCTTGCCTTCTAGCAGACGTAAAACAGAACTACACATGGTATAGTCTCCATGGCTCTCTTTCATAGTACAACTTGGGACAGACTACCCATATCACCCAAGGAAGAGATAGAGTCTGAACAAGGCGTAATGTACTGTATCAAGTCACTAAAAGTTTGCAGTTGAATGAAATACAGATACAAGGTTGTCCTAAGATTTCTATATAGAATAAGTAGTGATGTTACTGAGCTTTTATGCAAATACCATGATGATACATGTTTCTGAAAATGTTGAACATTACTTTCTTATGGGTGCTCTGTGTGTCTGTGTGCCTCTTATATTGGAAAATAAATATATATCTATATATATATTTGGGGGGGAATCTTTTAGCTGACCTAATTTTTAAAAATCATTTTATTGGGGGCTCGTACAACTCTTCACACAATCCATACATCCATCCATTGTGTCAAGCACATTTTTTAAAAAACAAAAATCATTTTACTGGGGACTTGTTCAACCCTTATCACAATCAATATTTCCAGCCATTGTGTCAAGCACATTTGCACATTTGTTGACATCATCATTCTCAAAACATTTTTTCCTCTTGAGTCCTTGGTGTCAGCTCAATGGGAAAAAAATGAATTCACTTTTATGCCTTTTTCTTCTTTCACGTCCTTCCATCATTGGACAAAGACTTCGGGAAAATAACCTAACCTGTACTTTTACGACCATAAATATTTTCTCCCTTCTTATTCTTCTTTTATTTATAAAAAATGAAATTTAACTCAAAATAGGTTTTGGCTTTATTTTTATTTTGCAGAAGGAAAGAAGTGACTAACGGCTAGGCTTTATTAATTTTAGTTTTTCCTACTACTTTCCCATTATTATCCGTGCTTCTCCTCTCCTGGCTGCCTGGACAGCAGGGCAAGAACGTTGCAAGAAACCATCTTTCACTCTTAAAGAAACGGATGTCCTGTCCTGAGTGTGTCGTCAAGAAAAAAATAAACGGAGTCTCTCCAGAAACTGTGACATCCCTTTGCCTCTAGAGAAGCCGCTGCTTGTCGGTTGGCCAAGTCCTGGCTGACTTTCTTTAAAAATGCAGCCAGTGTGATCTTCTAAGAGATAAATGATGAATAAGGTGGAGACTGTTTATAGTTTGGCTGGGAAAAACAATTTCACTTAACAAGGATGTCGGTTAAAATAATTAATGTAGATCAAGTGGATGTGTGAATAGAGGAGCCTGTTGGAAAGTGATTAAATAAACGCCGTGATGCAGGAGGAAACACAGCGCTGAGACACTGAGGAATTGCTTCTCTTCATGACAAGACTTGTTAGTGGTCAGATGCTCACCCAAGCCCTCGGTGCCAAGGGCAATGCCTCTCTAGATTTAATATAATATAGGATACACTCATATTGAACGACACCAGTGAATTGTATTTCAAACCTTATTTTATTCAAAGATTCTCACAATTTGGATGGTCTTGGGGTGTTCAATTCAAGGTTAACAGATATGTAAGTAAAAATGTAGCTTTTCCTTTTTGAATCAATTCCGTGAGCATTCTCCTGATGTTCGCTGTAGTAATAAGGACTAAAAGGAAGACCCACTCACACTCACACCCCAGAGATGTCCTCAGATCCTGTGTTTAAGGAAAACAATATCAAGCAGAGTGAGACCTGTGGGGTGAAATCTCTAAGTAAGCCTGAGTGAGATTTCAGAAGGGTAAGACGACAGCCTGGGCTCCTGGATCAGACAAGACTTCATGAAAGTCTGCATCTGGCCAGGCAAAGGAGAAGAGTGGTACTTTCGGGGCCCTAGAGCAACCTGAACAACAAACATTGTCATTGTGAAGAAACCAAGTGACGCCGCCCCCAATTTTAGGTAAATGGCTTTTGTTGGCCTGCTTAAAGGAACACAGACCAGGAAACAAATAGTAATGCTCATTTTATTCAATTTTTATTCAGCAGGTTTCATTCATTTAGCTGTAGGGATTTGCTTGCCAGTGAAGAAACAGGGCTTTGAAAATAGGGAAAATGTGTGGGTAAACTGGCTGGTGCAAATGGTAGTGCTGTCAGGTTATAGGAAAGGCCGTGCGAGCTACCGCAGAAACATGAGCACAGAGCACCTTCTGATGGCCAGTTCTTCAGTGACACCCATGGGTCCATAGGAGGTGGAGTCCACTTATGTTCAGCTGCTGGTGCCAGAAAGATAAGCAATTCCTTTGGAGGGTTATGGTCCTTTTGAGACTGAGCAGTGTAGAGAAGAATGCAGAGTGTCACTGTGGACAGCTAGCGAGGATCCCCAGACTTCAAGAATATTGCGGCAATGGGGTAGAAAAGGGAGGACGAAGGGTCTAAAGAATGGCCTGGGATAAAACCTTTACTTCCTATCATTGCTGTGGCCTTTGAACACGTGTCCGAGACGAACTTTTCTGTCTGCTACACCTTGGTGCATTCTAAATTATTTGAATCAAAGTCAGAATCATGTCCTGTAACAAAATCAAGAAATAGAGAAATAAATTTTAAATAGCATTCTGTAAACAGACAGGACATTTATTCCACAAATGATTTGCATTAAAGCCTTCGTGCTAAACCTAAAAAAAATAAAAATAAAAAATCATGCAAATAAGGGTTTCCAATTTCCCAACCCACGCTTTGCCTCACTTCCCCGGGCTTCCTTGTGAGAATTCATCTCAGACAGATGGTAGTGAGTTAACAAGTCTAGACTGTGGGAGTCTATATGTGCATTTGCATCTATATGATTATATAGAATAATTTTTCACTGAAATGGCATGCGTCGTTGGGATGAGCCCCAGGTCTTTACGACTTCTGTCTGCTCTATTGAGTGTGGCATGCGTACCTTTCACTCTGGCCACTACAAAAATTCCACCACAGCTGGAATGGAGCACAACAGCTGCTTGCCAGCACACAGCAACATGGCACAACAGTTTAGAATCATAAATGAAGAAGACAGCCTTCCATAGACGCTGCGGGGGGAATTTAAAGGGAGGGGAAGCAATTAGCTGCTCTGGAACAGAGCCAGGAAAGCAAAGCAAGACTCTGCCCAACATTGGGAAGAATTCGGGATTTCATGGGTCTGCCCTCAGTCTGGAATGGCTGGCCAGCAGAGCAAAAGCAGGCATGAAGTAGCCATGCCTTGGTCCCATGTGGATCTGCAAGGTGGGATGGCCCCCCGGGCTCAACCTTCATTTTCCCCTAATCGGCCTCTTATCCAAGTATGCTCCCGGCCTCAACCTTGTTTGCCTTATAAGATCTGACAAGATCACAGCTTGAGGGAGGAGGTCCGTAACACTCCCTGACAGTGGTTGACTTAGATTTTAATAGAAATGGGCAGAAATCAAGAGACCTTGCGCGTTTGAACACACAAGATTGGCCAGCTCTCATCGCCGAGATTTCTGAGCCTCTCGGTGGCAGCTGGAGTGGAGACCTAGGAGCTGATCTGTAAAATACGTACTGTCTTTCTAATGGGAGCCACTGCATTGCGTTCGTTTAATTACACAGTGTCATGTCGAGTTCCCGTGTGAAATGACACAGTGGAACACGCAGCGACCTGGGATAACTGTGATGAATTGCATCCTGAGTAGAGGTCTGCTCCGAAAGGCATCTGTTGTGGCAAGCAGGTACTTGTGGAGTGACACGCGTCCGCGGGATTGACGATGGTTTTCCCATCCGAGGTCTCGGTTAATGGTAGGAGAATCAGACGTGTAGCTAGAGTCTTTTGCTAACTTTTATTCTACTTTTACTGGTAAAGCATAAGCATACGTTCTACACTGAAATCAATAAAAGCACAATTATTAAGTAAACCAACGCAACTACTGTCAAAGGGACTAATTCTCCGTAATTAGATTAAATGAGGGAACTACTATCAGAGAGGGATTCATTCCAGTACTAGTTGGTTTCCTGAATTTGAAATTTAAAAGAAGATAGAAGAACATAGAAATTAATTGGCCGTGTGAAACACACACACACCAAACCTCACTGAAAACTAACGGTTCCTTCGGACTTTAACTGGTGTGGCAGAGTGAAATATCCTCCATAGAATTTTCAGTGACTGGCATTTTAGAAAGACATGGCCAGGACTTTTGTCCCAGGTTCCTTAGTCCCCTCAGACCTCCCATATCCCTCTATTAGTCTGTCACTGTATTTGCATTACGCAGAGACTTCGTTAGAGAGGTTTATAATTTTCTTTGCAGTTCTTAAAAAGGCCTAAAACAGATATCTAGATGTACCCTGTAGAGTACAGTAGCCAGTAGCCATGCAGGCTATTTAAATGTAAATCGACTAAAAATAAATGAAAGCTTACCAGCTCAGTAGTCACATTTCATGAGCGGTTGTCACATTATACAGCACAGGTATAGAACATGTCCATCATCCCAGAATGTTCTAAAAAGAAAACCAGAACTAGGGAAAAGAAAAACAATCAAATAAAAAAGGTGATTTGTCAACATAATTCTGATTTCCACATGTGCATGACACGGAGACCAAAGACGCTGGTCTTGTTATTAGATACTGTCTGCATGGTTTCTCTCAGAGTGACCCTTTGTACCACAGGACCAAACACTACCTGGTCCGTGCCATCCTCACACTAGTTATGATGTTTGAGCCTATTGCTACAGCCACGGTGTCAATCCGTCTTGTCAAGTGTCTTCTCCTTTCCACTGTCCCTTTACCAAATATGCTACCCTTCTCCAGGGGTTCTCTTGCTGTCATCGAGTCAGTGTTGACTCATGTCAAGCCCCTGTGGGTTTTGAGACAGTAACTTTTTGCAGGAGTAGAAAGCCCCGTCTTTCTCCTCCAGAGTTGCTGGTGGTTTTGAACTGCTCCTATGCAGATTGCAGCTCAATACATAACCAATACACTATCAGGGATTGGTCTTCCCAATATCACGTCCAAAGATCTCCATGATTAAATACATGTTTTTCTCTTTCACTGAAATCATTTCAAATGTAGACACATTTCCTCTGTCTCATATTCCAGTGGCAGAACTATTCATTTATTTTCTTTTAGCCTGCCATTATTTGTAAAGGGCAGCTTTTCCCATGAAATCTTCAAGAATCCAAGCTCCCTAGAATGCAAATTAGTACCATTATTAGGTAAAGCCCTTGTTGATATTTAGTTCCAGAGTATGGAGACCTAATGACAGTAGTCCTGTTGTACAGGCCTACTATAGAGGTGAAAGGAAAATGGCGATGTTTTTTCTCTTTTTTTTTTCAGAAAAAAAAATACTTTTGATTTATAATTTCTGAGTCATAGCATTGACATATTTTTCTCTCTTCACCATTGAATCACGCTTTACCAAACCATTGAAATGTCAATTGGTTTTTCATACCTGGTCACAGAAATGTGAACAATATTCATATATTTCCAATTTGTTTAAAAATATCCTTCACATGATTTGAGAAAATAAAAACAAATCCAATATTATTTTACAGTATTCATATTTGAATCCCAAATAACAAAATGTACTTTTTTCCATTTCACATGTTGAAAAATAGACCTCCTACCAACCCAAATGAAATCATTAATCAATAAACATCTTGATGACAAACTCAGGACTAGAAAAGGATCTTTTGGAGTGACAACCAGAGGACTTCCTCAATAAACGTCCTCATTTCTGCATTTCTTACCTTGAAATCTGGTTTGTAAAAATACAGTACTGCATAGTGTGTGCAGTGGGGGAAAAACCATTTTATGCCTTACATTGTGAGTCTCCAAACTAACTTCTCTATGGGAGTGAATGGACTAGTTTAGGGAAGGGAGAGGTTTTTCTTCTCTCCTGAAATGTGTTATTATCAATAATTCTATTTTATTAATAAGCTGCGGCTCGCTTCTAAATATACCACAAAATTATAAGAAACTACAAGACTCACTTTGCTTATAATATTTTATAATTATAAATTGGAAACTGTGGAGATGAGGTGGGTGGGACGCAGTGTTGTACTATAGCTAGGAAAAAAAATCAATAGCTGATCCTCAGATAGGATACTTGTCCAGAAAGGAAATTGCAAGATGCAAAAGAGCAGATAGGAAATACTATTTCTCTGAAGTTTATTTATTTAAAAATCTAATTGCATCAGAAGCACAGAACACAGGTCTGGTAGATCTATCTAGTCTCCATAACTTGTTGATTCATAGAGATTATGCTAATTTGCAAGTGTATATTATTTACTGACAGAGTCACCCCCCAGGAGTTAATTAGCATGTCTTGTTTAATTGAAATATGCTGTGATAGTGAACTGATAACCTTTACATGGGAGCCTACTACAGTTCCCACTCTTCACCAGTCTAGTAAATGTGGGTAAATCTTAGTGCTTTGGCTATCTCACCAAATGAAAACAACCTGAACACCACAGCCTGAATCCCACTTCTAGAATTTTGCCAGGTTGTGACTCTCCTAATTCACTATCCATATTATCCATTCTATGTATTGTATAGGTTTAAAAATATTAGATGTTATCTAAAGCGCCTATTTAGATCCTATTGTCGAGTCTATCTGCAGTGTGTGCCATATCCTGACGATACCACTGGGTCCCAAACAGTTCCCCTGGCAGGCAGCTTCTGCCATCAAAGTCCCTCTTGCACTGGAGAGCAAGTGTGAGATCAAGTCTTGACTTTCCCTTCTGAATCCCCTTTTCTGATATTGTTTTCTCTGATCTGTTGTTCTAATTTTTGTAATATAGTAAATTAGGAAATATGGAAGGAGACAAATTTCTGGCACAGTCGTGTTCCTTTACAGATGGATATAACTGGAATCCGGAGAATGTTAGTGATTGTCCAGGACCGACCCATCAGTTCATGGCAAATTCAACAGAACAGTCTCTCCAAACACTCCCCATGCCCTCATTAAACATTCCCAGAAAGTGTCTCAATGCCTCTTAATGGCTACAGGTTCACGCAGAGGTAGAATTTCCTCGAGGCATACCTTTTTAGATTCGACTTGTGTTTAGCTAATGCATATACATTTTCAGTACTATAACATGGGAAAATTGATGCTACTTTCCATTTGATGGTAGAGATAATGGCCACTGTTATATAAACATAGCATAGACAAGGCAGAACACATTGTCAATTAGGGGGTCATTTATTTTAATCACACATATGCATATATGATATTTTAGATATAATTTATATGTGCAAAAACCCCACAGCCATTGAATTGTTCTCAACTCATAGTGACCCTGTATACGTTTTCTGGGACTATAAATCTTAACTGGAACAGAACTGAATGCAGTAAGATTGTATATTTGATTCTATAAAATCATTTTTCAATCATGTAAAAATAAACTATTTATTCACCTTTGTTTGGTTCCTAAAAGCTTTACTCATTGGCACACAATAGCACTACTACAAGGAATAAGAATGACTTGGATGTTGTTTAATTTGTTACAGATAAAATTATAATGAATGAGCATGTCTTCAGGCTACCTCACTTCATATAAGTAAATACTTGTTCTTGGATAGCTCCCTTAATTCTCTAGAAAGCAGTGTGTTTCCCTATGAAGGTGATTGTGTGGATTAATTGTATTCCATGGTTTACCCCCAAAATAGTAAAGAAACACTAATGTTCCTCAATGCAGTAATGAAGTTATAGTTAAAATGATAGATTCAGTCTTTATAAAGTAAACAGAGGTGATTTTTCAACACCTTTATACTGATTAAGTACTGGATATAAGAATAAAAACAGTAGAAGAATATGGCATGATAACTAACAGCATGCAAGTCATGAAGAGGAAGTAAAGGTCAGAAGTAAAGTCAAACCATAAGAAATTTAAGTAAATTGTCAGATTTTTTTAACAAGAATGTACTCATGATTAAAGGTAGACTGTACTATAAAAAAAAGATTTTTCGTTTCCATGAAGGTATGCATGCCAATTCTATTTTATTATTATTTAGAACTGATTACTTGACTGAACCAAACAACCAATCAAACAATCCAAAAAAAATCCCCACACTCCCTGCCATTGAGTCCATTCCAAACCAAAGCAACCCTCTAGGATAGGGTAGAACTGTCCCTGGGGGTTTCCCAGATGGTAACTCTTTACAAGAATAGAAAGCCCCATCTTTCTCCATGAAATTGGCTGGTGGTTTTGAACTGCCAACCTTACAGTTAACAGCCCAATGTGTAACCACTTTATCACCAGACTCCCAATGGCTTGCATATTTCCTTCTGTTCTGTGATTTCTGTTCAGAGTGAGATAGTAATCCAAGGCCTTTCCAATGTATTACCATGAGCTGAAGCTCTCAGGACGGTGTTTTCATCACCCCACATGTGAGACTGCAGGAACGAACTGAGTGGTCAGTAATTCCTCTGTTTTCTCTGTTTTGAACAGTGTGCAAAATTTTAAATTTACAGCAAAAGACTCTGTTGTAATACTACCTTACATTCTTGTCTCTCCTAGAATGTTATTGTTTATTCATGAGTAGGGACTATATGATTAGATCTTATTTGCATTTTTATTACACTGATTTCAAGGAATGGTCCTAGCTACTTGGATTCCTACCCCCTTCACAACAGCATTGCAACATCCAGGTATGATGATCTCTAATCGACTGGAACAGAGACAAATACTGACACCCTGCAGACCACCAGCAAGAGACTGAGTCCTATAAAAATAACAGAACATAAGAGATCAAGCTCAGGGAAATAGAAATTCTGAGAAAATATAAAATATCTGTTATGTATGTAATTAACAACTTTCTGTTTCAGAAACTATAGCATGTTAGACAGATTAAGAATCTGTACAATTTAACGTATATAAAGAATTGATGAGTCATAAGGAAGATTCTTTGAAATGTTCAGTGATATCAAGAGAAAATTAATGGAATTTACTTACTTTAAATTAAAACACTCTCCATTGTTTTGAAACCAGACCGACAAGTAAGCAGTGGTACTGGTAATAAAATTAGTGAATATGAAAATCTCTTATTTATGAAGATTAGCCTAAGATATTGCAAGACTAATAATGAAAGGAACAAAACTCTTTAACTTTCTTTATTCTTCAATAAAACTCAAGACTGCTAATGCAAACAGCATCAGCAGCATCAGCAACAACAAAAATGTTTAGCACCCAACAAGATCAAAGTCCCAATGACTATCAGTCAAGTAATTATAATCAGGAATGAAATAATGCTTAAAAGTAAACCAAAACCGTTTCTAATAATAACTCTCTACACCTAGAAAATTGGCACTGATTTAAGAATCAGTAAAGGTTACTACAGAAGGTATAACTGTATAGGAATTTTAAAAACATGCAGTATATCAACAACCCTCAAGGATCTAGAAATAAAATTCTCTCTTAGCTGAAAATATACTTGATAGGATTCATAGAAGATGACATATAGCAAAAATTAAGAAAAAAGGTAAGTCTAATCATGAGAAATAACTAGAACTCCCATACACTTTCACTGGAAATGTAATTTGACTCTGTTGCTTTGGGAACTATGTGGAAGTTTTCTAAAAAGTTCAGCATACGTCTTACATATAACCCAGACATTTCACTTCTAAGAATTAATCCAAGAGAAATAAAAATGTTTCTATACAGAAATGAATGCATGAATACTCACACCGGCTTTCATGTGTAATAGTCAAAAACTCCCTTTAAGTGATTAATAGAAAGTCAAATGTTGGTATATTTATACAGTGGAATACCACTCAGTTAGAGAGGTACAAAATGAACTACTGATATAAACAAGAACAGAGATGAAACACAAAGTAACTATACTGAGTGAATGAAGCCAAATGAAAAATAATGAATGATTCTAAAAACATTAAATCTCAGGAAAACCAAATACATCTATCATTCAAAACAAAACAGTGGTTATCTAAAAGTTAATTTGCCTGATGTGGAAGGAGGGAGGATTTGCAGATAGGCATAAGAAAATTTTGTGATGTGATTTATAATTGATTGGTTATGTTTGTATAAAGGTATATATATATCCAAAGTTATCAAAGGACATGTTACAAATATTTGCAAATTATTTTAGGCCTAGTATATATTAATGTTTTATTAGATACTTTTGAGTTGATTCTAACACATATTCTAACACATGACCTTAACTATAAAATGAAATCCTGCCAGTCATACATCCTGCTCACAATCATTTCTATATTTTAGCTCATTCTTTCAGACACTGTATCAGTCATCATTTTGAGAGACATCCTCTTTAGAACTAACCCTCTACTTTTTCAAACACGATGTCTTTCTAGAGGAACTGGTTCCTCCAAATGGCATGTCCAAAATACATGAATCCATGCCTTGTCATTCTTGATTCTAGGAACCATTCTGGGTGTGTGTCTGCCAGGATAAACGTGTATATTCTTCCGGCTGTCTATAGTATGTTCAGCATTCCTTAACAGTCCCATAACTCAGAGGCATCTATTCCTTTGGGACTTCCTTATTTCTTGTCTAGATTTTGCATGCATATAGCATAATTGACTAAAGGCCACTGTTTTAGTTAGGTGCAGTTTTGTCCTCAAAGTAACATCTCTAAAAAGTCTTTTGCAACATATTTGTCCAATGAAATATCTCATTTGATGTCTTGGCTGCTGTTTGCACAAATGTGGATTGTTGATTGTGGATCCAAATAAAAGTAAATCTTGAAATTAAAATATTAAAAATATCGACAATTTCAATACTTTCTCATGACACTGATTATAGGTTCAGTTTTGAGGATTTCTGTTTTCTCTGTGTTGAGAGGTAAAGACTATGACATTGCTAAAGACTGATCTTCTTCATATAGTTCAGCAAATCTGATTCTTTGTTCAGACTAACATTTTAACATGTCTGGTGAAAGGCCACAATGCTGACACACATCTTTCTTGATTTGTAGGCCAACCCATATCGTTTTCTACTTAAATTATTTCACTTTGATCTACATACATATTCTGCATGAGTACTATGAAGGAAGTGTTATGAAATTATCATTCTTCACAATGGTATCCAAATAGTCAAATGCCGTTTCGGAATCAATAAAACAAAAATGTACACCTTTCTTATATTCTTTATTTAAAGCCAAGATGTATTTGATTTTGACAAAAAAATTTCTTATTTCACTCATGTTCTGAATCAGACTTAAATTTCTGGCAGTTCCCTTTCAATAGATGACTACAGATACTTAAGATAGGCTGGATGAACAATCTGGAGGAGAAAACAATGGGACCGACAGTGTCGGGGGACATGGGACAGAGGGAGCTTGGGGGAAATGAAGTGGTGTTAACAAACCCAGGGACAAGGGAACAACAAGTGATCTGAATTGATGGTAAGGTGGTTGTAAGAGGCCTGGTAGGGCATGATCAAGGGTACTGTAACTAAGAAGAGTTGCTGAAATGCAGGTGGGGACTGAGCATGATAGTGGGACAGGAGGAAAGTCAAGGGAAATAGAGGAAACAGCTAGGAGGAAAAGGGCATTTATAGAGGACTAGATAAAGACATGTACATATGGAAATATATTTATATATGAGGATGGGGAAATATATCTATGTGCCTATATTTATAGGTTTAGTTTTAAGGTAGTAGCATTTGGCCTCCACTCAAGTACTCCCTCAATGCAAGAATACTTTCCTCTGTTAAATTGGCATTCTACGATGCTCACCTTCCTGACACAGTCGCTGAAAACAAAGCCGGTGAACAAGCAAATGTGGTGAAGAAAGCGGATGGTGGCTGGCTATCAAAAGATATAGTGTCTGGGGTCTTAAAGGCTTGAAGGTAAACAAGCAGCCATCCAGCTCAGAAGCAACAAAGCCCACATGGAAGAAGCACACAAGCCTGTGTGATCATGATTTGCCAAAAGGATCAGTTATCTGGCATCAAAGAACAAAAACCCATATCACTGTGTGCTCACCTCCATGATATGATAGCTGAAGACAAATGGGTGCATAAGTAAATGTGGTGAAGAAAGTTGATGGTGCCCGGCTATCAAAAGGTATAGTGTCTGGGGACTTAAAGGCTTGGTGGTAAACAAGCCATCTAGCTCAGAAGCAACAAAGCCCACATGGAAGAAGCACACCAGCCTGTGTGATCAAGAAGTGTTGAAGGGATCAGGTATAAGGCATCATCAGAACAAAAAAAAATCTTACCATAGTGAATGAGGGTGGAGTGTAGAGTGGAGACCCAAAGCCAATTTGTCGGTCACTGGAGATCCCCTTGCAGAAGGGTCTAGGGGAGGAGACAAGCCAGTCAAGGTGTGCTGTAGCAACAATGAATAATACAACTTTCCTATAGTTCCTAAATGCTTCATTTTTCCCCACTGCCTGTAGTTCAAGGGAAACTTTCAGAAAGTTTTATATCATTCATTTTGGGCATTTCTCTATTTATATCTTTAAACATAACCTTTACTTTCCCCGTGCATGAGATTCTTGTTGTCATCTCACAATTAATCTGTTCTTCACTTGTTAGTGTTCAGTTAATCAAATCTGTACTTGATATGGTCTCAAAATTCTGGTGAGATAGACGTAAAGTTGTGCTTTGACTCCTTTTGACCTAGTTTAATATTTTTCAGTTTCAAATTGAATTTGCATATGAATAATTGATGTTCTGTTCAGCAGTCTGCTCTTAACCTTATTTTCCCATTGTCTGTTCCCACAAATGTAGTTTATTTGATTCCTGAGTATTCCATTTGGAAAGCTCCTAGTCCATTATCACTTTCCGTGTTGTTTATAAAATGTATTTACGATGAATAATTCATTGATCAGACAATGATGTATGACATCCTGCCATCATTTTATCACCAATGCCATAGTTTTTATCTTATAATTCTCTTTTCCAAATTTCAAGTTCACTTTCTGGTCTATATGACTTTAATTTTCCAATCTAAGCACATATGCATATCTTGATTGCTTGTTTGATAAATAGCAAATTCAGAAGTTCTTTAAATGTTTACTTTCTTCAACATTGGTATTAGTGTCGTATCTTACATTTGAATAGTAGATGCATCAACTTGTCTACCTTGTCTGTACATGGTGATTATCCTAAAACAGACAGCATTGTACTTCATGATAGATCATGAAATACTATTTTTAATAAGGGATATGGTGCCATTACTTTTCAGTTTGTCATTTCAGGTATGAGACAACTTATAATTTTCTGATTCAAAATGTCCAGTAGAGTCACTTTTAGCTTGTTATTACATGGAATATTGATCATCAAGCATTCCACTTAGTTTTGATAGCTTTCCATTTTCTTTGATTCATACTTTGTGCTGTCCAAGTTCTGATTCTTAATAGAAATTTTCAGCTGTTCATTCTCATATTGATTCATACCAAATTAGCCTCATATCAATATTCAAGCCAGGATAATAGAAAAGACAGTGCTTGCTAGAGTTGTTTAAATATGTGGGTGCCTTTGAAATAATTATAAAAATTTAATATTATCTTACTCAGACCCGAAAAATGTACATGAGAAATGTAAAATATTAAAATGCATATTTATCTAAATTGCCATATAAAATATATTATTTGATTTTACTTAAGTTTTTTACATGTTAATCATCCTACATGATATAAAATATATATACAAATTTTACGTATTACTATTCTGAAGAAGGCATGCATGTTTTCATCGACATTATCAGATATCAGAGAAAACTGAAGGATGTGAAGATAAGGTAATTTTTTCAATGTCAACTAGTAAGTGATTTGTTATTTCATTTTGGGGATTCAGTTGTGAGTGTGACTTCAGTGTCTATTCATTTAGCCCCTCAACTCCATACCTGCTGTTCTAGCAGAGAACAGAAACCTGCCATGTGTTCAAATATGCATCCGTGTCAGTTTACATATGTCCCAGGAATTCAAGGATGAGTTAAAATTAGGAAATCTATTACTGAATGAGTCAGTAGATCAAAGAAGAAAAAAATCGCTATGTATCATCTTAATATGTGCAGACAACCATTTGAATATATCCAATGGCCCTCCAAGATTCAAAAATAAAAGAGTTTAGTGCTTTTTTTTTTAATCCTTCTGAGGAACATCTACCAAAAATGTAAAGCAAATACTAAGCTCAATAATGAAAAGTTAAAAATAGTACCTTAAATTTGAAAAGCAAAATGGATGTCTCTTCTCATCATATTAACTCAAAGATTTTCTGGGTACTGTGGCTAGATCAGGCAAGTGCATGAGGGGTAGAAGGATCAGAATGTTAGAAAGAAACTCATGATTTTGAGCATCTATTTGGAATATCCAAGACAATCAATAGACACTTTAAAAATAAATACAAGAGCTCATTATAGCTGCTTGTTTCTGACTCAATATATAAAAAAATCAATGCCATTCATTTACACAAGCAATTACAATGCATAATTTTAAAATAATACATTATAAAGTGATAATAATAATATCTAAGATAACAATGATCAATTTATCTAAAAATATGCCAAAAGTTCATGAAAAATGATAAGATTTTATTGACCATATGAAAGTCATATTTATAAATGAAAATAGTTAAAACTATGAAATTGCTTTTACCTTACAATTGGTATCCTTCAAAATTAAACATAATAAATTGAAGCGTAAGCATGAAGTTCATATGGAATGACTAAGTTCTTGAAACACCCAAGCAATTTCAAACAAAGAGATTGACAACAGACAAGCCTTTAAACTAATACTTAAAAAAAAAACTGCCATCAAGTCAATTCTGACTCATAATGATACTCTCTCTCACAGAAGACACACACTTTTATACCTATTGAAAGATTTCTCAAATTAAAAAAATATTGTTGTTTTTCATATGCCAAATGCATTCATATATATATAATAAACTGGCAAAGGTATTAGAAATGTTTCCTAATTCTAATTTTAATCTTTTGTATCATTTTCTGTTCCATTTTATCAGTGCCTGTGCTTTTCTTACAGGACTATTTTCTGTGTCATGGAAAGTATTGGTGATTCTCATTTCTTGAAAAAATACTTCAAAGTAAAGTTCTGCAAATTTTCAGGCTGGCACTTGATTGACTTCAAAATGTGTGTCACCAGCACCACACACACCCTTCCTGGGGAAAGAAAAATGGAAACCATGAGGGAAGGGAGATAGTGGTCCGTGTGAGATATGAAAATAATAATTTAGAATCTATCAAGGCATCACGAGTGTGGTGGTGGGGCGAAAAGAGCTGATACCAAGGGCTCAGTAGAAAGTACTGTCTAGCAAAGAATGATGACATCCTGATACAATTGATGTATGGATTATAATAAGCATTGTAAGAGCCCTCAATAAAATGATTTTAAAAATCGAAATAAAGGAAACCTTCTCCCTAAACAATAAAAAATATGTAAATTAAATATTTGCGTAGAACTAATTGGATCATATTTGTCTCTCAAATTATTTTAAAATATTTTCTTGATTAAAATGCAGAGCAAGTCTGATTACCTCATCATGCCAGCAGGAATAACATGCAAGTCAATGCATCAAGAGGCATCTAGAATATTTCATATGCTCTGGCTGAAAGTAATTGGAAGATGTCATAAATTATAAGATACATACCAATTACAAAAATGCTGGAGTCCCTGGGTGGTACAAACGATTAACACTCAGCTGTTAACCAAAGTGTTTGCTTTCACCCAAATGTACCTCTGTAATGAGATCTACCATCAACTTCCAAAAATCAGTCATTAGACATATCAGTCATTGAGTACATCTTTACTGTGAAACATACGGGGTCTTCCTAAATTAAAACATAATCAGCAGCAACTGGTTATAGAGATATTAAAATATAAAAATATTGTGATGAAACTGCTATGATTGCCAAAATATGATAAATTAGACCATTTCCATTATTGAATAATTTCCATTATTCATCAGTGGAAAATTAATATTGATTATTCAATAAATGAAGAGATGTGTCCATGGGTGGTTATTATTATCATGTTTTTCAATCATAAAAATTTCATTTAAAAACATGCAAGCAACAAAAACACCCATCAGTTACATGATTGCTAAATATATTTCTGGACAATTCTAAGTGGATCGTTTTAATGGTGAGAAAGATGAATTCAGGTAAGACAAATGAATTCATAAAGGAATCTCAGAAACAAAAGCAAGCTACATAGCATGTAGCGAATTGACAAAGGCTCTTCCTCGATGAGCATTCCCCTGTGTTTTTTATGAGTTGGCCTGCTAATCAGATGGTCACCAGTTCAAACCCCTGAAAGATGAGGCTGTGCTGTCCTAAAAAGCATCACAGTCAGGGAGGTCAACAGGTCAACAGAAGGTGTCTATCATGCTCCATAGGATCCTGATAAGAAGAAATCGACTCGGGAGCAGTGTGTTGGTTTATTTACCTGCCCTGCAAATATATTCAGCAATTTGATGAAGCCTAGAGCGGGCAGAGCTATGAAAACACCTTAGACATAGCCAAACACCTTCAGGGGATTAGTTGCTTGGTCTGGGAACTCAGGGCCATAAACTGGATGGGCAGATGGAAGTAAATTAAACAATAGAATGTTTAGCAATTGTTGGAATGAAATAGTTATAGCTAAAGAACGGTTAAACCTCAGGAAAGCAGTAAAATTCTGTTCACGGTTTAGATAGAGCATGATACCTGGTTATACAACTTTAAAAATCAAACTAAAAATAGTATATATTGTACAAAACACCAGTGTTCTCAAAGCTGTCAAAAATAACCTAGAGCCTGGTGTCACCGGTGAATGAAGGGAAAGAGAGTGGCATGCAGGGAGGAGGGTAAAGGGCACAAAGGAAAGCTGGCATGAATGGAGAAACAATGGTGGTTCTTGGAGAGCGATAGAGTGGTACTAACTAAATGGAGATATAAAAATAATTTATGTTTAATCTTCACAAATTTAAATATCTGCATTGTTAACATCAATATTCTTCACTGTCACTTCCCCTAATGAGCACTGATTCTGAGGAATATCTGACCAGTATTGGTGTAGAAACCCCAGCGAGTGCACTTGTTATGGCATTTTGTTGTTCTCATAATAGTTAAATAATTTTATTTGAAGCCCAAGATTGAAGTGATACTTGTAGTGGATGTTGTGATTTAATCTTGGAGTAAAAGAGTCATATTCAGCCATTTATCTCTATAATAAGCCAAATTCTACCTTGTCTTAATTTGAGTAGTCCCTTTCTTCCTTATTATTGTGTTTATATGCCCATCTGACAAAGAAGTAGATTCTAAAGATTTGGGTCATTCGTTTAATATCAGTTTCTTTAAAGATCAGAGAACAGGAGGAAATTTAGCAATTAGCAGCCTGTTTACTCTTTCAGAACTTTTTTAGTTTGAGATGGAATTTCCGTGGACTAAAATAACACCTGCCTTAACATAATATAACATTTTCTCTAATTTTGTTTGTATTATGTTAAATATATGAATTAAGTCTAAGGAAAATAATTTATAAAACAATATGTATACATTATGAACATTTTTACCTTTACATTTCAACTTCCCTTCAAGTACAAGTACATAGCACTTTAAACTATTCCACCAAGACACGAGGGTAGATGGTAAAATAATTCAAGTACTCTCATGTTCCCAATATACTCTCATTTATATAGATCTATGTGATACAATAACCCAATGATACAAATGAGAATGAGCTTTTGGAAATGACTGATCTGTGATTAACAGGTGGGAGTATTAATATCTCTATATCACTACATCACTATCAAGATTTGGATCTAGATTTAGGTCCTACAAATATATGTAGGACCAGGAGGTCCTACAAATATATGAGGATGTTAATCAGAAAAACCATGCTACTTCCTGTTTGTTTTATTTTGGTTAATATATTATATTTGTTTGTGGGTGATTTCAAGGAAACAGCAAATTAACAGAAGCATTATTAACGACTCCTCTAGTCCAAGGCACTTCATTTCTGAATATTACCTTCCATTAATTTCTCTCCGGGTTTCATTAGGATGTAAAGATCACAAAGATCTTTCTTTAAATGGGGCTTTGGATTTTTCATGGTAACTTCCAGTATCAGTTATTAGAGTTTTTAGAAATTCAAATAATGCCTGAATTTAAAGGATGAAAACTTAGGAAAAACATTTTTGAGACTTGCAGGCTACCGTAATGGCAGTGATTAGAAGTGTCCAGATCATGGACTTTACCAGGATGGTCACGGATTTCTAGAGCAGCTACCCGAAGAAGCTAAAATTGCATGCACAACAATACAAGCTGGCCTCCCGTTTACATCGCAATCCACTGGAGCAAAGGCAAACTCAGACATTTTCTACCCTTCCTGCCAAGTAATTTTAAACACAACTGGGTCCACATCTGAACTCTCCTTTAGTTGCTATGGATTATCCAGTATGAACAGACAGATAACCTTATCTAGTTCGTCTTCTATTTCTGTTTTAGTAGTTTTCCTGCAGTGAGTATGAAGTTATTCAACTTTGGCATTGCTTGTGCCTACTATCAAATCAGGAGGCATGGAGTTAAGTCCGAATCACTGCAGTACTCCATAGGGTTTTCAATGACTGAATTCTTCAAAGTAGATCATTAGGCATTTTTTCTTCGGTGCCTCTCAGTGGACTCATATTGTCAGTCTATTGGGTAGTAGCTGGGCTTGTTACCCATTTACAACACCCAAGGACCCATGGCTACCATAAAATAGAACAACTGCCTCACTTAGTAGGCCTATCACCTGTGGCTACCTACTGGAATGTTGCTCTCATAGGGATCCTTCCTGCATTCTGCTAAGGAATGGTGCTCAGAAAGCAGGATTCCACCTGATTCCAAAGCGTTGTGTCAAGCTTGACACTCGAGCGAACTAATTTGGGTGGGCTAGTGATGTCTCTGTTCAGGCTACCTCTTTCTGTAGATTGAATGCCCCCCGTACCCCTCAGATTATCCACTACACTCATTTCTCACCAGTCCCTTGTCTTAAAGCCATCTCTGAATTGGCCCTGCATGCTGGTTCTTTGGGGGCTTTTTCTTTTCCTATTTATTTTGTTTTCCCAGTAGTGCTATTGTAACCAGTTTATGATGAAGCTTCAATTCAGTGGAGAGTAAATATGAAATGGTATTTTTCTCCAGTCACTGTTTTCAACTATGTTCAATCCAATGCCTTTTACTTTCCTAACACCTCAGGCAGAGCTTACAGATTTTTGATCAACTTTTTGATCACTTTGAAATATTAAAAGTCCAGTTCAGTTAAAAGCTCCAAACTCCAATTCTCTTTTTCTCTCTCTTGATTCAGCTAGGCTTGGGACACAGAGTCCATGGTGTACAGAGTCCATTTGTTTTGGGGATAATTGTAGAGGTGTGCAGTATTGCCTGCCTTTCCACTCCCCCTCCACCTGTAGATCTCCTCGCTGGAGTTGGGCCAGGGTCTTATTCTGGGATACCCTGCTTTTCCCTTTCAACAACTAATTTTTCAGGTGTCTGATGCTGTAAGGCACAATCCAGGAGCTGAGTTTTTTTTCCCTTATGAAACTTGGTTTTTAATTATCTCTAAATGGGTGGAAATATCTTTGTCTTACTCCAGCCAGAGCTGGTGACTCGTTTATCGTGGAGCTCATCTTCCAGAAAGAGATGGTCATGGTCCCTCATCTCATGCCCTATTTTCCCTTAGTCTGTTTCCTGCACATGAAACCATGGATGATTTGAGTTTTTATGCTGTGCCTTGATTTGCTTTAAAGCAACAACAACAAACAAACTCTGCCTTTATCTATAGACACAGTGGTACAGACATTGCTGTAGTGAACTATTGTCTAACTTTAGAAGTTAGGCACCACCCCCCCACCATCTCATGTTCTTCTCCATTATGTGTTTGGCTTCAGTTTGCATAGATCAGCAAGCCTCCCTCTAACAAAGAGGCCTGTCTCACAAATTATATTTATGAAGCTCCCGCTCACTTGGCATTTCCTCCATAAAGAATGGAGGGAGTAACCTTTTACCATAAACACTGCACTTATAGCTACTCCTACTTCATTCCCTGTCCAATGTTAAACAGGAAATAAGAGATTTGCTGAGTGGGCTGGTGGTAGCAAACCACCCTCTGAAACCTTTTAATAGCTTTGGAGATTTCCAGGCTTAACGATTTTTTTTATTGTAGTTCTTGTAAGACAATTGATGAATAATTACACCCATTTGTCCCCAATTTGAGGGTATAGTTACTAATTCCAGGGCAGTAGGGAAAATCTCAGTTTGCCGCCCTGTGCCACAGTTGTACCTGCTTTACAAGAGCCCGGTTTCTTACCTATTCTCATGTTTACAAGGATAAGAAAAAGCTAGAATTTCAATAATTTTGATGCCTAAGCACAAAGTCCGTTATCAACTTAAACCAAGAGATAGCTATCTTAGACAACCCTAAATATGTGAATTGAGAACAAGGCATTTTGAGTTAGTTTGCCATTAACAAAAGTGTCAAAGATTCTGGGTAAATATTTACCCAAATCAGACTGGAACAGCTTCTCTTTTTCTTTCTATGAATATGAGCATTCTCTAGATAAATATCTATACCTGCTTTTCTCCAGCATTATTTTTTTGAACATTGACTTACTTCCTCATAGAGGGGGCCTTTCTAATTCTACACACAAATATTTTCTCATGATTTTTATAAAGCCACAAGTAGGTTGACTAATTGTTTTGATAGTCTGAGTATCAAATTCTATGTTATATAAGAATGCTCATACTCCACAAATAAATATATTTTTTGATAAATAATGGAGTACACTTTTTCACAAAGTTTCTTAAATAAACAAAACCCTTTGAAAGGTGATATGCCAAAGTTTTTGTAATATATTAACTTAATGATATCAGTTTAATTATAAAGAGGGAGAAAAAGTGACTCGGTCTGTATTTCTTTCTCTTTAAAAATGCTATTACTTTTTAAATTCCCCTAAGTGAAAAAAAATCTTAGTGTGTTTTAATTTACAAGAATTTATTTAGCATATACATCATACACAAAACACAAAATTCATATGGAATTGATACGCATTTCAATATTCTTTTCTGGATTATCATTTCAATAAACTGTAGCATTTTTGTGCTAATGTAACTCTGGAAGCCACTGATATTTCAAGTACTAGTTGGGTTGTATTCATTGTAAAAAAAAAAATTCAAGATATATCCATAATTTCAATATGTCATTGAAAGAATAATATCCATTTGCTTACAGAGAAAATCATTTTTTGTTTTGTTTTTAAATTGACTACTAATGTCTAAAAGGAGACCCATTGTCATGGTTGACTATGCACATTGCACACTGTTCGTCACAAGGTCATTGAGAAGCAGCGTGTTCACCTAGATACTTCAAAGTCTAGGTAACTTCCAAGTGCATTCTACTCTGTCCTATAGTTAGGTTTTATGTCAACTTGCTCTGTAAAAGATTCTCCCATGATGTGATCTACTATAATGTAATTAACTCAATGATGGAATCTTCTGTGATCAGCTAAACAGTTTGGGCAATAAGGGTGAAGGGCTACCATCTCCATCGGGTCACAGCCTTGACACAATTGAAAGGAAGTTTCCTTAGGGGGTGGCCTCCTCTTAATCTAAGTTGACCCTGAGGGGAAGCTAGTTCCTCTCTTCTTGCTGTCTGTATTCCACAGTTGTCTGGCAGGTCTCCAGTTCTTGATCCAATCGCCTCCCACACTGTCTGGTGGCCCTGAGAGCCATCAGAGGCTACGGACATTGGCTTTGTCCTCTCTGCAAACCACAGGTCTGATCTGATGACCGCCACCAGTGTGAGGTTTCATTGCTTCATTTTATTGCTTCCTGATACACTGACCCCCGAAGCTGCACAGTTCAGCCTAACAGCTGACTCACACATTTGATCCAAACTGGACTTGTTTACTCATACAACTGCGTGAGCCATTTTTTAATGTGAACTTTTCTCTTGACACACCCAAATAAACATGATTGAATTGGTTCTCTGGAGAACCCAGGTTAACCCAGGTTGTTATGAACCAGAAGCAGCTCACTGACACTGGTTTGGATGAAATCTAAAAAGGAAGAAATTGAAGGTTTTTATGACAAGATTTGTTCTGATATTGCTTATTGCTGATTATTATAATATAAACCACAAAGAATGATCAGTAATAATGCATGAAACATATGGCCTGAGCAATAGAAATGACACCAGAGACCGCCTATAGAGTGTTACCAGACCAATGAGCTAATTACTGGAAATATCATTTCAACAACATAAAGAGCAACTATACATGAAGAAATGCAAACCTGACTATACAATATGAAGGAATTAAATAGACTGTGTTTGTGGAGACAATTCTCTCAGTCAGAAAAAAATCCAGAGAATACCTGTAGAACATCAAATGATAATATGAAAGTTCAAGTTGAGAATGAAAATATAGGTCCACAACATCCAAGTACATCCTTGAGTACAGCCCATCTTATTTAGAGGCAATATTAAGAATAGTTACAATGTATTGGGCACTAATTACTGAGTCACATAAGTTGTGGCATATCAAGGACATCACACATAAAGAAAGCCAAGTGTACTTCTGAAAATTAGGAAAGAAAGAAATGACCAAAATGCATGTCAGAAGACACTCTGAAATGTTCGCAACCTTGGAGTAGCTAATGTAAATGTAAGAAATGGTAGAGGTAAAGATCTGAACAGAAGAGCTCAAATATTGTCTTAAGAACATGAAAAGTATTATGATTAAATGTGAAAAAAAACTGCAGTTGGAAAATCAAAGGGGAAAATATGTGGGGCTTTCCTTAAGCTGAAAAAAATGATAAACTTTTCTATCTTGAAATTGCAACGTTGAGTAACTAGGGGGAAAATGTTGACTGACATGAGGAGCCTGAAAGTCTATGGCAGGAATATGCAGCCACCGTCCCAAAAGGAATTAGTAACTATTTAACAACTTCAGAAAGTAACGTGGTCAGTCATGTATGGTGTACAGGGCTAAGTTTCCTAGGGAAATAACATCAGTGACACATAAGTGTAAGAAAAGAACTTTAAAAAATAAAAGAACTTTATATCTAGAAAGGATTTTCTAGCAAAGCAGTGGTCGCACGTAGTCCAACACAGGTCAGATGCTAGGAGCAACCCTCTGTGACCTCCTGCTATTGTCTATGCAGGAAGCAGGGAGAGCTGAGAGATGAGAGAGCAGTGGGGGCAGAGTTGTGAAGCATCTCATTTCACTGGGATCCAGGAACCAGACTTATGGGAGTTGTCAAGAAATCAAACAACATATGCATTTTTCACATCTTCTGCAAAAGACGTTTTTACAGATTTGAAGAACAAAGAGGTCATATTGAGGATTAAGCCATGATCATTTCAATCAGCTCGCATGATTATGAAAGCTAGTCAAGGAATAAGGAAGACCAAGAAATCAGGAAAACCAAAGTGCATTTGAGTGATTATATTAGCAAAAAGTAGTAAACATATCATGAATGACCAAAAAAAAAAAAAACCCCAAAAAACAAATCTAATCTGGTCAAAAGCACAGCCAGAGTGCTCATCAGTTGGGAGGAGGATGAAACCTCATATGAGGACTTTGAGCCTGCAGTCAGGAGGACCCGGTTCCTAGAGGAGGAAACACGCGTGGAAAGCAGTGTCCCTGCAAAAGAGGAAGACTAAAGGAGGTGAGTTGACACAGCGCTGCAACAATGGACTCTAACAGAGCAGTGCTTATGGGAGCAGTGCTCGAGAGAGGAGTACTTTTATCTTTCATAAATGGGGTTGGCATGGGTCAGTACAGACTCTACAGCTGTCTTTATCACAACCTGTCTCGCAGATCCAAACCCACTCTTCAACACACGCTCGGCAGCATTGGTGGGGGCAGGACTCTGACTGATTTTGGAGGCACAGTTATTCAGTGTTAGGCTCACCCAAAGGGTGGCAGTATGAAGCTGTTCATTGACATTGCAGGAGAAGACTAGGAAATCTGGTCCTGTGAAGAACACAGCCTTACATCCTAACCATCCTTATGGGCCAGTTTTAGTCTGTCACACTGGGCCACGATGAGTCAGGAGGAACTTCATGTTGCCTAAGAGTGATCATGACAAAATAGTGATCATGACTATCACTTGATGGGGTACATGTAATAAATAATATATAATACAATTTGTCCATGAAAAAGAAATACTATATAATAAATTTCTATATTAAAGTGGTATACCATTAATTATATAATTAACAATAAATATCTATTTATCATGTATAAAATTGTTCTATTTTTCAAATAGATCATATTTATTTTAACATTATATATATATATATATATATATATATATATATATATATAATTTCAACCAACCAATAAAGTCACCCATGGTTCGACATGCCAGCAAAATTTCCAGACCAAAACAGAACACCCAGAAGAAGATCAACAAAAGCCTTATTAATCAAAAGAAGATTGCAGAATTTTGGAAATGCTAGAAAAGGACTTCATGTTTGGCAAATCAGGGTGAGGGGGACCCTTGATGAGCTCAATCAATGCAGTGTTCACAGTGACGGACACAACACATCCTGTGGATAGGATCACATAGGACTGAGCAACCACTTCATTCTGATATCCAGAGCATCACCACAAGTTGGAGGCAGCATCCATCCATTTAAAGGTTGGTTAGCAGGATGGATGAGAGAATGTCTAATGTCACTATGCCCCACCCATGCATTTACAATTTGCTGTTCTTAGGTGGCCTGGTGTAAAGCCAACCAGGCAAGATATAAGCAGAGGTATAGCCAAGGCTTAGCTAAGTGTGGTCAAGTAAAGAGACTAGTCAGGCAACTAAATCCGACCCCCAACCAAATAGCGGACATAGCCTTTCATAGGCCATCAGGGAAAGAATGAGCAGTTAGGAGCTGTTCCTTGAAATGACCACAGTTAATTGCACTAGCTCATCTTTTAATAATATTTATTTAAAACACAATTTCAAGTGAAGGGCAATGTGAAGTGCATTACTGGCTCTACATTAACAAGAAAGTGATCTAGAAAACTCTATGAAAATAACTTCTACTCTTAAGGTTTATAATTCTATTTTATATTCAGAATAATAGGAATGAGATTAAAACATACAGGTGTTATGAAGTAAAATACAATTGATATTCATCTAAATTTAATTTCTTTGAATGTTATAGCACAAAATGAAGACACCAAGGCACATTGCAAGTTTACTCTTTTTAATCCACAGTGTCGGTGTCCTGGGATTGAGCCAGGGCTTACCTGAAACATGGGTGTGAGCATCCAGGAGTATAAGATTGCATTAAGAAATACTTTTTTCAAAAAATATATGTCAAAAATATCCAGAATAGACCGTTTTTATTAACTGATATGATTCACGAATGTTTTATGGAAGGGAGTTAATTGGATTGAAGAGACAAAGATTGGAGTCTGGAGAGACACTGTTTATGGAGAGCATTATTTGAATGAAGAAACTGTTAGGATACAATAGGGTTTGTGGTGGAAATTATGGAAAACGATACCAGAAATATGTAGTAAATCCACACTGATGAAGGCATTTTTCATATTGTTAGGGAAATCTAATTTAGCATTGTAACTGATTTCAGTCATTTGACCATGCATAAATGTTTTCTGTGTTTGCTACTATTTTTCCTTCCGTTCTAGGGTTTCCCCATTCTCCTGTCTCAATAGGACTTTTGCCTACAGAGGGTTGTGTATCTCCAACAAGTTCCCGTTGTTTATGCTTCTCCTGAGTTTATTGTGCATCAGCCTTATTTCCTTTATTGTAAAAGCTAGAGTTGTGTTGATGATGAGAATAGTAGTGTTTAAAGAGGTCATGGGTTCAGTTCCTGCACTCTGTCCCCAGTTTGCACTGAGATGCCTTTCTCTGATCATTCCTTACCCTTCAGTTGGTTGAAGTGAGTTCGCTTGGCCTTTGCTTCCACTTTTCTTCAGTTGAGAAACATGGCTGTGGATTTGGCTGTTTAGTACGCTGCCCTTATCTATTAATCTTGTCCTGAAAAGGAAGGTTCACTCTCTGACCCTAGTCACAAGTCATTCAGGGTGAGCCTGCCTCTTCCCTATGCAAAGGGTATCTTGCTTGACAGGCCCATAAAGCAATCAATGTGACCTGAAGAACTGCTGAGGCTCAGAGATGGAAAGGGTCTTCATTAGGCCAATTCAATCTCTAATCAGATCTCCTGTAGCTGCCAGGAGGTGATGTGGAATTAGTACTGGTTTGCTGATCAAGGAAACTGAAGAAACCCTGAGGAAATTCACTGTTTTTCTCTCTTCTTCTGATTCCCAAGACCAACTTAATATCTACTATATTCTATCTCTATTACCTACATTTTCCCAGGTGTGCCAAGGCCCCTATTTTCTCTGCAGTTCAGGCGTTTTCTCCTAAAGATACCATTCCCCTTGAGAAACCTTGTTCCCAAATCCTCAAAGACAGGTAGGTTCTTTGTGGAAGTCTTTTAAAATTTATCTCTGAACCTATTCTTAATGAAGTGAGGATATTACAACTGAGCATTAAATTGCTCTTTAATGCGTGGTTATATAAAAGTGAAGAGATTCCTTTCCTGACCGTGTCATTGCAAAGGACACATGGTGGTTACCAGGGCCCGTAGATTGTTCTTTTGAATCCCCCCAAGTCATGCTGGGGATGGATTTCACTTTGGGAAACTTTAAAGAACTGCATATGTCTAAACCTGGTGTGCAGCCTCAAAGATCTTTCTAAATAATATAATTTCAAATCACAAACAGGGTTTATTTGAAAAAGGTGATTGAGACCTGAAATTGACCTGAGTAACACAATTATCATTATTCCTGAAATGTAATATCAATCTATTGATCTCTGCACCCCATTCTCATAGGACACCTGCACACCTCACACCTTTATAAATAGCATCAAATTCTAACCAAGGACATATCAGAATTGGTTTTCATAGGACTTTTAACATTGTGAAATAATTCCATTTTCTATGTGCTGTCCTTTTTATACAAACAACAGTGTTCTCGAATGAAGGGCTATGTCGCAATAATCATTGCACAGTGTTTGGCACAAACCATAATATAGAGTGAGTGCATCGAATATTAGCTGAGAATGATTATTTGGTGGTGAGCATTTAAACAGATCTGCGCAAATTGTAGTTACTCCATAGTAGATTCGTGTTTCCTCTGGCTGATATGTGTATGTGGTTTCTCTTGTTTCTGAAGATTACTGTCATTCTGTGCATTTCAGAATTTCCAAATAGAGGCTTAATTTCCTGGAAAAATCAGAGAAAAAAATCTTAAAGGTTCACAAAAATTTCTTTATAGGAATATATATAGTTAACTATATATAGGACCAAAATTGGCAGAAAGAATTCAATATAGCTAAAACTTATTTTATTGTACTTCGAAATATTTATACCTTGTATGTGGTGTGTTTTTTTATAATTGAAGGTGTAGGGCAGGTTTATCAGTGCCATCAGTTCAAAGCATGTGTTTCTGACGTGTCTCTGTGTCATATTTTTGGCAATTGTCACAATATTTCAAACTTTTTCATTGTGATACTTCAGACTTAGACCAAAGTGTTATGTAATCATCCCCTTTACACACACTGGGAAACAAAAAATGTGACTCATTTTATTTTAGTGCTTGATTTACTGTTGGGATTTGGAATGGAGCCCTGTGGACCACATTGAGTGGCTAAGTACAAGGTCAAAAATTTGGACCCACCAGTGCCTCTCCAAGAAAAAGATGAAGCAAGCTATCTGCTCCTGTAAAGAGTTAATGTCTCAGAAACTCACAAGGTTAGAAATGTAAATCAATTCACTATTGCTTTTTTTCCTTTTCCTTCAATTAAATTATGACATTCATGAGATACATGATCCAGTCTTGAAGGAGGAGGAGGATTTCATTCTTTATGTATTTTAATATTGTCAATAGTCCATTTGGCTATTTAAAAAGCTAGTGTAGACCCTAACTAGGTTTTCCCACAGTGGCATAGAAGCAAAGTTATTTCAGCTTGTTCTTTAGTGACAGATATACAGTTTAAGTGAGAAAACAAAAATTTTAATCTGGAATGGGACAGATTTTAGGTTCCATGTTGGTCTTCTGTCTGTCACTATCTCTGAGTTCAACCTGAGATGACAATTCACACGTTGACACTTCGTGGAATTAATGCTATGGTCCAAAATATAAGTCTCCAACCTCTCAGTCACCAGTTTATGATTTGAGAGAAATTCAAATCTATGAATAAAAAGACAAGTTTGGTTTGGTTTGGGTGTGGCTTAATCTTTGCTTTTTTCTATAGCTAGTGAGGCATTTTTGAGAAGGCTCTAAACTTTATTCAAGATTTTTACAAATGGTTCCTTAGCTCACTCATGTAGAGGTGGCAGTACAATGTGGCAAGATTAGAAGCTCAGTCCCACTCGCATGTCTATCTGTGTCACCTTTCACTAAGATGCTTGTTCTCTGAGTCTCTCTTGATATGTCATCCAGTCCCATTATTGGTGCTGTTGCTTAGTGTCATCACGTCAGTTCCAACAGTGAACCCATGTTCAACTGAACAAACCACTTCCCAACGCGGTGCCATTCTGACCATCGTTCTAATGGGAAGAATTGGCTTTTCACTCCCGAGGAATTCAACCAATTATTTGATTTGATCAACGTAGGCAGTGCGCCCCTCTTCAAACTTATCTTCCATTCTACTCATAAAATCTGTTCTTAGAATTGCGATGACCTGATCTACATATATTTGAGAATTAGTGGGAACAAGTTCAAAATTCTAGCCTCATGGCCACAGTCTTTCTGTATTCTTAGAGTCCTCAATCCAAGAATTATCACTGATCCTGTTTCTTGGCTGAATATAAGATGATGTCTCGGCGCTTTTGGAATAAAGCTCAAAGTCCTGGACAAAGTAGCCTAATAGAACCTATTCATTAATATCTGTCAAAATGGCCCAGTCCCTTGATCGTAACTACGTGGCTCTTTTGCACATGGATATTTGCTGTCCCTTGAAAGAGTCCCCTTCCTTTTGGATACATGCCTTACTGTTGTTTCCTATTCTGTGCCCATTATCCTACCACAACTTCCCAAATACAACCCTTCTAAATTCATCTTTTGTTCAAGATCCCACCTGTTTTTTTCTTTACTATACAATGTTGTCCTTTTCTTCTCTCCTACAGCATCTTGTTTTGTCACAATCTCATTAATTGCTGGAGTTTATTTCTGTACATAAATAAATACTATTTCAGTGGTTCTCAACCTTCCAAATGTGGCGACCGTTTAATACAGTTCCTGATGTTGTGGTGACCACCCCCCCAGCCATAAAATTATTTTTGTTCTTACATCCTGACTGTAATTTTGCTACTTTTATGAATCAGGTGACCCCTGTGAACAGGTCATTCGACCCCCAAAGGGGTCGCGACACACAGGTTGAGAACCATGGATCAATTTCAAGTTTAAACAACTAGTACTAGCTCTACATAAAGATTAGCACACTGGCATTCTCATAGTTAAAATTCAAATTTTACTTTACTGTTGAAATTCTGAGATATCTAACAATTAAACAAAATTATATTCTAAAATACTTCATTAAGGAATAAATTCATGCAGATAGAATTTTATTCACTGTAGATGATGAAAACTGTTGGAGGCTTGTTTTTGCCCTCCAAATATTATAGTATAGGTGGCTTGTTGCTCTTCCGTGACTGAGAACTGATGTCCACTCTCTGCTCCTCTAATGGACATGCAGGAGGAAAACCTACAGGGAAAACAGTAGATATGGGCCATTCTCCCATGAGTCCTTTAAGAGCACCTGTACTTATGCAAGGACAGAAAAACAATAATGTTACGAAATGTATCTATTACCTAGCAAAGCAGAGATGCATGTGATCATAAAAGGTCATCTTTAGCTGAGGAGCCATGCATTCAGTGCTTTGAGAAATAAAGGTTATACATAACACAGGTAATATTTGCCAGTGACTTATTTAACAATTCTTGAAACAGAGGCATAAGAAGAATAAAAGTATTTGAAATATCAATAAATTTAAAAATTAAGAATGGGGTTTTGGTGCTTATTTTAGACATTATTTAACTATTTCAATAGTGCTATTAAAAAGGTAAATAAAGTGACTGACCCAACTTCAGCCAACATAGGTATTCTATGGAAATATGACTGTACACAGGATTACACTGAAGACCACTGATACCAAAAAGCTGTAAAAACAGGTTGGATTTAAGAGAATTGTGAAATGATTTGGCTACTAAAAAGTTTGGTTATGTTGTGTAAATTAAGTATAGATGAGTTGGGCATGGGGTGCAAACATATGTACCATCCATACAACTGCCCATATGACTTCCTGGTCAGAGATTGGGCTCCTGAAATCACATTCATATTTATTTTCATGGTTAATGAAAACAAGCATATCTATTGCTTGGAAATTGAATGTTCTTGGATTAGCCTTCTCAAAACACAGACAAGGAAACGGATATTGAGAGATATTCGATGACTATGTGAAAATCACATAATCGCCAAGAGCTGAGTAAGGAGTACAATTCACATTTTCCAGTTACTTTGTCCAGTATCAAGGATCCCTCACGACATAGGCCGTAATGCATTCAACTGTTAACTGTGAGGGCATTAGTTTAAAACCATCAGCCTCTCCACAGAGAAAAACGAGCCTTTCTAGCCCTGTAAAAATTTATAGTCTCTGAAACTCATAGGTCAGTTCTGTTCCGTCCTGTAGGGTCACTATGAGCCATAATCAACTTCATGGCAGTAAGGGTAGTCCAGTACAGCATTTCCAAATCTTTGTCATACAATGGAGGATATTGGAAATGTGATCATTTATTGACTCTCTCTCTAGGCACATATATAACTTCTAAACTATTCTCTATTAGGAATAGATTTTCCAAATTCAGGTGGTTTCTTTTAAAAAGAAAAATTTGGGTATGAAACACAATCGATTAATATAGATTTTTTTTCTATCTATGCCAAAGCTAACATGTGCCCATGTGAATAAAAGAAAGGACTCAGAGAGATTAAAAAAAAACTCTCCTATATCTAACTTTTGGTTATCAAACTGATCAAATCCAATGCTTATTAAACACTCCCCAGCTACACACACACACACGTTAACAATATAGCTTCTAAATATTTAAAATGAGGATTACATGCTCCTTCTGTCCTAGGGAAGAAAATACTGCAATCAGGGAAATATTTTTCATTCTCATGACTAAACACACACACACACACACACACACACACACACACACACACACACACACACACATATATATATATATATATATATATAAAGACTAAATTTCTTATTTTATCTCATCTCTAAGGAATATTACCCAATTTCCTAGAATATCTCATCCTTAATGATGAGACCAATCAATATAACTCTCATCACTAAAACTGACATTTCTCATTGGTAAATATAGCTGATGATTTTCTTCACCTGTGGCTTGCTGAAATTTGGAGGAACAATGAAATATTTACAGAAACTGTCTGGTCCCCATTTTACAAGTTATAATACTAGATTTTCTGAATAATTCAATAATAAAGCAGATTATTTTCAATATTTATTATTTTGTATTATGATCTGAGTGGAATTTTCCATGTCAAATTTGTTTTCCATCAAAAAATTCAAACATTTTTGGTGGGGACAGTGATTGCAGCCCTAACAAGCATTGTAGTACAATTCCCACTTACTTTTAGTGTGTACCACTTCCATTCACGCTTCTTCCTTATTCACTTCTGCCTACTGAGCTCCATTCAAGGACAATGTCTGCCCTTTCGGTCTCTTATGATTAATTATCTAGGGGTGCTACCTCCTGACTGCTGTTTTCATCCTTTAAACCTGTTAGGTTGAAAGTTGAGCCAGGAGGGTGAGTTTAGCTCCAGGCCTGAAGAGTGGCTAAGGTCCATAGTCTAGGATTACCATTAGTTTCTGCCTGATCAATAAGTCAGATGTTTGTTTGGGTTTATGATGATTTTTAGATTTTTCTCCCCGCACTCTATCCAGGTCCCTATGTTGTGTTCCCTTTCTGAGGAGTCAGTCATGGTAGCCCAGATCCATATAGTTCTGGCTGTTTAAATAATGCAATTTTGCTTGGTCCAATATTTTTTTTGTACTAAATTATTTCTATGCATCTTTCTAAAAGATTTTCTTCCCTTTTGTGTGTTTGGACCAAGGAGAAGAAAATAGCTGCTTTCAAGATTTTAAAGTTCAGGTCATTATTCCTCAAAGTAGGATGTAGAATATTATCTCAATGTCCCCAGAACTACTGTAATAAGCTTCTAGGGCAAGCCACTCAATCGGGAAAGGCCCTGGGCAAACCATGTTGGCACAGTACCTGATACAATGGACCCAGACATAGCAACAATTGTGAGCATGTACCAGGATGGTTTTGTACATAGTGTTGCTATGAGTTGAAATAAACTCAATGGCACCTAACAACAAGAAGTTTACATAACCTTGACCTTGGTTTTCTTTATTGTAAATATGCATATATTTAAAGTACATTCAAATATTTGTAGAAATATTGTCTTCCAAACCTTTCTATATCATGTAAGTAGTCTCTTTCATCTGCACACATATTTAACCTCCCTGTTGGCTCTATATTCCCTAGTAAATTAAAGTTTGTTGTTACTGAAATGCAGGGCTGTATCTGTAATAATGTTTACCCTTATTGTCTATAACTCCTGTGCACCTCTTCATGTTTTACTTTTCTATTTTGTTTTTTACTGACATTATGCCAATCATCCTCATCATCTTCCGCATGGATATTAACTTTCCCATCCCTCAATTTCATATATATCCTTTGCCAAGGTAATGATTTTTCCTTCCCTGTGCTCCATCCTTGGTAAGCATGTTTTTTTTCTATATGTAAACCTTTTCTTATATAATAGCAGACCCATACCATGTTTGTTCTTTTAGGTGTGATTTATTTCACTCAACATGATGTTCTCTAGGTTTTCCATAATATGAACTTTTTCATAAATTCTTCATTATTCTTTAATATTGCATAGTATTCCATTGTGTGTGCCATATTTTGTTTATATATTCAGCCCTTGCTGGACACTTTTGCTCTTGTGAACAATGATACCATGGATAGGAGTATATATATCTGTGAGTGTACTTGTTCTGATTTTGTTTGAATATATAAATGATAGTGGTATTGCTGGATAAATGGGATTTCTATTTATGATCACTTTTATAAGTTCCATGTAATTTTTTATACTCATTATTACAGAATTTCCAACTGTGTATGGAATTTCAATTTCTCTACATTGCTGCCAGCATTTGTTGCTTTTGATCTTGCTGAAATTTTCAGGAGTGAGAGGTTATCTAAGCATGGTTTCAATTGGTATCTCTCTTTGCTGTTGTTGATGCCATGGTGCCATCAAGTCATTCAAACCCATAGTAACCCTTCACACAACACAACTAACAATCACAAGGATTTCTTCATGTGTTTGCTGGTGACTTGAATCTTTTCTTTAGTAAATTATGACCTCTTTGATGGGCTGTTTACATCATAGATGGTTATTGTATTTGCTAGATGTCCTTAAATCCATTTTGACTTGTCGTGACCTTTGATTTAGCAGAACAAAAGCACTGCCTGGTTTCTGACTGTTAGGCCTGGTTGACCAGAGTAACAAATCCAGTGACATTCATATACATGTAAGGAAGAGCTTTGTATCAAGAAATAATTAATTATACATGAATAAATCACCCCAGTCCAATCCAACTCAAGTACATAAATCTGATATTCATCCATAAGTTCCTCTTCAAACTTCCACAGCCACCTGCAGTGATGTGGAATGCAAGCAGGTCACAGACTGCTGTAAATCTATGGAGACCTGGAAGCTCTCCAAGGGGCCAATCAGCAGGAGACTCAAGGCAGAGATGGACTGTGAGGTTCCCTGAACCTTCCTCTAGAGAAGGTCATCCCTACAAGGAGATAACATCATGGTGTGATCTGATTGACAGATTGAAAACCACCCCTATACTTTTATATATCTTCACCTTGACATGGGATTATATAACTATCACACCCATCATTCTCACAATTATTGTTATATTTGAGCCTATTGTTGTAGTCACTGATTCAATCCATTTATTTGAAGGTGTACTTCTTTTTAGCTGGCTAGGTTGCTTCGTTTAGGTGGATTTCATTCTTGATATAAAATTGTTTCTTCTCTGTATAGAAATGTCACTGATTTTGTTTTTCTAGAAAAAACAGCCAACATCACTTTATGCAAAAAATAGTGTTTAGAGAAGCAAAATAATAAGGATGGATGGAGGAGGTGGAGGTGGATCTGGACCCTGCCTTATGGCAATGGGGTTTGAGTTGTGGAAATGGGTTCTCCTCCTTTGAATAGTTTGAGGAGATTAAAGATGGACTCCACCTGAACTACTAAGTTGTTATATGGCATGAGACCCCTTGCAATGGCTCCAAATACATGGGAGAGAGAATTTTTGTGATAAAATGAATGAAAGAGCATGGGAAGTGGAAGTTTTTATTCTTGGCTATATGAACTGCAGCTAAATGAATCTCAGCCACTTTTGGATTTGCCTGGGGCAAAAGCCAGGATGATTCAATAAAATGACAGATAGAAAGCTGGCTGGATGGATATAAGGCCTGAAATAGGCTGGACCCACATGCATATGAATGGGGTCATCAAGAGAAAAAAATACCAGCTTCATTACCCAAAGTCAACAGGCTCTAGCCGAGCTTCCATCCAAGACCAAACTATGGAGAAGGTATTGACTTCCCCCTGGGTAATTAGTGATGGAAAACTTTATGCCTATATTTGAAACGTTGTCAGATGCTACAAACATCATGACAAGAAGCAGAATATTATCAGAGATATCTCCAGAAGATGAGCCCCTCAGGCCATAAAACTCTCAAAATATGACAAAGGAGGAGCTGCCTTTTAAAAGCAGAATCGAAGTGACATGGATGGAGTAAAGCCTGTGGAGCATGGCTCAAAATGAGAAGAAACAGCTGCAAGCATTAATTAAGCATTGGAGCTACAAATTTATAAAGTATGAATCTAGTAATATTTGAAGTTGTAAAAATTGAAATGGAATACAAAAAAAATCAATATTCCAGGCTTTAGTGAGCTGAAATAGGCAACTGTTGGCCATTTTGAATCTGATAGTCATATTTACTCTGTTTGGAATGAAACAATCAAGAGAAGTGACTGCATTCATTACCAAAAAGTACATTTCAAGATCTAAAGTAGAATGTCCTCCGTGATAGGCTTATATCTATCCACCTTCAAGGAAACACAATCAACACAACAAAAGTATTAAAATGTAGACACCAGCTACTAGAGCTAGGGTTGAAGAAGTTGAAGAACTCCACCAACATCTACAGTCTGAAATTAATTGCATATGCAATAAAGATGCCTTGATAATTACTGGTGATTGGAATGCAAAAACTGCAAAGAGAAAATGACAGTGGTGGGAAAATAGGGCCTTGGTGAGAGAAACAACCTGCAGATCACATGACAGAATTGTTCAAGACTAATAATGACCTCTTCATCACAAATACCTTTCTCAACAACACAAACTGAAATTGTGCACCTGAACTTACCCAGATGGAGTACACCGCAAGCCCATGACAACATCTACAGGAATAGACAATGTTGTTAAGCTGAATGTTAGCAGCTAAAACCAAGCCAGGGACTAACAATAGAACAAACTGTCAATTGTTCATATGTGAGCTCAGGTTGAAACTGAAGAAAACAAATACAATGCCACAAAAACTAAAATATGACTTTGAGTCTATCCCAACTGAATTTCAAGAACAGCTCAAGGACATATTTGACTGTTCGATACTAAAGACAGAAGACCCATAAAAGAAATATCGTACAAGAAGAAACCAAAAGGTCATTAACAAGACAGAGAAGAAGAAAAAGATCAAGGTGCATGTCAGAAGAGAATTAAACTTACTCTTACTCTTAAAGTAGTTAAGACACATGGAAAAATGGGGAAGTCCAAGAGCGGAACATAAAATTTCAAAGAGTAGCATGAAACAACAAAGTCAAATATGATACAGAAAAAAACTGGAGGTAGAAAACCCAAACAAAGGACATGCTCAGCATCTCTTACATGAAAAGAACTTAAGAAATAATTCAAGCCAGAAGTTTTAATATTGAAAGATTCTAAGAGCAAAATATTGAATGATGCAGGAAGAATCAAAACAAGAAGAGAATACACATCTTCCCCAATTTTAAACCATGCCATATTCTTGTGCTCGGTTCATATAACTTCTTCTTGATTCCTATAAATTCTGCATAAGTACAATGAAGTTTTCTAGAATTCCCATTATTCTAAAGGCTATCCATAGTTTTTCCACACAGACAAATCCACACAGACAAATGCCTTCACATAGTCAGTGAAACACAAGTAAACACCTTTCCTGTATTCTCTGTTCGAGCAAAGATCCCTATGATATCCTAAGACAAGAATGATATTGCTTTTTCCACATACTCTACTGAATCTGGCCCGAAGCTCTGTTTGCCCTGTCACTGTTCTGCTGCAAGCATTGTTGGATTGGTATTTGCATGTGATGTCAATGGCATTGTTCTTTTGTTTGAGCACATCTTGGGTCGCCTTCCTTTGGGTACAAATATGGATCTCTTCCCATCAGTTGGCTAAGTAGTTTGATTTTCAAATTTCCTGGCATAGACAAATGAGTGAGTCCAGTGCTTCATCAGCTTACTGAAAGTGATTCATTAGTATCCCATGAATTCCTGAAACCTTGATTTTGGCTAATGCTTTTAGCACAGCTTGAACTTCTTTCAGCACCATTGGTTCTTACTCAGCAGCTACCTCCTAACATGGTAGAATGTTGAATAATCATTTTGATACAGTGAATTTGTGTAGTCTTCTCATCTTATTTTGATATTTCCTGCATCATTCAACATATTCCCCATAAAATCTTTTGATAGTGAAACTCCAAGCTTAAACTTTTCTGGACTTCTTTTAGTTTAAGCTATGCTGAGCATGTTCTGACTATCTGTTTTTCTGTTTCTAGACCTTCTCATGTTTCATTATATTTTACTTTTCTTGAGCTGTCCTTTGAAATGTTCTATTCGGCCCTTTGATTTCATAATTTTTTCTCATTTGTTTAACTACTATGTGGTTAAAAGAACGTGTCAGAATCTCTACTGACATCCCTTTTGATCTTTTCTTTCTTTCCTATCCTTTTAGTGACCTTTCGTTTTCTTCATTAATGATGTCACGGATCTCCTCCCACAGCGCATTAGGTCTTCTATTGTTACTGTTCAATGTATCAAATCGATTCCTGATATTTTCTGGAAATTCATGCTGTGTGCACAGATGTTTTTTATTGTTGTTTTTGCCTGGAAAGTATGTATGATTATAGAGAAGTGTACAGGAACCAAGTTGACAAGGGGTGGACTGCTGTAGTTAGGTATGTGTGCCCATTTAGTTAGATCTGTGGGAAGGTATGAGTGGAATCCAATTTCTTAATCAGGATTTCTTAATTATGCTTCTTTGAGTGTACTGCTTATTTATAAAAGAGGCTGTGGATAACTGATCTCTCTCTCTCTCTCTCTCTCTCTCTCTCTCTCTCTCTCCCTCTCTCTCTCTACTGTTTTCCTTCCTGCTTGCTTGGATCCTGTCTGGTTTCTGGTGTCTATAGACCATGTGGCCTGCTGACGCTAGAATTGTGGGTGCCTGGCATTTCCTGACAACCTTACTTAGGTCTGCATTTTTGTATTTTTACTTACCTGTGATCTACCAGCTTTCTGATTCAATTTCTTGCTTCAACAGCTGACAGTGTGAGACTGGAGGGGCCTCTAGCTAGCATCACGCCCCATGCAGTTGAGCTGGACTATTCTAGGGCTGCTTCCTTTGTGTAAATTTATTTCTTGACAAATTTCCTTTGTATGCATATATCAATGTCCCTGATTTTGTTTCTCGAGAAAACCCAGTAGTAGAAAAAGGCAAGAGTTTAAATAGATAATTAAAAATAAAGGAATAGTAAGAAGAAGGAAATTAAACCAATAAACACAGAAAACAGAAGAGGGAAAGAAGGAAAAGGAAGCACACCAATAACAACATCAGACACAAAGTGTTTCTGCAATGCTGTCTGTCACCCTCTTCAAGGTAGGGTACATCTATGGTGGGCAATGAACCTGGTTTACAGTCTGCATGTGTGTGCGCCATTCAAAACGGTTTCTGTATGGTGAGTGAGTCTTCAGTACTCTGAGAATAAGACCTCTCCATCACCTAGTAACTGCACTAGATCTGTTTTGGGAACAGTGTGGTATGTGCCCACTTGTAGTGGGAGGTCGCCCTAGGGAACCAGATGCCCATGAAATGACTGGGGGCCAGGAAGAAACCTTAAACTGGTTACACTGAAGGTATAGAAGGGGAAACCACTCTCACCACTGGTCCTGGGGGGTTCATCTGTCCTGGATTCCCTGTGTTTCTAGTTCCTATGTTTACCAGTTTATATCCTTTGGTCCAGCTGGATTTGTAAGTTAGAATTAGGATCATAATAGCGGGGTGGGGGGGGGGAACAGAAGGAAGCATTCAAGAACTAGAGGAAGATTGTATGTTTCATCATTGATACACTGCACCCTCACAGGCTCATATCCTCCCTGAGGCCCTTCTGCAAAAGGATTCCAATTTACCACAGATGGGCCCTGGGTCCCCAATCTATACTCCCCCCTCATTCAAAATTCTATGATATATTTTTTTTGTGTGTTTGATGCCTGATACCTGATCCCTTGATACCTTGTGGTCTCACAGGACCAGTGGTGAGAGTGGCGATACTCAGAGGGTGGAGAGAAAGTGAGGGAGAAAGAGGGAACAAATTACAAGGATCTACATATAACCTCCTCCCTGGGGGGCGGACAGTGGAGAAGTGGGTGCAGGGTGACATTGGACTATGTAAGATATGACAAAATAATAATTAATAAATTATCAAGAGTTCATGGGGAATGGGGGATCAGGCAGGGAGGGGGAAAATGAGGAGTTGATACCAAGGGCTCAAGTCGAAAGCAAATATTTTGAGAATTATGAGGGAAACAAATGTACAACAGTGCTTGACATAATGGATGGGTGTCTGGATTGTGATAAGAGTCGTATGAGCCCCCAATAAAATGATTTATAAAAAGAAGAAGGGGAAGCAAGAGAAAGCACTTCTACAGTGTGAGTTCATCGACATGGCAATACTTCTAGACAGCCACAGCCCATTTTCCAATTTCTGCCCAGACACAATGGGGTGAGGAATGAGTATTAATTGCTTATAAGGAGCCAGTATCTCCATTGACCATCCCACAGATCTCTACAACCATGTGGACCCTCAACCTACATAACAAGGACCATCCTGTAGTGAGTTGGTTTGTCTCCCTTCGTGCACTACCATCTTGATCTCTGCTGACTCATGTCACTAATATCCTTTCCGAGTTAGCTGCATTTTCTGTCTTAAATTCAACCTGTATTCTCTTCACCTTGTTCACTCAGGATCTACCCACACTGCTTCTCTCCCAATGAGGATTTCGGTTGGCCTTTCATCACTTACATGTGTTGCCTTTTGTGTCCCAAATTTCCAGATGGAACACCACTCAAGCTCTCCCCTTGGATGTGGTTTTAAATCTAATGATTTATCATCTGAACATGTTTCACTGGTTTTTCTGGTCACTGTGGTAGAGGATTTGGGTAGAGTGTGTTAAGAAGACACCATCTTGCATCTACCTATTATTACATTGTAAGCAACAGCAAATGTAATAGCCAAGGTCTTAAACACGAATTGATACAAACTCATAAGGAACAATGAAGTGTCTTATAGGAACATGGATTTTTGTGCAACCAGTAAAGTCAACAGGACTCTTGGAATTCTTTGATAATCATCAATATAGAGCTTTCAGCTGCAACCATATTTCATGGCATACACATCCTGATAAATCCAATATATCACCTTTGGTTTTTATTTTTTTCTGAAAACATTTACTTTTTGTTCTTAGCAAACCATGATGTATAGGATATTTAGCTTAGTCTTGCATTTCAAGAAATTTAAAATAGCCAATGAACCAAGGGGTTCTACAATCGTTGAAGTTTTATAATATAAAACAACTTTAAAAATAATTAACAGTACAAGATACTCATGGTTCCTGCCTTATTAAGTTGCAAAGGCATTATGAATTTAGAGGGGTCAAAGGGTATCTCAGTCTATGGTGGAATCCCATGGAGGTATACTTTGGAAAAGGGGCGATATTTAATGGAGAAATACCAAAAGGGCAGAGGTATGTTTTGAAGAGTGTGTCTAAACTAGTGTAACTGGTGCAGAGGATATAGCTTAGAAGTTCAGATTTCCTGTGAAGCAATATGCAAATATGACAAGGTCATATGATGGCATTCAAAAAAGTCAAGCTGTCAAACCATTTCTCTGTCCTTGCAAAAGAGCATGTCTGTCAGGAAGTTGTAAATGAGTTGAATTTACTTTAAGTCTGTGCAGACGGGAGGCTTGGCAATAATCCAATGCATGCAATTGAAGCCCTCCATCCATGGCATGCCTGATGCTCTGCTTTTTCTCAAGAATGGTTTCAACCTTTGGTCTGATTACCTGCATCCTTGCTCTTCATAGTTTAAGGCCCATCTCCTCAGTATTAGCTTCCCTGGCTGCTCTGTCCTCAATGATCTCTCCATTTTCTGAATGTCAGTGACTCTGATTCTTCATTAGAAGGGGTTTATGATTAATCTAGGAGTGAGGCATTGCATGAAGTGTAGAGGGCAATTCCTTTTGACACTGAGGCCATTGAAAAGGTTATTTCCACACCTAGGCGTGAGGCAATAAAAAGAAGCTAAGAAAGGAAGGCTTAGAAAGAAAGAAAAATGTAGGCCAGGAACGATCAGGAAGTTGGATAAAGGGACTTGACAAAAGAAACAAATCCAAATTTAATTTGAAAAGTTGAGCTCAGAGTATTAATTAGATACAATTTAAAAATTCTTAAGGAAGTAGCAATCTTCAGGAATGATCTGATGAAGAGGTTCATATGAAGGCCCAGAATGCTGAGAGGATGTGTACAGTGTGGGATGTGCTAAAGCTGACAGGCTTCCTTGATATAAGAAGCTAGAATTGCAGTCCTAAAGTACTTAGAGGGGTCATGGATAAGCCTTGAAGTATAAAGATTACTGGGACAAGCAATCAATCATCTTTTTAACATGTGTTAACATTCATTCAGAGTCCCTGGGTGGTACAAATATTTAGGTGCTAGACTTTTAATAAAAGATTGATGGTTTAATCCAATCCAGCAGCACATTGAAGATGAATTCTGGCAATCTGCTTTCAAATTGTTACAATTTTGCAAGCTAGAATGGTAATTCTCGGTACACAGGCAATAGACGTGAAGCAGACTCAGCTTGAAAGCAACTAGCCAACTCACAACAACAATATAAATTGATTGCTAATGGTCTATAAGTAGCACAAAGAGTTTTCACTTAACTGTTACCCCAAAATTGGCCACTTAAATTATCGTGAAAGAAAATGCTTGTTGGCCTGATGTCACGAAGATTTCAGCCAAGAAGATCCTGTGAAAGTCTCCTCTTCATGAGGTCACCGTGCATTGGAAATGACTCAACGGTAACTAGCGACAACATCCAATTTGATGCTGTGACTAATACACCCTTCAATGTACCGGAAAGCCTTGAGTCCTCTCATCGGGCACATTAAGCTCCACATTGCAACTTGTTTGCCAATAGCAGTTCCTTGATCTTCCTTTCTATTCAGTGATTATTGGGATTTCGGTCCCTGACAGCTTTTGTCCCAATTTAGAAAACCCAATATTTAAATTTACAGTTGTATGTATTGAATCTACATACTTAGACCCAACAGTTATCTTCTCTGGGCCTTATCACCTTTATCAGACTTAATGTTGGGGAAACCAAGGAAGCAGTGACAGGTGACCTTAGTTTAAGATTACTTTTTCCAATTTCTCTTGATGCATCTATGTACTTTTCTGTGTTCTGTTCCAAACCTTAATATACTTTTCACATCCACAAAATACCTCCATACATATAATAAATAATAAGTCCCAAACTTGAAGCTTTGGGGGATTTCAATTTGATTATTTTAAAAAATAAAACCTCTGTCAGCTTTGTTTGTGGAGAAGGTTTAGCAGCTCTGTTTACTCTAAAAGTAATCACTTCTTGATTCAAACTGCTTCACCAGTAAATAGAATATCTTAGGACATTAATTATATGGGAGAGAAGTCAGCAAGAAGTAGCTGTTACAATTCATTACTGTACAAGAAATAGCAAGAGATGGGAGAAAATGTAAAGACGGAGATAATTGTTATTGCTTGGCTGTGAATAGGATTGGGATAGATGGATTGGAATTGGTTTATCTTTCTCCTTCATAATAAACTGGAACACAAGCCAGAGAGGGAGGTTAAGTCGAAGCAGCCAGTTCCCTACAAGTTTAATTCTCCGGAATGCTGCAAATAAAAGAGGCACCTGGCAACACCTCATGAAAAAATGCATAAATTAATATTTTCATGTAAAACAATTTATTTCACTTCATATATTTGGGCAAAGCACTGGAAAGTATTTGGGGATGGCTGTTTAGACACTTTTATATTTAGCAACCTTTCTCAAATGAAATCACACTAGGAACCACACTGTAAATCTGCTTTGGGTGATCTTGCCAGTAACTTTGACTTTTATTGTGGCCCCCTAACCTCAATTCAGCATTGGAACCCTGAGAAACTGTAAGAAGCTAATATAGCCACCTTGCTTCTAATTTTATACAAGTAAAAACCAAGATCTGGAGAGAGATAGCTAGTTGCTATAACTTAGATTATTAATATATTTTTGTGAAGCTCTCTAAAGGAAATGTGTTTTTTCAGGGGTACCACCCACTGCCATATATTGTCTAATTCTTCTTTGGGGGATAGAGTAAAGGAAAAGAGGAAATTTTCAGTGTCACTAATTTATCATCTTGCAGCCTCACCTGTCTCTAACACCATTTTCATATTGGCTCAGATTTACCCAATATTGTTACTAATTCAATGGAAGTATTAGAATAGCTATAATACAGCAAGAAATAATTTGCTCTAAGATAAAAACAGATCATAATTTAACCTTAGGCCCTATGAGACCTGGGCCATGATTAGAGAGCAACATGCATCCAAATGGAACTATTCGAAATATGCAAATATATGACATCATAGCAATACTCTATGCAAATATTTCACCTACTGTTCTGGATTCTCTTGACCACATATGGTCAGATAAATACACATAGAACTACTTACCAATCCCACCAAACCCACTGACATCAAGTCAATTACAATTCATATAGACCCTACAGCACAGAGCAGAACTACCTTTAGGGTTTTCAAGACTATAAATCTTTATAGAAATAGTTTTGTCCTTCATTTACTGGAGGGTTACTTTGGATCATACCATTAGCTGCTGCATGCCTAACTCACTACAGTGCCGGGGCTCCCATGTGGCTTAGAAGAGCCGTACTCCTTGCTAACTTAGGCCAGCTAAGGGGCTCCAGCACACGTGCAATTGCACCAGTGTTTCTACTGACTCTTGCAAATGTAAAAAAATGTGAAGATTAAGAAATAATATTATCAGACTTTGCATAGCCAATGATAGTGGAAGATGTGAAATGCTAAGTAGGAAAAAAAAAAGTGGTCACTTATTTTCACAATGGAAACAACCAAAGTAGTTGTTTTCCACCCAAAGGAGGGCAAACCCCCATGACTCAAAGAACCAGTTCTACTCTGAGTCATCAGCATTTTTTCCCCCGAAAGCAGCTCTGGATACATTTGATCTCCAAACTGTCAGTTAGCGGCTGAGTGCATTTACTGTCAGGGCCATCCAAGAACTCTGAATGGAAAGGAAGAAACACCTGTGTTGTTTGGTAATTAGACAAAAGCCTTCGTATTGTGGAAAATCGACGTGTGGTCGAAGTGAAGGAAAGAGGAAGAAATATAACAGAGAAGAGGCAGTGTATTTGTAAGTGTAAAGATTGTGAGGAGTAAAATAGATAAAGGAGTCAAGTACCAAATACATAGAAAAAGAGTAGACCTCTTGCCATGAGCAGTCTTGGAATTTTGCCAGTGATGTGATAGAGCACCCAGGAGTCTGTATTTGGGGTTCAAAAGCAGGTAATTTGACCCTGGACATGTCTAATCACCAGTTCTTTCTCATCTGAGTGCATAGCAGGGAAGGTAAAGATGGTGTGGTTCTAAACCTCTGCACTGTATTTCAAAACCCCATACCTGGCTTTAACTGATTGTACAGATGGCCGTATCATACACCCAAGAACCTGAAAACCATATTCTGTTGGCTTCCTTTGATTTCCGCAACGGGGTTTGTCTTCTTAGCAATTCTGTTTGTCTTCCCCCTTCTAAATATGTCACAGATCTCAAAAAGGAGAATTAGACTGCTTAAGGGAACACCAATTAATACCTCATTTTTCACTGTAATTGATGCTGATTGCAGGGAGAAGCATGCTGTGTCTATGTTCCATACGTGCTGCGTGTGGTGGCTGTCCCTCGATTGCTCTCTTTCTTGATGGCTGCACAAGCCAGTCAGATGGCAGCTTCTCAGGGGAGAGGGGCCTTGTGCACAGTGTTATCTCCCCCTCTCAGTGACATGCTCCTCGTCAGCATGCTACCATCTCTGTTAAAGCACAAAAACTCTACAATTATAATTTCTCAGCAGCTTATCTTCATGCCCATGATATTAGTTATTTTCCTACCTGTGCCAAAAATCCACTAGGTAAATTTGATAAATCACTGAATGTATCTTAATTTTTATGTCAGAACTCTTTTCAATGGACATAATAATACTTAAATCACACAGCTTATATAGTTATTTAAGAATAAAGTTGTAAAAGTTGGGTAGAGAAACGCATAGAACATGTACTAATAGGTATTCATATTAATAAGATCATCAAAATAAGAATTTTATGAGTCACTGCATTCCACAATTTAAAAATATGCATATAAAATATCTTGAACTATTTCAATATAGTTTTATATTCAAGTCTTACTTAAGAAAAATTTATAAACTACATGATGCCCAATACTGTCCTATAATGATGTGTCACTCTGGGTAGACTAGAGAAACAAATCCATGGACACACATATGTGTGAGAAAGAGGTTTATATACAAGAGCAATTGAACATAGAGAAAATATCCTAGCCCAGTCCAGATCAAGTCCGTATGGTACTAGCCCATATGTTTGATAGCAATCTATAAAGTTCTCTTCAGACTCACAAAACACACGCAATGAAGCCAAATGCAGAAGATCACAGGCCAGTGGGTAGAAAGTCCTTGGATCCAATGTCATTGGAAGCATCTCAGCATTTGCAGAGATCTCTGCATCAAGGTGGGTCAATGTGTCTTCTCAGCAGCTACGTCTTCCAGGGTGTAACAGAGAGTCTCCCACCTCCAAGGAGGAAATACCAGATTTCCCAAACTTCTTAGGAGAAGGTCATGCCCACACAGAAGCCTCATTGGCTATGGTCCAATTGACAGACTAGACTCTAGCCCTTCACTCATAATCCTTTCAAATGGACAATTATATAACTACCACAATTGGTAAGTATTAGAAATTAACGCAGTCTCTCTTTTCTTCCCGGAGAAATATCTTAATCATCACATGGTCATTTACTGATCCATTTAACAACCTAAAAGGTAAATTTCAAATTTACTATTATCAAACTCAAAACCTTCCTAGAACCAGATGTTTTGTTGCATTTTTGCTATCATGGGGTACCTAGTTTATGGGATAAAGCAGGTAATTATTACAATAAAATATAATAAATAATTTCATACAGATGCATGCATAAAACAGTGGGGTCAGAGTGAAATAACAAAAATAAACTCTAAAGGGACTTATTCTCATTTTCAGTACAATTGGAAATTGAGAGAAAATTTTGGAAATATTCATGCTTATTCTGGTCATGATTATTCATAAATATTCGTGGAAATATTCCTACATAGGTCTAGACAAATTTTGTAAGTTATTAATGCCCTTCCCCATGAACATCCAAAATTTATCATTATACAAACAGATACTCAACTCTTACTGCCAATGAGTAACTGTTTGGCAGAGTAGAAAGCCCTTTCTCCAGCAGAGCTGTTGGTGGTGGTTTTAAACTGCCAACCACGTGGATCATAGTCCAGTGTATAACTACTGCACCACCAGAGCTCCTATACAAGCATACACTTCCACATATGGCTTTGATCTTGCCAGATTGAGCTCAGTGGAACAGGTAATGACAAAACCTTCATTTAAAAGGCTCTAGTCATACTTTCTAAGGTATGATGAATCACACTCAGGCATTCATGCGTTGAAGAGGATTAAATAATTAGATCCAAGCAGCTAGACCTATATAAGGGTGGAGAAACCATTGTGGTGAAGACATATACAACTGCATAAGTTTCATTTGATGAACTACATTGACCTAAAACAGATACCGTGACTGTCCAAACTGAGAAGATAGGAAGAAAGCACATGGCACTCAAACTTAAATGACACTCACTTCTGTCCTGTCTATTCAATGCGTCGCTACCCTATTCACCGGAGTTGTATTGCCCCTGTGAGTTTCTGAGACTATAGCTCTTTGTATGTAACTTTTTACATGGTCCAAGTACTTCCTATATTTAAAATTACTTAGTCATTAGATCTTGGTTTTGCCTAATCACACTCCACCCTTGCTACTTTTTATAAACAATTCTCAGATCTTTCTCTACCTTGAGGTGATATGCATCCATTGTCTCACCTCCATCCCATTGGAAAGACGTTCCTGATTGCAAACTTGAATACATTTTAACTCTATTTGTGGTGCACTACACCTTAACACTGCTGCTGGAAGCCCGTGCTGGTAACCAAGGAGTGCAGACTTCAACGTGCCCTACACAACTCAAAGTAAAGAGAGCCACAATCCTCACAGCTGGACCCAGGGGTAACTTCATGACAAGAGCAGATTGAAGGGGTCCAGGATTTACTCTTGCTTGGATCAACAATCAATGCTCATGGAAGCAGCAAGAGATCAAATAATGCATTGCACAAGATCTCTTTAAAGTGTTGAGAAGTATACAGTAAAGACTGGTATGCCTGACTCAGGCCATGGTATTAAGTAATTAATGTTTCTTCAGTCAGTCAGAATTGAATGCCTTTATGGAGTTAGATATCTGTTTTGAAATTATTTTTGGAATGAGATTCTAAGATAGAAATACTCGGGTTATATTATGTGTGTGTATGTTTGTGGTGTGTGTGTGAAAACTGACCTTTGAATAAGGAAGACCCTAGAAGAATCAAGTATTTAAATTACAGGGATGGGGAAGAATATTGACAGTGTCACAGACTGCTAAAAGAACCAATACATCTGATTGGGGATAAGTCCGGCCACAATGTCCTTTAAAGACAAGGATGAAAAGACCTGATTTCAAATACCTTGAACTGCCTGGAGAGAGCAGTCCCTGGATAAGGACATCATTCTAGCTAGGTAAAATAGCAGGACAATGAAAGAGAGAAAGATCTCCAACAAAACAGATTAACACGGTGGCTACAATAGGCTCAAACATAACAGTTGTGGGCAGAAGACCCAGTAGTGTTTTATTTTATTGTATAAAGGATCCTTATGAGCAGAAACCAACTCTTCTGCACTTAGGAACAGCTACAACAAAATTTTAATATTTGTCATGAACATCACATTTTATAAATTTGGGTCAAGGTAAGTATTTTTAATTCTCATAACTTTATACCTCTCAATTATAAATGAATACGTTAATTAAGTAAGAAAGGTTACTTTAGTCAGTCAGAATTTAATACTTTTATGGATTTAGATTTCTGACTTTGAATGATGATTGAAAAAGAGTTTTTGTCATAGGGATTCTTGAGTTATATTATATATTTTGTATTTATATGTTATATTTTATATGTCTATATACTATACATATACTATATATATGGTTTTTTATGAAAATGTTATCAAAAACTCACTATTATGGCATAAACTGGTTTTAAAATTCAGTAAACTTTTAGGCTAATTAAGAATAAGTAATAGGAAATAGATGCACAATATTGAGTCCATGTTATGCTTTTATAGTCTCTCTGCTTGACAAGAAATTTTTAAATCCTGATTACGTTAGGCCAGGTTGACTAGAGAAACAAATCCATAGACACTCATATATGCATTAGAAAGAGCTCTGCACCATGAAGTTCTTGCATGTTAGGAAAACATTCTAGACTAGTCCAACTCAAGTCTACTAGTCTGATACTAGTCCATAAATACAATTCCAGTCCATAAAACCTTCCTCAGAATCATGAAGCCACAGGTAATGATGCTGGAAGGTGACAGGAAGGTCCGTGCAGTCTTGTGGATCCATTGGCCGTGGATGCTTCTCCAGGGCTCACACAGGTCTCAGCGTGGTTCACCAGCATGAAGGTAAAGGCAGCAAGAGGAACGGGGTAGTTGCTCAGAATCCCACTTAAGAGAAGCACACACCCAAAAGGAGGTACCAACAGGTTGTGACCTGATTGACAGGCTAGAGTGCATCCCTTCACTTTTTATTCTTTTTGTGGATTTTAAAAAATCATTTTATTGGGGGCTCATACTGCTCTTATCACAATCCATACATCCATCCATTGTGTCAAGCACATTTGTATGTATGTTGCCCTCATAATTTTCAAAACATTTTCTCTCTACTTGAGCCCTTGGTATCAGCTCCTCATTTTTCTACTCCCTCCTCCATGCTCCCTCACTCATGAACCCTTGATAATTTATAAATTGTTATTTTTTAGGCCTTCACTTGTATATCTTCAAGTTGATATGAAATTATGTAAGTACTACACTGACATTTTGACCCCATTCAAGTTCATTTTTAATTAAAAACCAGAAATTGTTGCATATCTATATTTTCTCTGTGACTGCTTTTTGAGAGACATCTATATTCCTCCTTCTCTAGTTCTCCCACAGGGTGTTACTTCTTGCATTTGCTTAAAACTTTCAAGTCATGGAAAACAAAATAGGAAATGCATATATCATGAGCATAAAGCAAAGAGAGATGATGGTCATATGCTGTGTTCTATAGGATGTTGTCTCCAAATATGGTTTAGGAAGGATGGGATTAAGGGGATTCCTAATGTCAGAGTATTCAGCCACAATGATATATCATGAACTCCGTCCATTCTAAAAGACAAAGAGCCAGGGAATAGACATAGGTATATAGAGATTATTTTAATTCAGTTTCTTGAGACTACATTATAAGTACCTGTTTCATAGAGCGATTTGGGCAAAGGACACAACCTGATATAGTAAATCCTTCAATTGAAAAAAAAGAAGGGGATATTGCCTGCATTAAAAATGACAGAAAGCCTGTAGCTAATGCAATTTACAACCTAACTATAGATAATTATAGAATATGGCCGTATTATGTTTTGCTCAAATATAATAAAATGGTGAAAAAGAAACCTGACAAATATACTTTATTATAAATAGAGGCAAATTTATAAAAAGGATTAGAGGAAAAACCACTGGGAATGTTGCATGATTGACTCATTATTTTTCCCAGTCTACTTGAATATATGCCCTTCCCCTTATGACTTCATAGCTTTGTCCAAAAGGAAAAATACGTTCCACCACATCTTGTCTTTACCCTGAGCCAAATTGATGTGTCTAATTAAATAAGATAATATTTACAGTGTGCCCATCCTGAGCCTAGATTTAGATTTAAGAAAGCTGCCATTCTTTGGCTTACCCTGTGGCACATTGCCATTTTCATGCATACACAATGTGTATTTGAGACAGTTCACTGTCAAAAATCAGAGAAGATAAATGTTAAGTCAAAGAACACCGCCCTGTCCAATTTACCATAGGTGATTCTAGTATACATCAGCCAACACCCAAAATCAATCCACAGATAAATGAGTACTTCTGTTTTTTGCCACTAAAATTAGAATTGGTTGACACATGTAAGTATTAACTGTAATAAAATACCAAAATTTTATCTATTCCTGGCAAAGAAAGTCTAAGTATGTAATTTTGTACATATGAATATATAGAGGAAAAACATGTGTAATACATACGTTTAAAATAGAAAAACAAGTCAGAAAATAAAATCAATAACCAACAAAACAAAGCTTCTGCTAGACGTGTAAGGACATTTTCCTTAATGTGAAACAGGGGGTTGAGGATGCCAATCCAGAGGAGTTTCAATCTCTGTGCCAAGAAACCAATGGCAAATTCCATCTCCTTTTTTTCTGACAATGATTTAATTTCAAAAACATAAACTTGTCTGTGAAAATATCCATGGAAAACAACAACAGCACTGATGACAGAGAAATAGTTTTTACCCAGACTTCTCCTCTCCAACACTAAATTTTGGAAGAAGAGTGGCTAAAAAAACTATGCAGAGAAAGGTTATGCTTACATTAGTTCTTGAAAATTCCTCTTGAATCTTATGAAGTTGCAGATAATTATGAAAAATACAGACAATTACAGTCTGTGATAATGCTAAGAATATATGAATTTTAACAAGACTTGTTCAAGTTGACTGAAAACTTAATGCTCAGTGTCAGGAAAATCCAAGTGCAAATTTCAGTATGTTTATTCACCTGGTGTGTCAGACTTGGTAGACTAAAATTAAAAATTCATAACACTCATGTGTATAAGAAAGCACTTTATATACAAGAGCATTTGAATATTGAGAAAACATCCCAGCCCAGTCCAGATCATGTCCAGTATTAACCCATATGTCTGATATCAATCTATAAAGTCATCTTCACACTCACAAAATACATGCAATGATGCCAAATGCAGGAAGATCACAGACCAGTGGGTGAAATGTCCTGTGGATCCATTGGCTCCTCCAGCTCAGGGCACTAGCGTAAGTCCATGTTCCCGGTCAGCTGCAAAGTCACGTTGGTAGTAAGCTTGTGTCCCACCTCCAACAAGTTATTTATCTCCTTACTACTTCCAAATAACAACAAGTTGCGATCTGATTGACAGGCTAAACTTCACCCTTTCACTCATAATCCTCTCAAATTGAGAACAGATTACATAACTACCACACACCACCCCGTCAATTTGATGCTTTCACAGAATTTTAGCCATATACAATTTTCAAACAAACAATAATAAAATCATATCTTTACCTAACAGGATGAAATTAAAATGCATACAATTCTATATGTGCCACCCTCATTTAAAAATAACATTCTTTATGTGAAAAAAGCAAAAATATCCTATGCCTAACAATTGCAGTTAAGGAACACCTACACCTTAATCCTATCATCCTATAAATATATCCCCACCATTATGAAAGTTTGTAATCCAGATACTTCATGCATTTCCCTGTCCCATTTTGGCTATCCAATTTCTATACTGCCTGTTTACATCAACCCAGTGCTTGGAGGAGACAATCACATTTTTTTAGGTGAAGGATCTCCATTCCAGTTGGAACCTTTGAAATCCGCATCCATAAGCAAAGTCAAATCAGGACAGGTCATCCATAAAGCTGGCAGCGATATGCACCACTCAGAGGTTCAAAAATCTTGTCTTCATCTGGTCAGGTTCTGGTTAACTCAATGTGGCCTGTCGCTCTTAGCACTCTCATTAGGGTGCCCATTGGTCATCTCACCTTTAGAATGTGAACTTGTCATAAATTCTCAACAACCATAGCCCCTTTGATTTAGGTCATGAACTTCTGACCAATCAACCCATTCTTGTCTTCTCCTCTACTTCCTGTAAACCAGTTCTAGGGGTGTCAGTGGCCAGACACAACCTATCTCTTTATTGCTGCATTTCTCCCACTTATATTCAATCAGTGGATCTAGGTGGTCACCTAGCAAGTATTTCAGCCTGCCCACAGGCTTCCTTTAACGATCAGTATGAGAGAGGAGTTTTTCTTCATGGTTCCAGGTTTTTCCAGCTTCTGAAAAAAAACACTAGCTCAAGATTCAAAAAACCCAAAGTTCATTTTCCTTTAATCTGCCAACACACCCCTAAGCAAGTCTCTGGAATGCAAATATCCTGAGTACTCCAAAACACTGGGTGGGGCTTATCTTTTCAGAGCTTTTTTGTCAGGCTTGTCTTAAACCCATTTGAAGATCAAATTTAAATGGCTCCAGGCAAATGCAATACAAGCTCTCTATTTTTATATTTCCCAGTAATCATTTCTATCAATCATTATATCAACAATAATAAGCAGAGGAAATGAGTATAAACAAAGTAGAATCAGATACTAATCTCAATTATAAAAAAGCCAAGTTAAAACCTTATTTAACTTATCTTAATCCTTACTTAAGCTATTCTATTTATACATAATATAGGATCAGGCCTCTGACAGCATCAAGCCAGATACAGGCTTTCTGTCAGCCAGTTTGACCTTCTGTCAGCCATTTTCGTTAAGTAGCATCTCTGAGAAATTCAAACAGTGGTTTTGCCCCCTCAGCTCAAAACATACACTAACAGCATTCATTTTCATCATCTCAAACAGGAATAGCCAAAGACCACAACCAAAAAATAGAATAAAAATTTTAACTCCCCATATTCTCTCCAGAAAACAAAATATTAAACTGCAGGGACGTATCTGACTTCTGGCTAGCCAAAGAAGAAACACTATCATGAGGCAGAAATCAAACAAACATCTACTATCCATCTTTATGATTTTTTTCTCTAGGATCCCACTCCCAAGGTACCTTAAAATGTCAATCTGGGTAGACTACAGAAACAAAATCACAGGCACTCATATGTGTATAAGAAAGAAGCTAATATTTAAGAGCAGTTGAATTTTGAGAAAACATACCAGTCCAGTCCAGATCAAGTCTATAAGTTAGATATTAGCCCATATGTCTGAGAGCAGTCTATAACGTTCTCTTCAGACTTATGAAATGCATGCCATGACGCCAAATGCAGGAAGATCACAGGCCAGTGGGTGAGAAGTCTTGTGGACCCAGTGGCAGTGGAAGCATCTCAGTGCTGGCAGGGGTTTCCATAGGACTCCTCAAGCTCAGGGCACTAACATAGCTCCATTTGCCTTGTCAACTGAAATGTCTCCCTGAGCGTGGTCATGTGTCCTTCCTCCAGCGAACTATTTATCTCTTTTACACCTTCAAATGAGGTCATCAAACTGTGACCAGATTGACAGGCTAAACTCCACGTCTTCACTCTTTATCCTCTCAAATTGACAACAGATTTATATAACTACCACACATGTTTGTACTGTTACTGTAAAATATTTTCCTACATTTAATGTTTCTTAATCTAAGGGAGAAGGTTAGCACTGCATATTCATCACTATTAAATAATTTCTGAAAAACATAAATGCATTTCTAAATACCAGGGAAATTCCAAATAAAAAAATATAATTCCCTCCATAAAGTAGAGACACCTAAGAGTTTATTAGAGTGTGCTAGAAATAAATATAAAATACAGTATATACTTGAGTATAAGTCAACCCAAATATTAGCCATGGTATCTAATTTTACCACAAAATCGGCATTAAAGATGTGCTGAAAAACTTGGCTTATACACAAGTATATACGGTAACACAACATGCTATGATTTTTAAATGCAGAATAATAACCATAGATGTTACTTTTCAAGTAATGCCAAAATCCTCTGTATGATTTGTATATTCTCCAGGAACATATATGATTTCCCTTCAAAGGCAAACAATTATGTAGAAATATGCCATTTTAAAAATATTAAATTTTATGGATTTTTTTCTTTCTGTATATCTTATTATTCAAGCTGAACAAACAAGAGTCATTTTGAATCATTAAAATTTTTAATGAATTAAAGTACTATGTGAGTACTTCTGCATACATCTTTTGATGTAATTGATTGGTTACAGGACTTGTATAGTGGTGCTGAAAACTATCTTGGTTGGATGAATGATATGATATGAAACAAGAGTTTCTTAAATTATGCTGAAAGCATTGTATTTTAATATAAAGGGGACAATTAAGTGTGCTACTGATTTTCCATCACATAATATTTAGTATTCATTGCCAAAGATCAGACATACAAATCAAAACTCTGATAGAGTTGTATGATATAATAATAATGTCATATTATATTATTGTTATTTATAACAACACCACATCATATTTTATTAGTGTTTCCATGAATAACATGCAAATCTATATCTGAATTAATAGCCCCTATTTCCAGTGCCATTATAATACTATTCTCAAAGCCATTTAGTCTATTATGTAGAAATAAAATAATCAGTTTGAACCTCCAGAAATTATGAATTGTAACTAGAAACTACAGAGCAGCATATGACCTGCAGCTACTGCCTCAGACAAGACTCACCTGAACATTCACTGCCCTATCTGTGATATTCATGAACCTCCATGTGGATGGTTCACTGCCTATGCAATTGCTTTTAAATAGTTTGATACATCAAGTGTATTCTGAGATAAAATTTCTTCCTAGAACATTTGAGAATCCAGCTCCATTGCCTTATTGTTAATTTCCATGTGAGGTATTCAAACAAAAATATGTGGCTGCAAGGTTGGGAAATTAATGATATTATATCTGGAATTTTTAAGAAAAAATCCTGAAAAAGAATGGTCTCCCTACAAATCAGTTTCATGGGAAGTAGCTAAAAGTATTTCAGGTGACTAATGAAAATAATGTTAAAATATATATCATATTTTAGTTTCTCACTCATATTTTGAATGAGATTATAAGTACTATTTTTATTTAATGACAACTGTCATTGTGACTGTTATAACTGCTTCCTTCTTTCTCAATGCTTTAGGTTTGTAGTTGCTTGTATCTCCCTGTTAAATTCAGTTTCCTGGATTTTAGTGGGATTCTGTAATGGAATCTGATCTCCCATGATTTTGAAAGCTCACTATCTAAAGTGGTGAAGAGGTGGAGGTAGGGCAGATAAAATAATTTAAAACTGCATATCATTTTAGTTTCACCAAATAAAAGTTTGAATTAATCTGTAAAATCAAATTGTTTCATTTGTTGGCAAAATTGTTGATAATCAACTAAAATGAGTCTTTTATTTATGCAAAGAAAAGGACATTTTCCTTCTTAATTGAGAAATTTCTAGAAATCAAGTAATAATCTGTCTCTGTAACAGTATAAAAAGTTGTTGCTATGGTGAGAAGTGAGTTTCTGATTGAGCAGAATAGGGGAATTATAGTTTCTTTTGTTTTATTGGTTCTCAGAAGAGTGGAGAAAAGGTATTCTAACTCTAGGTGGGCGAGCATAGAGTCCTGTGCCTTTGGGAAAAGCTTAATATCCTTTAAGACTTGACAACATCTAGGCAAAGCAGGAATGCCCGCTGCAAAGAGCCACTTTCATGTGGGGTGTGTAATTTGCTTTCTCTGTGTAATCCAGAAACTGCTCATTTGAATACTTTGGGAAGCTACTTTCCAGATTCCATTTATCTTTCTCCGATATAATGAAGAAAGAAAAGTCCACCATTTCTTAATTTGTATTAACAAACCCTATACATTTGAGGGAGAATAAAGGAATGATCTTGATAATAAAGAAGAATTTAAATTTGTTTCTTGGTGGAAAGTTGCGTACGATTTAATTCCTAAGGTAATTACCCAGAAACGAATGATGTGCCAGTGTCCAAGAGACACCACAATTTCCCCTTAAAATACCAAGAGGCTGATTTGTTTCAGTTCAACTATTAATTACATATTTATGAAGATGCAATGTTTTCCCAAAGGTTATTTTAAGCAACACAGTTTCAGAATGGGTAAGTCATTTTCCCTACCATTAAAGAATTCAGAATCCAGAGAAAGAAATTTACAAGTTGATAATTTATCGTGTATCTCCTATGGACTGGGCTTTGTTTCAAATGTCAACCAAAAGAAAGAAAGAGGCTCTACCTCTGGCTGGAGATGTGCCAGAGGTCAAATTTGAAGAGACCCTTGAAAGACTAGCCTCTAGTTCCTGAACGCTTCCTCCCCTCCCAATCATCATGACCCCAATTCTACCTTGCGGACCTGGTTATACCAGAGGATGTACAGCAGTGCAGTAGGGATCTGGAAACACAGGGAATCTAGGACAGACGAACCCCTCAACGCCCGCGGTAGGCGTGGCGACACCAGGATGGGAGGGGGTGTAGAAAGGGAGAACCGATCTCGGAGATCTATGTGTAACCTCCTCTCTGGGAGATGGGCAATGGGGAGGCGGGTGAGGGGAGACGCCGGGGAATGCAAGATAAGATATAATAATTATTTATAAACTATCAAGGGACCAGGGGGGAGGGGAGAGCGGGGAGGGAGGGGGAAGGGAAGGGGGGAAAAAGGGAAACCGAGCTGATTCCAGGAACCCAAGTGGAAGGTGAATTATGAGAATGACGAGTGCAAGGAATGTATAAGGGTGCTTTGCTCAATTGATGTATGTTCGGATTGTGATAAGAGCTGTGTGAGCCCCAATAAAAAAGATGTATTATTTTTTTTAAAAAGACTAGCTGGTCATTAGGAGCTGGAGAAAGGAGGGAATGCATACCAATGAAAGGAACATGTGTGCATGAAGGAGCAGCATGGAGGAAGCAATGGTGAGATCCCATATCACTGAATGGAGCTTTCAATGAGGAGTCGTAGTGATCAATGAGGAAGGTTGAGACTGATGATAAATAAGAGCAGGTAAACAGTAGGAAATTAAGAATCAACCTCTCCTTTGGCAGTGATTGTGGTAGTATCTGTATTATTTAGTAAAATCTTTGAAGTAATATTAAAAGGCACCTATTTTTATAACAGTTTCACAGATGCGAAAGTAGATGATGATAACAAAGGACGCATTTTCAAAGTTAAGGGCCCTCTACAATTTGAATAACTTGCCAGGGAAAGTGACTAAGAAACCTGACATTTTAACTGATAGACCAATCAGCTCACATTTACCAAAGACAATGCACGATTACCAAACCGGTTGTTGCTGTTGTTAGCTGGCATTGACTCGGTTCTGATTCATAGAAACCCAGTCGAACAACAGTGCCCAATCTTGCACCATCCTCACACGTGATCTCATGTTTTGAGCCCAGGGACACATCAGCCCATCTTTCAGAGGGCCTTCCTCTTTTCCCGTCCCTCTACTCTAGCTATCATAGGTCCTTCCCCAGGAACTCTCGTGAGACAGCGGCTCATGAGACAGTCTTGCCATGCTTGCCTCTAAAGAACAATTTGGTGGTCCCTCTTCCAAGATAGTTTTATTTATTCTTTGGCAGTCCATGGTAGTTTCAATGTTCTCCAGCACCATAATTCAAATGCATCCATTCTTTTCTCGCCGACCTTATTCAATGTACAACTTTCACATGCAGGTGAGGGAATTAGAAACACCATGGCTTGAGTCAGGGACACCTTAGCCCTTATTTTTCAACATTTTAAAGAAGTCTTGTGTTGACAATTCACTCAATGCAATGCGTTGTTTAATCGCTTGACTGCTGCTTCAATGAGCATTGGTTGTTGATAAATATTTTGTGTATTTACCATGATGGTACCTATTGGTCCAGTTGTAAAGATTTTGATCTGGACATTCAGTTGTCATCCATATTGAAGGCTTCAATCCTTGATCTTCATCAGCAAGTGCTTCAAGTCCTCCTCACTTTCAGCAAGAAAGATTGTGTCCTCAGCCTATGGCAGGTGGTTAATAAGCCTTCCCTCTATCCTGGTGCCACATTCTTCTACATATATGATTCAACTTCTCTGATTATTCGTTCGGCACACAGATTGAATAAGTATAGAGATGCACATCTGTCTTGATTTTAAACCTGAAATATTCCCTGGTCAGTACCCAGGGTCAAAATATTAATTCTATTTCATTCACATATTCACTCAAATGTGATTATATTTCAAAGATGCAGTGGGTGTTTTTCTTAATGGTTGTTACACAATTCATTGGCAGGGGTATGATAGGGGTTGGGGTTTGATGAAAGTACACTGTGGTCGTTAGATTTTATGTCAACTTGCACATGTGTAAATGTATATACTTGGAGTTCAACCTATCATTCAGGTCAACGTCTAGTGACACCGCCTTTGGCTGGTGGTCATTACTGTAAGAGAGCCACTGGGAACATCTCTTCCCTCTCTTTATTTCCATCTTCTTCCATGTTGGGATTCTGTGTCTACCTCCAAGGGTGACCCTACAAGGGTCTCAAAGTTCAAAAATTGACAGAGCCTTGCCATGTCTTCACTGACGTTGGATTTATGCCAGTCTGCACCCAACCGCCTGTGATCTATCAGCATCCCTCTTCACCTTTCTGTACCAATGGCCTGCAGTGATTTGGGTCTTAAGAGACCTCCAGTTGTTATGGGAGCCATGCATTCAAGTTGGACTGGGCTGGGGTGCTTCCTTGATATAAAGTTATTCCTTTTGCATATATTAGTGTCACTAATTTTGTTTCTCTAGACAACCTAGTCTAATACATACACCTTCAGTACAAATTATCAGGCTCTATTAGAAGTACAATATTTTGAGACATGTTTAGTGCAGTAGTCAAGTGCTAGGCTGCTAAGTCAAAGTACAGTGATTTGAACCCTGTGCCACTCCACAAGAGAAAGGCATGGCCATTGACTCCTATAATAATTACAGCTTTAGAAATCTCATGGGGACAGTTCTACTGAAGCTTATTTGGTCACTTGAGTAAGGTTGAAAATATATGCAATTCCAGAGAAAGTATATGTAATCCAGCATTATCAAGGGTATAAGCAGACTGACCCACTGTCATCAGGGGAATATTGATAAAGCTGTAGTTAGGAATAGACATTGCAATCAACAGATTGTTGCTTTTTTAGAAAATTGTTTTATTGCCACTATGGTATCATTTTAAAATTAAGCCTATATTTACACACACACACAGCCACACTCACACATCACAAGGTTTCACCCAAGACACACACTTTTACATCTTGCAACATTAAGAGAGGTTCAGTATTGAGTTTGGATCTCGGGATGGCAATGGTATAATGAATAATGGGAGTTGAAAAGCACATTTTATATTGAGATGGGTGTGTTTATACTCCAAACCGTTTCTCAATTTTATGCTAACTACTAGCTTTGTATTTGTATAAACTGACCTAAGTCTTAGGTTCCTTTTTAAGATTACTGGCAGTTTGTTTTTCTTTCACTTGACACAAAATACTCTTGCAATTGCTTAAAATGCAATGACTCACTGAAATTCCTACTAATTTTTGCTAACCCAGAATTTTTAGGGATAGTTTTCTAAAGAAGAACTAATACCTCAGGTCAGAACTAGAAATAGAAGCCAATTGAGTGGCTGGGGATGCTATTGTGGTAAATATAACAATAAAAAGTCCATTGTTTTAAAAAATTTTTAAAAAGTTGATGCTTCTTTTTCTACTTAGAATGCCTAATACATACGTAGGTGAAAAACATTGCATTAAATACATTGAACCCATTTCTATAAAATGATTTCCCAAAATACATACCAAATAAGATAAAGTTCTGTGATTTTCTTCCCCATGAAAACAATATGATGAAGCAATTATTTTGGAAAATGCAGGGCTCCTTTCTTGAAGATTTTGAATAGAGTTAAGCATATCAATGTATCTTATGGATGCTATGGAAAAAAGACTTATTTTGTTTGAGTCTAGCATTAAATCATACAAATTTATTTTTAAAACTTTTTTGATAACCTATTTACGCTATTACAAAAGACAAACTTTAGGAACTGTTAGTATATAAAGGAAACACAGTCCATGAAACACCCAGGGGAACAAAAAGTACTATGCTTTATAATATTAAACTGAGTGGTAGCAACAATAACGGAAAGCCCGAAGTCAGACATTTTTGGATATGATCAAGTGATTATTACCTAATTGAAAAGGCATTCTCTTATTGCCTCATGATGTTCAGCCATACCTAGAAGAAAAAATATAGATATAAATAAAAGCACATTTTACTCAACCTTCCCATTTTTGCTTCTCAATCCTATTTTCTGAGTCCAGAACCGTGTGCAGATTAGCTAGCCACCGAGGGTTCTGAGGTGGCTACCTGCCATGATTATTCTCCCCCGGAGGATGTCCTGTACCTGCCAAAAGTGTTAGGATTACTCTCTACTCATACAGTTTTACCCAAACAACTGTAACCCACCATGGGCTACAGGCTGTAAACATATCATACGTACACTAACCAGAGCCAGCAGACATCATACTGTGATCCCCTTTGGTGTCCCAGGTGGCAATCAAAGGTTTGGGAGTAGGGCCAAGAGGCATTCTGGGGAGTAGACTGTAGTCTATACAGGCCTTTGCCAGCCTGCCAGCATGCAGCCGTGCTCAGGACCACTGCCTACTGCTGCTTTAGCCCCACCTCAGCACTTAGAGGCTAATGATTTCAATATGTACAGTAAGTGATTTATTTTCCAAATCCATTGGATTAACACCTTGATGGATCTACAGATACTCTAACATCAACATGCCCAATTTTCTTTCTTTCTACATTTCTAATGTATCCTATTTTCTTCATCTTTAATTTGTATTTTCTTATGTTGCCAAATGACTAATAATATCTTAACTGGACCTTTCCCAGATCCTTACTAATTAATCCAAAATAATTATATCACACCTACCAGCATGATATTGTATCTAGTAGCTAACATTTCTCAAACTAATCTCTATTGACAACTCACTTTGAAAATTACATATATATATATCATGATATATAATCTATCATATATGTGTTCTCTTATATACAAGCCCCTCCCAAAAAATGGGGGGAGAAAATAGGTCCACTGGATGGAGCTTTCTTAATATGCATTTTTCTGGCTAGGCCAGCATCAAGCAACTCACTCTGAGATAGTGCATCCAGTGGTGTCACCTGGGAATGTTCTTTTCGGTCACAGTGAATTTTTTCGTAAAAGTAGTTTTACTCGAACCACATTTTTTTGGTTTTGTTCGTGATGGCTGATATAAGATAATAGCATGTGGCTGTGAAATTTTGTTTCCTGCTCTGGAAATATGTTGCAGAAATGATTGTGATGTTGAATACAGCTTACAAGGACAACACTATGGGGAAAACTCAAGTGTATGAGTGGTTTTCTCATTTCAAAATAGGTGAAATGTCAATGATTGATAAACCTTGTTCTGGACATCTGTTAACTTCCTGAAACGACAAAAATGTGGACAAAATTCATGCACTTGTACTAGAAGAACAACGACAGACCATTGAAGAGATTGGGAACTAATCAGGAATATCTAGGACCTAAATTCAGCCAATTTTAACAGAAGATTTGGGAATGAGATGGGTTGCTGAGTAATTTGCGCCTAGGGTTCTGACTGACCAGAAAAAAGAGCTTTGAATGGAAACATGCTGTGCTTTGAAAGAACAGCTCTGAAACGACCCAGAGTTTTTTTTTTCCCCCTCCAAAGGCATTACTGGTGAAAAGACATGGGGCTATTAGGACCCTGAAAACGTGCATCAATCAAGTCAGTGGAAGATGCCATCTTCTCACCTCCCAAAACTCCTCAAGTGAAATGAAAGCTCAAGATGATGTTCATTTGGTTTGTTGATGTGAGAGGGATAGTGCATTTGGAGTTCATTCATTCTGGCCAGACTGTTAATCAAGCTTTCTATTTAGAGGTTCTGAAAAGAGTGTGTAACCGCGTGCAACAATAAAGGCCTGATTTGTGGCACTCAGGGGAAGGGTTTGGCCACAACAATGCACCCTGCTGACACAGCCATTTCAGTGGGCCAGTTTTTGACAAAAGACCGCATGCCTCTCTTTCCCTACACACTTTGTTCATTTTTGCTCACTCCGGGAGACTTCTTTTTGCTTCCTTGAATGAAGAGGGACATTAAAGGACAGCTATTTGATGATGTAGAAGAGGTGAAGGGAAAAACAAGGGAGGTGCTGTCAGTCATCCAAACAGATGAGTATGAAAAATGTTTCCAAGAATGGAATCGAATATTTGACAAATGTATTAAGAATCATGGATAGTACTTTGAAGATTATAAAATTTCTTTATAAAAAAATTTAAATACATAGCTTTGAGAAAAATGATAATTTGTATTTTGGGGAGTATCCTCTGGTATGAATATATATATATGAATATATATGGTATATATATGAATATATATTGTATGGATATATATAGTCAATTGCTGCAACAAACATGCCATGAGGACTTTTATATATTGCTACTTCACACTTAGAAAACTGAGATACAGAATGTAAATAACTTGGCCAATATTGTAGTTAATAATAAAGTTGGAATTCATATTCAGGAAATCTGTCTAAGTCACATATACCTTCCTAAACTCCATTCATAATGCTTCTTTAATAAGGTCAAAAAATGTTTAACTTTTTGGCAAGTCATTTCATATCAAAATTATTGACTTGCAAAAATTAAATATAAAAAATCACACCATACATACAGAAACACATAAGTGTATGTTTGTGTGTATGTGTATAACTTGAGGGAAAGGGCAATGAGGCCTAAAAATCTAGAATCTATTCTTACTAAACCCATTGTGATTTGTAATATTTGATCTGTAACATATGATCTAGAACATGTAATATTACAGGCATTATACCAATTTGAATACCAGTGAAATGAATGGGACAACTTTGCTTGAAGCACAACCTAAATAAACATAACAAGAAACAAATCATTTAGCAATTATATTAATGTATTCTTTCACTATCCTTTTCTTCTGAAGATTCAAGTTTGTTTCTCACATATAGAGTTGTCTACTTTCCCTTTAGCTGTCTCCAAACCAGACTCCCTAAGCTCCTTTCCCCAAGTTGAAAGAGACACTTCAGTTGACAACCTCCTGAAATCTGCTCCTATTTATCCCTATCAACCTCTGGATTTCTTCCAGAACTGACCACCCTTTGGCTTCTCACGTGTAATTGCGCTTGACTAAAGTTACTATTCCTCTCTCTTTAAAAACTGGAATTCATCTGCAGGCTAGAACTCTTTCTCAACCAGAAAGTTGCCACCATCTTTACATAAAGGAGAAGTAGGCAGTGTACTGTGGCTCTATTTTTATCTGCCTCATCCCTGTTGTGACTCTTTAGGTGAATACACTGTTTACTTTTTTATAGCTATGGCTCCCTTCTGTATAGAATAAGAGGACAAAAGTAGACCATTTTAGCATGCTAAGTCTTTGTTTAGAATATAGAGCAAGTGACAACAATGAGGAGGAGACTTCAGAACGCCTGTTTGTACCAAAGCATTTGGATGTGTTATGTTCAAGTGTGTTACCTTGAGACCCTGTGCCTCTTTGATGTTGACAGCTGCTGCTCTTCGAACCTAATATTTCTAAAATGTGAAGACTCAAACTGGTGAGCTTCTTTAGGAATCCAAAATGGTAGAGCTCTGCTAGCACTGTAGCTCCTGGGCTTCATCTGCGTTGAGGTAACCCCCAAAAGAGTACACGGTTAGGAAGATGGCCAGAAGTTACTAGGTCCAAGTATTATTCACTCTGCTTTGTGTTTCAAAGTACCTTTACCTTATTAATATTAAAAATATAAACTTATTTTGGAGTAACCAACTCAATGACAGAAGAACCATAATTTGAAATTCTAACATTGGGTTATGTGACTCGCAAGCTTGCATGTTTTTTTCATTTTTGTTTTTTAATTATGCTTCCTAAATACAATATGGTAAATACACTATGGTCAAATTGGAATCATTTGAAATTAATAGTTCTGAATATTCATCATTTCATTTGGTTTACTTAAGCTGGCTGAGGCTGTACCCTCTGTACCTTCCTCTGATGAACAAATAGACTCATCAATCAATGGGACAGAGTAGCTCGTATACATAGGGGGAAAATATTATTGTCCAAAACATATCGAGTTGATTCTGCATCAAAGTGATCCTATAGGATAAAGTAGAACATTGGGCTTCCAAGACTGATATCTTGATAAAACCAGACTCCCACATCTGTCTCCTGTGGAGCAGCTTGCTGGCTCAAACTACCAACCTTTCATTTCCCCTCCAAGCAATCCTCCATGGTGCCACCAGGATTCATTACATTCAAGAAAGCAGTCCATAAAACTTCATTTGACTTTACTCTGAGAATTTTATTTTTCTCTCTAATGCTTAGAAGTCTCACACTTTTACTTATGTTTTGAGGGAAAATGTTCACATTTCTTTCCTCTTCATACACACTAAACTGCAAAAAAATTGGTTTTAAAAGCAGTGTATTCTTTGAGGCAAAATAAATTACAAGCAAGTCTTGCAGATAGTTGCTAGGTAAATTGATTTCTGTGTACAAAATGTCCCTTTCTTGATTTGTTGATAAAATTTTAATGTTATACATGCTAAAACTATTAAACACATCCTCCAAGCATGGAACATTTACCGGTACTGTGGTTTTCTCTTTTATCATTTGTTTTGCTAAGACTTTAAAAATTATGTTGGAAATTGGGCAGATCATGGTGCTGGGAAATAGAATTCTAACTATTACCAAAGAGATCTAATTACATTATGTTTACTTGCCGCTCTGAGCAGTAGGTCTAAGTATGGAAAATAACCAGGCTGTCCTAGGTGTACTTTGAGGAAAATTGATGAATAGATCTTCAGAAGCTATTACAATTTGGATTTAATATCAAGGCATTGTGCTTCTGTGAATCTGGAAGTTTACCAAAACAGAAATGCAGTAAAGGCTGCCTCAGCAGATGGATGGAAATTATATTAAAATCCAAGTGGTGGACAAGAGAGGCCTGCAGTCAGCGGTGGCATCTGTGGACTATGACAGGACAAAATATATTTTCCAAGGCCCAAAGTTAAGCAACAGTCACCAAAAGTTTATTCAGAGCTACTGGTCATCTGATCTGATTTGTCTCCTACTACCCCCTTTAAAACATATAGGGCCAAGTTGGCCATAGTTAATGCCCCACCACGTGAAATCACAATATGGACATGAGAGTATTTTGACCTGGTTTGTATATTGCCATTCTCCAATCTAGAATGACTTCCTCTCTTGTCGGTAATATTAAGTCCTTCTCATTTTACTGACTCGATTAGTATCTGCCTTAGTTAAACAAGGCATTTCAATGCACTGCAGTGTGTACAAGTAGCAAGCAAATGTGATTTTCCCCCCAAACATAAGTAAAATAGTTATACTTCTAAGTATTAGAAACCAAAAAATAAATATTCTGAGAGTAAAGTATGTTTAAGTAAATAAAATGAAGTTTCATGGACTGTTTTCCTGAATGTAATGACTCTTCTTTATTAAAAGTCATTATTGGGGCATGAAAGCTTGACGGTCCAAATAGTGCCCAGTTAATTGCCACAAAAAAGAAAGAAAGAAAGAGAGAGAGAGAGAGAAAGAAACATCCTGAAGGGGCAGTTCTGCTCTGTAACATAGTTTGCTCTGAGTAGTTGTTGCTGATGTTGTAAGGGATCAACAAGTTATTTCTGACTCATAATGGCCTTATTTAAAAGTGACCTAAACACGGCCAGTTGTGCCCCATTGTTACCATTGTTAGGTTTGCGCCCACTGTTCAAGCCACTGTGTCAATCCATTTCCTTGATGGTCTTCCACTTTTTTAGTAACTTAGTACTTTACGAAGCAGGATGTCCATTTCCAGGGACTCACGTCTCCTTTTAATATGTCCAACAATTGTGATTTTTCATCTCCCTGTTCTTGATTCTAAGGAGCATTTTGGCTCCATTCTTCCTCCAAGGCAGATTTGTTTGTTCTTCTGGCAGCTCAAACTACTTACAATATTTTTTCTTTTTAAATTTTAATAAATCATTTTATTTGGGGTTCTCACAGCTCTTTATAACAATCTCCACCTCCATTGGGTCAAGCACATTTGTACATATGCCGCCATCATCCTTTTCAAAACCTTTCTTTTCTATTTGAGCCCTTGGTGTCAACTCCATATTTATTCCTCCCTCCTCCACCCTTCTTCCCTCATAAATCCTTGATAAATTATAAATTATTATTATTTTCATATCTTACACTGTCCGCTGTCTCCCTTCACTCATGTTTCTGGTTGTTCACCCTCTGTGTGTGTGGGTGTGTGGGTGTGGGGAGTGTTATATGTTGATCATTGCTATTCGTTCCCCCTTTCTCCACCCAACTTCCCCTACCCTTATGGTAACACTGCTCCCATTATTGCTCCAGAGGGGTTTCACTGTCCTGGATTCCGTGTGTTGAAAGCTTTTATCTGTACAAATGTACATGCTCTGGCCTAGTAGGATTTGCAAGGTAGAACTGGGTTCATGATGATACAAGGGAGGGAGTACATATCTTCATGGGGTATTGTCAGTGTCAAACATGCAAAGCTTTAAAAATATTAAATTGTTAGAGAGAGGAAATGGAGAGAGTTATATTTAAAAATGAAAATATCGCAAAGTCAATGAGGCTGCCATGAGTTCTCCATCAAAGGTCTAAAGGGGCTATGACATCCTTTTAAGTGCGTGCCCCATCCCCTTAGGTTTTTATCATTCAACCATTTGTACTTAATTTAGATTTGATTAATTCCCTTCAGTATTAATATATGCTTCTTTTGTGAAAAAAAAATCACCCACATTCCTTTCTTACTACCACAGCAATATGATTTGACATTAAACAAATAGAAAATATTAATTGACTGGGTCATATATGAGTAGCTAGTCATATTCAAATAGAATTAAGTGTGGAAATAATCACTTGGTGCTTTTTATCTAGAGTTCCATTGAGTGACATGGTGCCAATATCTTAATAGAGTACACATAGATTGACTCAAGTAAACTTATTTTTTCCATAGCAATGACTGATATTCATACCTTCATCACATCTCAGAAATAAGTCCAGCTAACATTACTTTCATCTCTACTAAAAGAATGACCATGGAATAAAGTATAAATTAACTTCCCAACATTAATTGTAATAAAGGATCTTGAACTACACAGAGAAGGGGAACTAGTATAATAATTGATACAGGACTGTTCATATGACTGCTCTATAAATACTCATAAAATATTCTTCAAATAAGTTTGTCTTCACAGTCTTTACTCCAGTGAAGTAGTACCATTTGAAAATGTACATTGAAATTTGTTTGCATGCAATCTGTGTAAAACACACTAGGTCATTCAATAATGTACTACATAAAGCAAAGAGCTTTGCAGATGTTAAAATGAGATTATAATTTATAATAGAACCATGCTGGAAAGTTGTTTGCAAAGCAGTAAGAACAGACATTACTGATAAAGGAATAGACTGAGTTTCTTGAACTCAAAGTGATTGCTCTACACAAAACCTTTTCCTCGTATTTGTATCTGAGCCGAAATATGTAGACATTTAAGCATGTTAAAGAACATAATTAACAATATAGAGAATAAATACACCCAGATTTATCAAAGAATTAAAGTCACAGCCTACTGGTCTCCAGAGATATATAAGGCCAGCTATCCCCAGACTGTTGTCACTTCCTGCTGTGTATTCCTGTGAGGGATGCTGCATAGAGACCTAACATGTAATGCATTCAGCTTGCATGACTTTCTAGGAAAATGTAATGCTACATCCTGCTAAATATTTGAGAATAATCTCAATACTTGCATGCATGCACATAAAAGTCACACAAAAACCTCACCCATTACTAACTTTGGCTGAAAAGGCTTCCAGGGAGAACCTAACAATAAAAAACCTTCAGCAGTCTTTGCCCCAACCCTATCTCTGTGCTCCATCCCTACTGCTATCTAGAGGAAGGGCAGAGGCAGCCTGCTTCTATTGTTCCTCTGTTGAAGTGAGATAAGATCCTCACTCTGTACATACTTCCCCTTTATCTCCACTGGCCGGGCATCTCAGCTTGTTCTTTGAGTTTAATGACTTTATTTCTTGCTTTGTTTTGTGTCTTCCTATCTCTTTGGGTTATGAGATATTTATTGATTTCCAGAGCTGGTGCTTCTTTTCTCTTTGAGTCCCCTCTTTGTTCATTGTTAGCTGATCCACTTTAAAAATGTGTCCAAAGTATATGAAAATGCTTTTGACCCCACGTTTGTAATTTCAGCCTTCCCTGAGAAACCAGTGAAAATACAAGGTGATTTTCATCGTTTGCTGTGGCCATTGAGGGATGGCCTGCCATTGGTTCTCCTTTCAACCAAGACCTGGAATGACAAGTCCACTTTTATATAGGTTAAATTTGAATTAATGAAGTACTGTGCAGTAAGCCTGTAAGCATTTATACTTGTTTCTGAGTTCACATTTGTCTAAGTATTACTAATGTCATTCTTTCCAATGGATATAAAATCTGCCTCACCAATTTCAAATTTGACACTTAAAAAACAATTTTTAAAATGTTTGTCTTCAGTCACATCTCAGAGGTCAGGCCCAGGCTAATCAAACAAGAGAATATGAACACTTGGAAGAAAGCTAAAAATGAAATATAATCCCAAGGATAGTGAATAACCTAAATGTAAGATTGGCATTACATCAAAATTTAAAACCAAGGGTCTCACTTGGTAGTACTCGGTGGGTGTCCCCTTGGCTGGTAGATGAGTCTTCCTGGTTTAGCAGGAATGATGTAGCTACCAATTGGATAATTTGTCAGTTACTATTTTTGATGTGATATAGCATAACCTCTCCCATGAAGAGCTCTGTTATGAGCATACAATCAATTGAAAGAGAGTGTCCTCAGGGTATGAACTACATACAATATACGTAGATACTCAAATTTCTCTGGGTGTGTTGTTGTTGGCTCACTCTGAGTCCTGCATTTAGCTGTTCATCACTTGATTCTTGGGATTTCAGTTAGGGTCCTGATTTCTGGTACAATCTTGGAATTTTCCATCTTCCTTTTTCTGTCAACTAGCAGCTCAGGCTGACCTGCCTGACTTGTGTTCATTAGTCCCAGCAAGTTGGAGAGTCAGGAGAAACCTCTAGGATGACTTGTTATTTTCTATAACTCTATGAGCCATTTCTCAGAGATAAAACAGTCTCTCCCTTTCCCTGAATATAAGTTTATTTATAAATAATATTTATTTAACAAACAAACAAATTCAAAACTCACTGCCATCGAACCAATGCTGAGTCATAGCAACCCACTGTGGGTTTCTGAGACTGTAACTGTTTTCGGAAGTAGAAAGCCCCTCTCTCCCTCTGAACTGCTTGTGATTTTGAATTTCTGACCATGCCGACCACAGCCCAAAGTGTAACCATTACACCACCAGGGCTAGATAAAATACACCTATATAAAGTGTATGTGTATGTGCGTGTGTGTGTGTATGGCTTTACTGATTGTGGTTTGCAAGAGAATGCAATCTAAGATATTTGCGATATTTACAGCATGTAAGTGACCATTCACTGTATAAGAAGTGATTTCTACTAACCTGAAACAAATGAAGAAAAAGAGCCAGAAATTGAAGTAGGAAATGGAATATGTGCTGAGTTGTCTTCAGGACAAACTCCCTCCTTTCTTATTAAACCAAAATTAATAGTGTCCAGGGACCATCACAGAACATTTTCATTGAAGAATTTATAGAATAATTGTGATCAAAAGGGGGAGATAGAGAACAAAATTTCCAGTTTTTCATGGAATTCTCACTTTCTGTATCCATGGAGATGGGCTGAACCCCTGAAACTATTGCTCAGAGATAATCTCTAAGCTTGAAATGAAAGATGTCTCCTGAAGTCTTCTTACAATAAACAATAATTTAGCTTAAATATTAAAGAATGTCTGCCTTGAGTGTTGTCCTATTCAGCTTTTTCTATATGGGGTCAATTTGACAGCAGCAATTCTGAAGATTATACACAAAACGTTCAGGGCGGTATGTTTATGTTAATGGTAGAGGAGCAACTCAGAGAACGGAGGAATGAAAGGTCAAACAAGCTGAAGTCTGCAATCAAGGTCACTGGATTGTACTTGTAAAAAATGTTGAATTGTATGTTTCCCTCTATATTGTCAACAACGGGAAAAATAAGTATATTGTATTTTTCAAAAGTTAAAAACCTAGTTTGGAGGAGGAATCAACACTACTCTTATATAGTTAAGGAATCAGAATTGTTTTCAAGCCAATAGTATATGTTAGAAATGTTCAAAGTATATTAAGGGATAAATTACAATTTTAAAAATGCGTTAGCCTTGGTCTCAAAACAGATTATAATCCAGTTTGATATCCAACAATTAAAACATGAATGGAGAATAAGCTTATCCCAACAGAACTATTATCAAAAGGAAGACATGCTGTGGAGTTCGCTCATGTGATACGAGTTGAAGAGAGATTACACTGTGTGACCCTGTTGTCAGACAGTGCTTTGTGGATTGAAAAGGATGAATGAAAACCCAGTTAAGTTGAGAGGCCATTCTGTTCCTCCATCTAGTCCTAAAGTTACAGGACCCCTGGTGGCTTAGTGGATTATGCCTTGGACTGCTAACCACAGGGTCAGCAGTTTGAAACCACCAGCTACTTCACGGGAGAAAAATGAGTCTTTATACTCCTATAAAAGGAGCACTGTTTGTGCAGCGATTACATAATTAGGCTGTGAGTCTCACGACCCTCACAATCCTCCTGGTCTGCCGTGAGAAACCAGCTCTGCGGGAGATAACTTGGCTTTCTATGCCCATAAACAGTTACAGTCTCAGAAACCACAGGGACCCCCATGTTCTATGGGTCACTATGAGTCAGAATCAAATTCATGGCAATATCTTAGTCCTAAATTTTAAGTAGAGCTACCTGGTGGGTGGGAGGTGGTGGAAGTTACACCTAAGGATCATCGCTGTATTTACCTCCCCGCCCCTGTAGGTCAATAGTGGACACAGATGTGGCAATTGACTCCCAGAAAACATTTACAGTCTTGGAAACACACAGGGGCATTTTTATTCTGTCATATAAGGTCACCATGAGTCAGAATCGGCTGAATGACAGTTTTTTTTCTTTCCTAGATTAATATCAGGAAACCTAACACACATTTTCTCACTGTTGTTGTCAGGGTGGTCAAGTCCATGTTTCACTCATCATCACCCCATGTGACAGTGTATAATTGACCATACTCTTCTAGACAGTATTCATTATGGGAGCAGGCTGCTTGGCTTTTCATCTGGGGAGTCACTGGACAGGTTCAAAGAGCATGCTGTCCATTAGCAGTGAAGTGCTTAGTCATCATGCCACTAGTACTCCTTATAATTTAATAAATTAAAATTACAATTAAGGTGAGTGTTTTTTTAAGGACAAGTAAATATGATTGATGAAAAATTACCAGGCATATTTTCCTGTATATTTTCCTAATATAAATATGATCTATGCCTGTCTGATATACACTAGCATAAATTAATCTGGATTGCACGGTAAAGAGGGTTTTTTTCATAAAGATAAAAAAGAACTAAGGACCATGAGATTACCTTGGAACAAAGAGCATTTCTATATCAAGAAGGAAGGAAGTCTGTGAGCGTGTCCAACCCTCTTTGACAGAGTCAGTCCACGTACTCGGATCTGTGGAGCTCTTGCCGTGGTGCTCAGTCATTCAGTTAATGATCAGTGGGACTCTCTAAGTGTGCAAGTGACACAGGCCTGGCAGGAATATTGACCATCATGAAACCTTGAAACGATAACAGAAAACCCAAAGGAAAGTTGGCAGGAATAAGAGTAAAGAGTTCATGGGTTCTTACCACGATATGACAGCTCACAAAGTGTTTGCAAATCCAGGCTTGTAAAAAATTCAAATGAGCTACTTTGTTAATTAATGATTTCCGCCAGTCTGAAAATATCCAAAGTTGTTGGATTGTAAATGAAGAATGCTGTGTTCAGACTCCAAAATTTGGAAGGAAATTCGCTGGATGACAAACTACCCAGCTGCTGCTATCAGTAACATGCTTCCTTCGCTAGTTGTCCCACTGCCCAGTCAACCGATGGTCCAGGTCTGGTACTGAAAGATGTGGAACCCATTAGCCCTTCAAACTGGGCTACTGCAACACCGATGATGATGACCATAGTCATCACTTTGTTTTGTGAATTTGCTGTGACCTTTGCCTTGCTTGCCTGTCCTAGGACAATCTGTCACCACTGCCTGATCCCTCTGGACATGATTTCCTTCTGCTGGGGTTGGGAACTTCAGTTAGTAGATTTCTTATTATTCACCACATTCAAACCACCTATCCATCCAATATTAGTCACGTCCTTTTATTTCCTGATTAAAGTGCAAAGTGCTTTAAACACTTAGCGTAAACACATTTGTTTATTTCTTTCCTAATTTGTGAGGCCATTTTGCTGGCAGAGACCAGAGTAGAGGAATCCAAGATGTATTGATTTCTTTCTTCATGACTATTTAATCGGTTAAAGTGTGCGCCACTTGCAAGTGCCAAGATGCTGGTTACATTTTAATAAATGTCCCCTTTGGTCGATCGATACTTCCCAGCCCCAACAAAATAAATAAATAAATAAATAAATAAAAGTGCTGCTCTCTCATAAGATAATGGGGAGAAAATCTTTTTACTATCGTCAGTCATCCTGACAAACAAGAATATGAAGTGTTAATGAAATGACCAACTGTCTATAAAATAAAAGACTTGCAAGACAGTCTCCTTTCTTCCCTTAATTTGATGAAACAAAATGGAAAATTACACTAGTGCCCATCCAGCGTGAAATGATGTTAACAAGCAGAAAACAAATGCTATAATGAAGGACTTCTAGGATGTACTATGTATAGTCTCACTTGTAAAGAGGGAATTACTGGGCAGAGCTCTAGCCCTGAGCAACATCCCACCCCCTATGGAGGAGAATCACAGCTATCATCATGTCCCTCGGGAAGGAGCTCCAGTCGGCACAATACAGCAAATTGATGTTCACAGCATAATAATTATCCATGTGCTGAAAACAATAGGCCACACAATTACCAACCAGGGCAATGCCCTACACAGGCAAAGTGAAATTGCAAAATGAAGCGATTGTGCAGATAATTGAGGCACTCGCCCCACACAAAAAGAGAGATGTGCCCAACTTGTCATTTATTGGACATTGTTTGCGAAGGAAGCGATGCAAAAACCGAATCTTCCAGAACACCAAAATGTACTATTTAAGCACAAAATGTTTCATTTTAAATATCCATTCTTTGGGGATACCCATCTTCCTAAAAACATAGTACTAAATTCCCTGCTTTGTTAATTCAAATACACTAACTGTGGTTATATTTCCATAGCCCTCTTGGCTAAGTCAACAAATAAACAGCAACACCACCATCAACAACTAAAATTGACCTTTTCCTAGAAAAAAATAGTCCAGAAACTGATACTTGGGTTATGCTCTAAACCAGGTCTCTGCCACACTTCCTTATTTTCTACATGATGACAACAATGGCTAGAGTAAAATACACTCTAAAGCAGTCTATATGAAAGTATTAACAAATCCGTGCATAAATGTTGTAGGTAGAGAGCAACATAAATCAAACAAATATTATTTCTAAAGATAAATTGTGTATAACAGTATATGTTTTCAATTGACTCTGCTTCCCTTACCCCTCTCTCTATTCTTTTTTTAAACTGGAGCAGAGAAAGATGGTGGGCTTGGAGAAGAAGCCTTGTCTTTTTGTGGCTGGATACTAGTTTGGGGGTCCAAATTACCTATACTCACACCTCAACCAACACCTAAAAAGTGACTGGTGTTAGAAATATTGAATGCTAATGTATCTCAAATTCTAGATTCTCAGTCATGAAATACGACTGGTTTGGATCACTACATGATACAATTTTTATGAAGCTAATCCATGTAAAATATTTAATATGTTTTACATGACACATATTTAGAGGCTAAATCGTATTGAGAGCTTCCTAAATTTACCCATTTACATAGGTAGGGGGATTGGTTAAATAAGAATCCATATATTCAAGGATAAATCATTAGCATGAGGGAGAATATGAATGGAAAAGGAAAGAGTACATGAATACTAAACAAAGTGGGGAGAGTGGAACAGAACTTAAAATCTTATAACATCTAAACGTACTATTGAATCTACGGTGATGGAAGAAACTTCTGAATCTATCACTGTGAGAAAAATCTGTGAACTTAAACCAAAATTTCTCCTGAGGTCATATGTAATCAAAATAACTATGTAATTGACCTAATGAAAAACAAGGTAGGAGAACTGTACTGTTTTAAAAAGTTATCGGTAAGGAATCACATTCAAACAGTAACACTAATGCATAGAGGGAAGTTTGAGAGAAAGGAGTCTAAGTAATGGTGGTGGAATAGTATTTGTACAGATAGAAAGACTCATGATATTGTGTAAGGAACGTAACTGCTATTGCCGATTTATCTATGAAAAAAATATTGAACGCTTGTATGTTCTGCTGTCTGTATTTTCACAAAAAATTAAAATAAATCAAGGATCATTGTAAGAAGTGAAAAAAGTGAAAGAAAATAATAAAGATAGATAGTTCAAAGGACAAATTGATGGGAGGACATCACTAAGTTCTAGAAGATACAGGGAAAACATCATTATTTTAATATTAGGAAATATTCGTTGAGCACCATCACAAACAAGGCACAATGCCAAATAACATCAGATGACCTATATGAGTTCACTCTGCTCCAGAATTGTGGTGGTGGAATTTGGGATTGCCATTACCTACATGAGACAGCTTCTCATGGATAACATGGTTAAACGGAAGCACTAGGGAATATGGTAACATTCGCAGATGTCATTGACATACATTCCCTTTGCTCTCGATTCCAGTGTGCTTTGACCCTAGCACAGAACCTACAGAGATTTTGTCCCCCTTCCTCCTCATTGCCTTCCCTTTGCTTTATTTTTATAGATTTATTATTGATTGGGAGTTAATACATTTATCATACCATTCCATAGTTCAGTCACATCAAGCCGAATTGTACAATTGCTACCACAAAAGCGTTTTCGTTCTTCCTGGACTCCTTGACATCATCACCCTTTTAACCACCCCCAACCACCACCGGGCCCCTCCTGCACCCTCATTTACGAGAGCCTTGTTCTACTTTCTATCCCTGTAGGTTGGTCCGTCGGAGGTTTCATAGGCCCAAACACAGTCCTTCGCATTCGGATCCCTTTTCTCTTCCTGATGAGTGCCCCTTTCTGAGCACTCTTTATGTGCAAAGAATTAAAATGAAGAGGCAATTAAAATTCTGTCTCTGTTTTTAGAAAATTTGAAGCATACTGGAAAATAAAAACATGAAAAGCTAGATAAAGCATAACAGATGATTTCTCGAACAAGAATATAAATTGAGTGCTGTTGATTCTCATATGAGTGGCTCTGCCTGGAATGATTTCTTCTCCTCTCTAGACTCCCTGATCCTTATATCTGTCTTTCAAACTTCGGCTCAAATTTATCCTCCTACACTGTAACTCCACGCACAAACAGATTTCTCCCTCATTTCAATGCTTCCCAGATTTACAGTCTAGATTGGAAGAACTTGTTAAAACACTGTACATGCTCCTGGAGTTTCATATTTAGTGTCTAAGCGTCTTGAAAGAAGTCCAGGCAGCATGGCCCTTACAAGCTATGATGGCGAGACTTCTCCTTTGCTTTTGATTGTTACCAGACGTGACAAGTCCCAAAAGAAGGACCTCATGCTTAGTAAATTAGAGGGCCAGCAATCAAGGGTGGATTGACAGAATAGTGAGGATGCTTCAGGACTGGGCACTGTTTCCTTCCGTTTGACACAGAGTAGGCACCTAACGATATCTGGCATGGCCCTTGAGCATTTTTGCTTTCAGAAGTTCCTGAATGATCCTGATACCCCTGGTGCAAGGTACCTCTCTGAACCTCATTGGTTACTCGATAACAGCTTTCAGAGTTTGGTCATGATTTCCCTCTGGTATTCCTTAGTGTCGGACCTTAGCTAATGTACCCAAGAACCTAGATACCTTTCCTGTCCCTTGAATGTAAAAGATGTTCTTTGTATTCTCCCACATTTTGCCAGTTGCCCTGTCAATAATAGGTGTGCGATTCCCCTCACATAGCATATTTAGAATAGACAAGTGTCTAGAAATGAAGTTGATTAATGGTCCTCAGCGATGGAAGAGAGAAAGAAGGAAAGGTTATTTATTGTTTGGGGAACATTAAGCTTCCATTAAGGGTTATAGAAAAACGTGGAAACAGAAAATATTGGAATTAATGTCAGTGAATTTTATATCTTTTGTTAAGTATATATATCATAACATAAACACACACACAAAAAACAAGCGAATGCTGTCCAGGAATGTGATTTTCTTTGGTTGGATGATTTATTAAGGTCTCTTTAGCTGTTCCTCTTTCATGTGTCTCATTTCTTGTAATATCTCCATCCAGAGAAGCAATTTTGTGAAATCAGATTACTGTATAGATATGTGTATTATCATACCTCTCAAATAGGATCTCGCAAATAACGATACTTAAAGTAGCTCCTTATATTTACTTGAGGGGTAATACTTTAGCCATAAGGAAAACTAAAGGAAAATTGTTGTCTTTGAATTTTGATGTTGGTCAAGAGTATTAAATAAACATTAGACTGTCAGAAGAGGAAGCCAGAATGTTGAGACTCGGTCACACTTGCGCTGAACATGTCATCAGGAGAGGCCAATCCCTGGAAAAAGGAACCAGGCTTGGTAAATCAAAAGCCAACAAATAAAGGAAGATCTCCAAAAAGATAGATTGTGACCCTGTCTACAAGAATGGGCTCAGAGGAACAATTGTGAAGATGGCACAGGAATGTGATATGTCCCTTCTGTTGTTGAGAGAGACCCACTGAGTCAGATTCCACTCGGTAGCATCTAACAGAAAATCACGTAGACTTCTGCCTAGTAAAAGTTTCATAAATTTTCTATAATAGAAAAGCTCATCATTTATGCAGCCTTCCAAATTTTTGTGTTTTCGCTGAGAATATGAAAAAAATGAGATCTGAATGATGATTAGTGTCATGTTTGAGGACAAAATTATTGTATTTTTGTTTACACTTTTCATGAACCCATTATTTTTTTAATCAGACTTTGGAAGACACTTATGTAATACTATTGAGAGATGTGTTTTCACTTACCTCTCCATAGTATCCCTTTCTTTGTTACCAGTAACAAGGAACATTTTAAAGGGTATTGTTATTTTATTATTACTATTATTTGTATCTCTTCACCCATAGAGAAAAAATAAAATTTGCATTATCTTGTTAGGATTGAGAAACAGAAGGAGAAAAGTTTGGGCAGCTTTTTCAGAATACGTCATTAAAAACAGAGTAGCCTTAAAAATTCTGAATATCTGATTGCAAATTAATTCCTGGGCATAGCAGCAATGCATTTAATTTTCAACTATATTCAGCAGTCTCTTTTAGTTATTGTGACTGTGTCCTCAGTGTGGACCTGGACTCCCAGAGTGCTATGACCAGAGAGTGAGTCCATGTCCCACAAGGAGTTGAACAAATTTGAAAATTATGCTATTAATTTGATCTATGTTTACATGTAGACGATCAAACCAGGTAAATCAGTGCAAATAGCTAACTCAAAAGACTTATTATCAGGACTAGTGATCTACATAGATCAAATTAAACCCTACTGCCTCTCAAATATCATGTCCTATAGACATAACCAAGGGTGAGTTTATCTTTTGTGGTCTAGGCATGTTAACCTATTCATTTATCAAAAATAAGGTTCAAATTTAAAGTTATCACCTATTTACAGAAAGTTCTTGAGGTCTAGAAGTTTCGAAATGGCTACCAGTAGGTTATTGTTATGTCTATTCTTATTAGATCAACCAGACTGGACTTTTTTGCCTCGTTAGCATCTCTTCATTGCATAGTGAACTCTAAAATTGATTTCAGTATTTATCTTCAACCAAGACCCATTTGATTTCTTATTCACAGATGTCTCTTCTTGCCAAACGAAAATATTTATAGGTGCTATACCTTAACCATGAGAAATAATTTTTAAATCATTAAATCAACCGAAGTATATGCTGCTAAAAATATGAATATCCATTCTTTTCAAGCTCTAAAATGCTAACCTACATTTTTCAAAATCAGAGAAAATAGTATTCATGCGTATACCACAGTGCCAATGTGAAGTATTGCAGATAGTTAAATAATTTTATGAATAAAAATGTTATGCCAAAAACATTATCAGAAATAACAAAATCACAATAAGAAAAAATGATTACCATATTAAATCACCATGGCTATTCTGATGCACCCTTGGACACAGAATTCAGGGCACAGCTTATGTATCTGTAGTATAGTATCATAGTTTACAAATGCCTTGCAAATGTTTTTCACTTAATAGTCAAGATGTTTAATTTTATTTATCAACTCAACTAGGCCATTGTGTCCAGATATTTATTTAAACACTAGTCTAGATGTTTGACTAGACATTAACTAGTTACATGTGGTTGACTGAGGGACACTTAGGTAAAGTGGATTATCTTCTGTAATGTGTGTGTGCCTTGCCCAATTAATCAAATACCTTAGGAACAAAAGACATTTCCCTTTGGATGTGTTTGGTCTCCAGATTAAAAATAGACATATTTACCAAACACCTCCAAACTCTTCAGTCTCCTGTTGCCTGACCTTCGAATTTACATACACAAGGTGGTAGAAATCTCAACTGACCCATAGGTTTTAAAATACCCCAGCCCCCACAATCATGTAAGCCAATTCATGAAACAGCTCAAAGAACTCACTGCCATTGAGTCAGTCCAGACTCATAGCAACCTTCCTGGTCAGGGTCGAACTTCCCCTTCAATTTTCGTGGACTGTGAAATGTTATTGAGCAGAAGCCTCATCTCTCTCCAGCTGAGTAGTTGATGGATTTGAACTGCCGAGATGTTGGCTAGCAGCCCAAAGAGTAACATCAATACCACCAGATATTCTCAAAATTAATTCATCAATATAAATTAATTAACCCAATTTTCACTTTTTTTGTTAATGTCACTGAATTTTATAACTCCAAAAGATAGAGACAGATGAATATATGTGCTGTTGTTCTGTTTTCCTAGAAAAATGAAGACAGTAGTGTATCATAAGCATTCTTCCATATAATGAGTATAATACTTAGAGCATTTTAATTGTTGCTTAGCATTATATTATATGGGAATTATTTGTTTTCAAATCCAGCATTCTTATTTAGCAATGTTTGATTTTATTAGACAATCAAGGTATTTCTTTTATCCTTCTATTCTTACCTGATCATACTTAGGATGATTAATTTGAAGACTAAAATTGTAAACATAAATAAACATATTCATTATTAACATATTATAAATTCCTTTGACTTATTATCTCTCATTTATTAATTAGAGTATGAATTCCCTAAGAGTAGGGACTTTCTTGCACATTTCTGTATCTCTCATGGAGATTTGGTGAGGCAGTAATTAAGTGCTAGGCTGCTATCAAAGAACTGGACAATTGTTACCCACCAGCTGCATGTTGGAAGAAAGATATAACAGTCTATTTCCTGAAAGATGACACTCTAGGCAACCCCATGCAGCAGTTCTACTGTGCTGTGATCCAGAATTGACTAGATCACCATGATTGGTTATTGGGTCTCTGGAGTCCATGGTAGTACAAATAGTTAATACGTCTGGGTGGTAAGGAAAAGGTTGAGATTACCAGAAGCACTTTAGGAGAAAGAAGTAGGTGTCTACTTCTGACTATCCAGCCGTTGGAAATCCTGTTTAATATTCTTACGCTCTTACATACTCTGAGAAGGAATTAGCTCAAGGACAACTATTTACTGACTACTCATTGTAATTCTGTTATAATTAGTAACTCATGATTTCTATTGTTAATACTAAGGAATAAACATAAACAGCTCTTCACATTTAAATCTGTACTTTTACTAACTTGATGAAAGTTAATAATTTTACGATATTTTTGTACTATGCTAGTATTAAGAAACTATGATGGTGCTGTCATGCAAACTTTGAACTGCTAAATGAAAAGTCTAAGGTCCAAACACATCAACCACTCTTAGTGAGAAAAATGAGACTGTCCACTCCCAATTTACAAAGAGTCTCAGAAACCAAAAAGAAGAGTTCTAATTTGTCTTATACAACACCCATGAATCAGAATCTACTGGAAAACAATAGATTTGGTTTGGTTTTTGGTATGCTAATTACAAATTTGTTGGATTTATCCTGTCTCTTGATGTATCTTATTATTTTTTATTTTAATTTTTCAACTTACTCTTTTTTAAACTTTATTTACTCTCATGGTTTTATCTATATGCAATGATGCAGGGAAGTATCAAAGGAAGAGTCACTCTATACAAAATAAACTAGAGGATAATCAACCATTTCAAGCATAGGATCAAGAGCTATTGGTGATGAAGGAAGAAGTTCAAGCTCCACTGAAATAAATTATTCAAAATCTAGGCTCCAGGCATTAATGGAATGCCAATAGAAATATGTCAACCAGTCTATAAAGTACCAAGAGCTCTTACATATGTTTGCAAGGAAATTTGGAAGCCAGATACTTGATCAGATGATGAGAAAAGATCTCTATTTGTACTCATTCCAAGGAAAAGTAACCCATCTGAGTGTTCAAATTATAGAACAATATCTTTGTTGTCACGTGCAAGTACTATTTTGCTAAAGATCATCCAATAATGATCACAGGAGTATGTTGTAAGGAAGAGGTAGCTGAATAGAGAAGAGGACATAGAACAAGGGATATTATTGCTGATGTCAGATGACTCTTTTAGCTGAAAGCAGCAATTACTAGAAAGAGGTTTACTTGTGTTTCAATGACTACTTCAAGGCATTATCACTTCTTTGTGCTATTGCAGAACTTGCACAAACAGAACAGGGGAATATTGGGTGGTTTGAAAATCAGGAAAAGGTGTGCACCATATTCTTTCAGACTGTATGCTGAGCAAACAATGTGAAGCTGGACTATGTATATGAAGAAGAATGAGGCATTGGGACTGGAGGAAAGTGCACCAACAACCTGCGACATGTAGTTGACACAACCTTGCTTGTTGAAAGTGAGCAGAACTTGAAGCACATGTTGATGAAGATCAAGGATTGCAGCCTTCAGTATAGATTACAATTCAATGAAATGAAGACATAAATCTTCAAAACTGGAACAATAAGTAACAGTACCATAAATGGATAAGGGATTGAACTTGTCAAGGCTTTAGTCTTGCTGCTATGCAAAGTCAGTACTCACATAAGCAACAGATAAGATATTAAAAGATGTATTTCATAGGGTAAAACTGCTGCTGAAGACCTTTTGAAAAGGAATGGTGTAACTTTGAAGACTAAGGTGCTCCTCGCCTAAGCCAGGGTGTTTTCAATTGTATCCTATGCAAGTGAAAGCTGGACACTGAATAAGAAAGACCAAAGAAGAATCGATGGGGTTGAATTGTAGTGTCGGGGAAGAATATTGAGAGACCAAGGACTGCATTTTAGTTCTATCCTATTAGGTACAGATATGATTTTATTGTTGTTTGAAAATTGTATATATGGCTAAAGAATTGTGTACAGGTGCCAAGTTGGCAAGGGGTGGATTATGATAGTTAGGTTTATTGTGTCAATCTGACTGATAAACACCTGTGGGATTAATTGAAGGGAAATTTAATTGAAGGGCAGAAAGTTAAATGGCTTAGTGAGCCTCGCCTTTGCGGTCTCTTGTTCTCTGATGTTCAGACCAGTGTGTGGCTACCTTAGCTAGTTTTCTGCCTCAGCTGGCAAGGCTCACTTCCTGTGAGACATCCCTGTGGAGAAGCTACATGGAATTACCCTGATGCAGCCCTAGATGCTGGAGCAGCTGCGTGGAGGCCCCTGCCAGTGCTTAGATGCTTACACACTCACTGATTGGGAGTTCCTCCTGCATTCAGCATCATTGTGGGAGCTTTGTAAGTTTGAAGAGGACTTTGTAGATTGGTGTCGGGCATATGGGCTAATATCAGACTTATGGGCACGGACTGGACTTGGTTGACATGCTTTCTTAATGTACACTTACCCGTTATATATAAAACGCTCTCTTATACACATATGAGTTTCTGTGGATTTGTTTCTCTAGTCTGCCCAGACTAACACAGACTGTTTAAGGATAAACAAATCTGTCTCACAGAAGTTCAGGCAGAGTTCTCTTTAGAGGCAAATATGGCAAGACTTCATCTCGTGCACTTTGGACATGTTGTCAGCTGAGACCTGTCCCTGTAGAAGATTATCATGCTTGTTAAAGGACAGGGACAGTGCAAGAGAGGAAGGCCTTCGGAGGTGAATGGACAGCGTGGTGGCATTCACCAGTTGGAACAGTGGAACAATGGTGAAGATGGTGCAGGACCATGCTGGTTTTCATTCCATTCCACAGAAGATTGTTATGACCCAAAACCAACTTGCTGGCACCTAAGAAAAAAAATTTTTAGAATATTTTCTCAGTCATTTTTGCCTATTTGTTTTTAACATATTTTACCATTTCTGTAAGTGTAAACCAAAGAGCATGAGAAAACAGAGCAGCTATCATCGGAGCTACAGAGATGAGAGTGGCTTGAATCGACTACTTCTGCTTTCTACATTAACCGCATTTCTATCGATATGTAAATGACAAATCCTATATTCCTTACATCCATGTACAGAATGAGTAGGTTCAATTTTTAATTTTTTTATCAATAGAGATCCACTTTCAAAGCACCTCAACTGCAGACACAGAATGTCTAACAGGGTCCTCATGATCTAAGTGCTGTGAATGGAATGTTTGGCAACTGCAGCCCACCCGTCAGTCTGCAGAGGAAAGATGAGTCCGTCTGCTGCCACCAATGTTGGAGCATTGGAAATCATATGGGGCAGTTCCCTTCTGTCTGTTGGGTCTAAATGAGTCAGAACTAACTTTACAGCAAAGGATTTAGTTGTTTTGTTTGCTGGATGCTTTTGTTTAATTTTCATAACAAAACATCATTTGGGAAAGAGGGGAAGATGTCCGACCAGGGGACCCGCATACTCTGAGAGGTCCTTCGAACAAGGCGGGTTTGGTGTCCAGGTAGCCAAGTGGTAGGAGTCTGGTGAGTGAAATATCCCCCTGTGACAGCACCCCAGGCCCACCCCACGCATTTGTCCTGAGCATGGGCCTGGACAACACAGGACCCGATTCGTGGGACATCTCTGGTCGCTAGGCTGCCGCCATCGTGACTGTGGCTAGCTACAGCCCCACTCCATCCCCAGACCGGGACCCTGAACCCAGAGTCGCTTGCCTGCCCTGCGGAGACACACGCAGCAGTCACGGTACCCTTACAGCAGCTGCCCACTCGTAGTACCCCACTAGGAGAGAAGCTTCCCTTTCCCACAGTTCCCCTCTCCCGAGGTGGCAGCAATCTATATGCCCTCGGGCCCGCGTCCCTCCAGCCATTCATCCAAGGCCCAGGTAACTGACCTGCAGGTCATCGGGTGTTCCCTGGAGATCCACATGGGGGACCATCCACCCACAACGCTGCCTGGGACCTCTTCACCAGCACTCCAATTGCCCAGCTGCCCACTCCATCAGCTTAGTGACCACTCCACTCCTGGCCCTTGGAACCTGTGCTGAGCACTTCCAGCGGAGCGAGCCACACCATAGCCCATCCGCTGTGGAGCCTGCCAGCGCCGCCCACAGGGCCAGCGGATTGAGCAATAAATGTCCCCGCCTCCAAATGAGCTTAAGACATGGCTTTGCAGTCCCTGGTGGAGCCATCTGTGTACTCCAGTCGGCTCTCACCAACGAGGGGCCTTGTGATGTCCCAATTCCAGCTTCTAAGCCTGCCCCAGCCCTTCCCAGCCAGCTTAGATGGTGGGCGCTCAGCACCAGTAGCAGCTCCAGCATCTTCCATCTGGTGCAGGAGGCTTGCCCTTGAGGAGCTACTCCTGTCTGTGTAACCTCCACCCACAGGCTTAACTCTACAGTCCTGCAGGGACCTGGGAGGGCCTGCTGATCTGAAGAGCACTTCCCCCCAACATTGCCCGGCACCAGAACCCAGATCAGAACCATGCCCCATGACAGCGAGGCCCCGCTCACCTCCACATTCTATTAGGCATCACTAGAGCTTAGAGGGAAAAGAAGTGGGAAACATCTATATATATATGTACATATATACATCTTTTATCTCACGCTGGTTTTTCTCTTTTCTTTCTTTTACTTCTGGGTTGCCTTTTCTCTCTTCTTACTTCCTCCTTTTTCATTATTGCTAGTACTTCTCTTCTGTCCCTTTTCTATAGGTTTTCCATCTATCTCTTTTTTCTTCTCCTTCCACTTCTACTATTATCATTTCTTTTCTCTACTCTTTTATAGATTCTCCTTCTTCCCCTCTCTCCATTTTTTCTTTCTGCCCAAAATTTTGTTAACAATTATATTTTTCATTTTTAACCTTTTAAATTATTTTTTATTACTAAACAAAAAAAGGGCTGCTAAGGGTATCCTGAAAAACCAGGTCAAAGCAGCCTGAGGGCACTCACTGAGGCTCCAGCCCACACTCCAGTTGCTGAAACATCTCACTACTGCGGGTCACTAAGCCATCGGGGAAATCTGCCTACACAGCAGTCTGACCCATCCTTATAGTAGGCCATAGGCAGTCACCTGAAAGAATCCTTAACAGTAACACAGATAAGGTTACTCTGGCCTCCCAGAAGCATGGGGCCTGTGAAAGGATAAAGGAAAAATCAAAAGAGCACATCACTCCCAACAAAGAAAACAAAGAAGAAACATAGTTGCAGAGCTAACGTCTCTCATAGAAGAAACAGATACAGATCTGCCACAGAAGGAAATCTTCAGAAGTCTGCTCACAGTAATACAGTAGCTAAGGGAAGCAACCCAGAATAAGGATGCAATGATAGAGGAGATGAAGTCCACAATAGAGGGGATGAAGTCCATAATAGAGGGGATGAAATCCACCCACCAAAGGGAACTGCAGCAGCTAACAGAGGAGGTAGCAGAAGCCACACACAAGGTCACAGAAGTTATGATTAAGCTTGAGGAGGCAGAGATCCATATCAGTGATCTCGAGAACACTCAAACAGACTTAAGTAAGCGAGAAAGACAGTCAGATGTAAAATTAAAAAAAGAGAAGGCAGCTTGATATTAATGACAGATGCTATGAAGAAGAAGAATATTTGAATAAGTGTTCGACCGGAGCACAACACACACACACAAGACGACAGCCAAGATAGCAAAGGAAAATCTAGAAGAAAAATTTTCCATCCTAATAAGGGAGAACCAGACACTCATACAGGAAGCAGAAAGGACACCAGTTAAACTAAATCCCAAGAAGAACACGCGAAGATATATAATAGTAAAAATACACAACTTAGAGGAAAACGAGCAAATTTTACGAGCAGCAAGAGAAAGGAAGACAGTCATGTACAAAGGAGGGAAAGTAATAATATGCTCAGACCTATCAGCAGATACAGTGAAGAGGAGAAGAGAGTAGAGAAACATCTTCCAAAAGCTGAAAGAAAACAATGCCTCCCCCAGAGACCGTACCCATTCAAGTTATCCATTAAGATAGATGGTGAGATAAGGGTCTTCCAGGACAAGGAAAGGCTCAAAGAGTATGCAGCAAGTCACACAACCCTGCGGAAGATATTGTCTGATTCACTATGGCCAGAGGATCAATCTCCCCCAAGAACAAACAGGAGACCACCATATAGCCCATATCCATCTAGAAGACAACATGCCAGCAACAATTACCGGGACAATAGGATCTCAAATGGAGAAGAGGACAAGATAGAAACTCTCCACTCAAACACTGCACACTGATATGAAGGGAGATAGGTAAAGACCCAAAGCAGGGTATGACAAATATGAATCCACATATAGTGATAATAACTGAATTCCAATGGACTCAATTCGTACTTTAAAAGAAAGAGGCTTGAGGACTGCTCAGAAAACATAATCCATCTATCTGTTGGCTGCAAGAGACACATCTTAAGTGTACAGTCAAGAATATGCTAAGACCTGAGTGAGCGAGTGATCCCAAAGGGATCTGTTATCAGGCATCAAAGAACAAAAAATCATCATATCATTGGCTGCACACCTCCATGATAGGATCGCTGAAGACAAATGGTTGCATAAGCAAATGTGGGGAAGAAAGCTGATGGTGCCCGGCTATCAAAAGAGATAGTGTCTGGGGTCTTAAAGGCTTGAAGATAACCAAGCGGCCATCTAGCTCAGAAGCAAAAAAAGCCCACATGGAAGAAGCACACCAGCCAGTGCGATCACGAGGTGCCAAAGGGACCAGGTATAAGGCATCATGCAAAAAAAGGAATATGTGTGTGTGTGTGTGTATACCACATTGAATGAAGGGGGAAGTGTAGAGTGGAGACCCAAGGCCCAAGTGTCGGCCACTGGAGATCCCTTCATAGAGGGGTTTAGGAGAGGAGATGGGTCAGTCAGGGTGCAAGGTAGTACCGACGAAGAGCACAGCTTTCCCCCAGATCCTGGATGCTTCCTCCCCACAACTACCATGATCCGAATTCTACCTTGCAGGGCTGGATAGGGCAGAGGTTGTACACTGGTACATATGAGGGCTGGAGGCACAGGGAATCCAGGGTGGATGATACCTTCAGGACCAAGGGTGTGAGGGGCGATGGTGGGAGAGTGTAGGGTGAGTGGGTTGGAAAGGGGGAACTGATTACAGGGATCCACATGTGACCTCCTCCCTGGGAGAGGGATGGCAGATAAGGGGGGGAAGGGAGACTCCGGATAGAGCAAGATATGACAAAATAACTATGCATAAATTACAAAGGGCACATGAGGGACGGGGGTGCCGGGAGGGAGGGGAAAAAAAAAACAGAGGACCTGATGCAAAGGGCTTAAGTGGAGAGCAAAAGCTTTGAGAATGATTGGGGCGGGGAATGTATGGGTGTGCTTTATACAATTGATGTATGTATATGTATGGATTGTGATAAGAGTTGTATGAGTCCCTAATAAAATGTAAAAAAAGAAAAGGGAAAAGAAAGAAAGAAAGAAAAGAAAATGATTAGGGCAAAGAATGTACAGATGTGCTTTATACAATTGATGTATGTATATGTATGGACTGTGATAACAGTTGTATGAGCCCCTAATAAAACGTTTAAAACAAAACAAACGAACAAAAAAAAGAATATGCTAAGAATAAAGGGTTGGAAGAATGTTTACCAATCTAATGGTAACTCCAAAAAGGCAGCGAAACTCCAACGAAATGGACCTCAAGATCCAAACCATAAATAGAGAAGAGACAAAGGGGGACACTAGATGATGCTCAAAAGTTCAGTATACTGGGAAGCACTTAGCATATTGAATATTTAATAATGGTGTGGCGAATATTGTAAAACAAACTATTAAAAAGATGAAAAAAGAAATCACGGAATCAACCATCATAGTAGGTGACTTTTACACTCCACTATCAGAGAAAGACAGATCACTGGGAAAGAAACTCAGAAAAGTGGCCAGAGCGCTAAACAACGTAATTAGGCAATAGGGCCTGATAGACATCTACAGAGGTTTCCATTCAAAAGTAAAGGGTTTCACATTCTTTTCAAATCTACATGGATCTTTTTCCTGAATAGACCACATGCTGGGACACAAGTCCAGGCTGAGTACATTCAAGCACATGGATATTATCCAGACATCTTTCTCAGATCACCATGCCATAAAGCTGGAGATTAACAAGAGGACATCCAGAAAAGCAAGGGCAACTAATTGGAGAATGAACGACCATCTCCTGCGACATGAATGGGTACAGGCCCAGATCAGAGAGGATGTTAGGAAGTTTCTAGAAACTAATGAGAATGAACATACAACATATGAAAACTTACGGGACACTGCAAAGGCAGTTATCAGAGGTAGCTTGATATCATTAAATGCATACGTGAAAAAGGTAGAAAGGCATATGACAGATATGTTAACACAAAACCTCCAACCACTAGAACACTGTCAGCAGAACAACCCCTCCAATAACAAGAGAAAAGAAATAATAAAAATCAGGGCGGAATTAAACCAGTGGGAAGACAAGAGAACAATGAAAAATATAAATGCAGCTAAAAGCTGGTTCTACAAAAGAATTAACAAAATTGACAGTCCTCTGGCAAAGTTTACCAAACATAGAAAGGAGCAAACACCAATAGCCAGGATGAGTAATGAATCAGGGGCAATAACAACAGACCCAAATGAGATTAAAAGGATAATCACAAAGTACTATGAAGGTTTGTTTTCTAATAAATTCAGAAACATGGAAGACATGGATAAATATTTGGAAAAACTACCTCTCCCTAGATTATCTCAGAGATCAAGAATCTCAACAAACCAATAGCAAAAGAAGAAATAGAGAGGGTCATCAAAACCCTACCAAGAAAAAAGGCCCCAGGGAGAGATGGTTTCACAGCAGAATTATACCAAGCATTCAGGGAAGTGGTGACACCAATCCTCTACAAAGTATTCCATAACATAGAAGAGGATAGCAAACTTCCAACCTCATTTTACAAAGCCAGAATTACTTTGATACCCAAACAGGGAAAAGACCCTACCGGTATAGAGAATTACAGACCAATATCTTAAATGAACATAGATGCAAAAATCCTTAACAAAATATTGGCCAATAGAATGCAAAAGTATACAAAACATATCATCCACCACGACCAGGTAGGATTCATCCCAGGGATGTAGGGATGGTTTAACATCCAAAAATCCATCAATATTATACATCACATCGAGAAGAAAAAGGATAAAAACCATATGATACCCATTGATGCAGAAAAAGCATTTGACAACATCCAGCACCCATTCTAATCGAGACAGGCATGAAGATTGGGTTGGAAGGTACGTTCCTCAAGCTTGTACAAGCTATCTATGAAAGACCACTGGCCAACATCATAGTCAATGGAGAAAACACAAGAACAATCCCACTGAAAAAGGGTACAAGACAAGGATACCCCATCCCCACTTCTATTCAGTATGGTTTTGGAGGTTCTCGCTAACAACATAGAACAGAGGAAGGACATCAAAGGGACCCAAATGGGAGAGGAGGAGGTGAAATTATCACTATTTTCAGACGACATGATCCTGCACATTGAAAGCCACCAAAGATCCACAGCTGGAGTACTTACAGCGATAGAGGAGTATGGATGAGTAGAAGGTTACAAGATCAATAAATAGAAGTCGGTAGGTTTTCTATACACATTGGACAGGGCCATAGAAGAGGGGATTAAGAAGGAAGTACCTTTCACAGTAGTTAAGAACAAACTGAAATATCTAGGAATATATTTGACAAAAAATACTAAAGACTTATATAAGGAAAACTATAAATCCTTACTACAGGAAACCAAAAGCGACCCACAAAAAGAAGAACATATCCTCCTCATGGATTGGAAGGCTCAACATAGTAAAGATGACAGTCCTACCTAAAGCACTTTACAAGTTCAATGCAATACCAATTCAAATACCACCAACCTTCTTCTAATAATTGGAAAAACTGACCACCAGTTTCATATGGAGAGGGAAGAAACCCAGAATTAGCAGAGAACTCCTCAAGAAGGTCGCAGTTGTAGGACTCGCCTTACCCGATTTTAATGCCTATTGCACAGCTACAGTGGTCAAAACAGTGTGGTACTGGCACAACAACAGACACTCAAACCAGTGGGAAAGAATAGAAAGTTCAAGAGTAAAATCGTCAGCATATAGACAACTGATTTTCAACAAGGGTCCCAAAACCATCAAGAGGGAAACAGATGCCCTTTTTTAACAAGTGGTGCTGGAAAAAATGGATATCCACATGTAGAAAGATGAAACAAGGCACAAAAATAAACTCAAGGTGGATCAGAGACCTAGAAGTTAAACCCCAAACCACCAGGACCATCAAGGAGGGAATTGGGACTAACCTCAAAGCACTGGCCCAGGGAGCTCATAGGCTCACTGTAATAGAGAATGGTACACACACAGGTTAATTGGAAATCGGCAAATGGGACTTAATAAGAATAATGCACCTGTGCACCTCGAAAGACTTCACTAAGAGGGTGACAAGACAACCCACGGACTGGGAGAGGATTTTTAGTAAAGACACATCTGACAAGGGGCTCATTACTAAAATCTACAACATGATCTGCAAAAGAGGAAAACAGTTAACCACTTCAGGAAGCGGTCAAAAGAACTGAAAAGAACTTTCACTAGGGAGGAGACCCATATGGTCAATAAGTATATGAGAAAGTGTTCCAGGCCCTTAGCCATAAGAGAAATGCAAATCAAAACAACCACGAGATACCAACTAACACCCCTGAGGCTCCCAAATCAGCAAATCAGAGAGCACCAAGTGTTGGAGGGGCTATGATGAAGTAGGAACTCTCCTCCACTGCTGGTGGTCGTGTAGATTTGTACAGACACTGTGGAAAGCAATCTGGTGATTATTAAAGAAAATGGAACTTGATCTACCTTATGACCCAGCCATCCCTCTACTGGGCATATACCCAGTGGAAGCAGCAAATAAAATACTACCAGTCATATGCGCTCCAATGTTTATTGCGGCACAATTGCAAAGACTTGGAAACAGCCTAAGTTTCCATTGATAGATGAGTGGATTAGTAAACTTTGGCAAATACACACAATGGAGTACTATGCAGCACTGAAAAACATGGACAATTACAAGAAACACCTTATTCCGTGGGAAGAGCTGGAAGAAATTATTTTAAGTGAGGTAAGCCAGACTCAAAAGGACAGGTATAACATGATTGCCCTGAGGTAAGTACAACCAGCATGCCAGGAATAGAAGAATACACAACTATCTCGCAATAAACGGGTGGAAACATAGATAGTTGGAGGGAGGGCAGGCCAACCTAGGGAGGTACATGATAGCCAAACATAAAGAAGGGGATATGGGGTAGGTGGAGGGAGAAGCGGGTTGGGGAGAATCCGAGTGAATTGCATGGGGGGAATAGGGCACTAACCAACCCGGTGGGGAGTATTGGTTGTGTCCCCACAGAACTGGAACATGCATACAGACCCCATCATGACACGCCAAGCCATGAGGGCAATGTAAAGTGCGGAGGAATACACAAAGAGACTGGACCATATGCCAGCCCCAACCAGAATTAGTCCAACCCCCACCATCGAAGGGAGTACCACAGAAAATGAAAATAGATCGTCTGTTGTGGGAAAGGAACTGACCTAGCACACCACACCCAGAAGGAAGCTGAAGCAAAGGAAGGAGGAAGAACAGAGCAGAGCACACGTGGGCCCACCAACTCAGAGGATGATAGCCCGGCTCGAAGGGCCCATTGTAGAGAGAGGACCATACAGCCGGCCCCATGGCGAGATGAGACATCCTGCACTGACCCATGACCCTGCATGGGTCAGCACCTGGGACACAGTGGGTGATGTGCGACTGAGCTGACCCCACAACACGAAGGCGAAGCACTGGGGGCATGCAAAGGAGCGGCGGGGGAAGCAGAGCTGGGAGGTCCCTAGGGAGTATAAAGGATGGACTTTGGGGCCAAGACGTGGCACCCCATCAGACTCATTCAGAAGAAACTCCTAAAGGTCAACAAACAGACCTCGAACTACTTACAGGATATTTTTTTTGGGTGGATTTTTTGGTGTCTTTTAGTTTAGTTTTTTTTTCTATTCTTTTAAATTTTGTATGTTAGTGGCATTTTTGTTTGTCAGCATGTCGGTGTTGCTGCTGTCGACGTCACGTCCTTATGTGCCACTTTGGTGCTATCATAGCTATCTGCATTTTTCCCACATATTAGTATATCTGCAGGTCCACCAAGACAAGATAGGCTGGACAAAAAATGTGAGAAGAAAAAACAGGATCAATGGTCCCAAAGGGACATGAGAATGTGGAAGGTAGGGGAAGGGAGGAGGTGTTGGCCAACACAGGCACAAGGGAATAACGTGTGGTTCAAAACAAGTTGAGGGAGGGGATGGGAGGACTGGTAGGGAGTGACCAAGGGCAAGGTAATTGAGAGAAATTGCTGAAACCAGAATGAAGGCTGAACATGGTAGTGGGACAGGAGGAAAATCTAAGGAAATAGAGGAAAGGAGTAGGAGGCAAAGGGCATACATAGAAGCCTAAATACAGACATGTACATATGTAAATATATTTATAATTATGGGGGAAATAGACCTATGTGCATATATTTATAGGTTCAGGTGTAGGGTAACAGGTGAACATTCGGGTTCCTCATGCACACTCCCTCAATACAATAGCACTTTGCTCAGCTAAACGGTCATTCCATGATACCCACCTTCCCGACATGATTGTTGTAGACAGACGTGTGCATAAGCAAACGTGGTGAAGAAAGCTGATGGTGCCCAGCTATCAAAAAGTTATAGCGTCTTGGGTCTTAAAGGCTTGAAGACAAACAAGCAGTCATCTAGCTCGGAAGCAACAAAGCCCACAGAGGAGAAGCACAGAAGCCTAAGTGAACACGAGGTGTTGAAGGAAGGGATCAGGTAGCAGACACCAAAGAACAAAAAAACATCATTGTATGGTCACCTTCCCCACATAAATGCTGAAGACTAATGTGTGCATAAGTAAATGTGGTGAAGAAGGATGATGGTGCCTGGCCATTGAGAGATATAGCATCTGGGGACTTAAAGGCTTGAAAGTAAACAAGCAGCCATCTATCCCAGAAGCAACAAAGCTGACATGGAAGCAGCATACCAAAATGTGTGATCATGAAGGGCCAAGGGAACCAGGTTTCAAGCAACAAAAGCGGGAAAAAGATTCATATCATCATGAATGAGGGGAGTGGGTGATGGGGACCCAATGCCCATCTGTAGACAACTGGACATCCCTTGCAGAGGGGTAGTGGGGAGGAGATGAGTCACTCAGGGTTCACTGTAGCAGCAATGAAACTCAAAACCTTCCTCTATTTCTTAAATGCACCCCCCCCCCCAATTGTCATGATCCCAATTCTACCTTGCAAACCTGGTTAGATCAGAGGATGCACAGCGGTACAGTTGGAATCTGGAAACACGGGGAATCTAGGACAGATGAACCCCTCAGGACCAATGGTGAGAGTGGTGATACCAGGAGGGAAGGGGGTGTAGAAAGGGGGAACCGATCTCAGGGATCTACATATAACCTCCTCTCTGGGGGATGGGCAACAGGAAAGAGGGTGAAGGGAGATGCCGGGCAGTGTAAGATAAGATAAAATAATAATATATAAATTATTAAGTGTTCATTAGGGAGAGGGGAGCAGGGAGGGAGTGGGAGGGAAAAAAGGCAAATGAGGAGCTGATTCCAGGAACCCAAGTGGAAAGCGAATTTTGAGAATGATGAGGGCAACGAATGTATAAGAGTGCTTTACTCAACTGATGTATGAATGGATTGTGATAAGAGCTGTATGAGCCCCAATAAAATGATTTATTTTTTAAAAAAACATCATTTATCTCACAATTCGCCTGAGTCAAATTCGACTCCATGACAACCAACAAGTGACCTATTCACAAGGTCTATGATCCCTTTAATTCAATGGCCACTCCAGAGTTTATTTTTAATTCTAAAATATTTGCTCAACACTATTAGAAATTTAATTCAATGTTTCAGAAACGGAGTGGGCATTCTCATGAAGTAAAAACACATACAAACAAGCTCATTGTCATCAAATTGATTTCAACTCATAGGACAGGATAGAAGTACCCCTGTAGGTCTGTGTAACTGTCCCTACTTTTGAGAGTAGAAAACCTCACTTTTTCTCTCATAGTGGTTGCTAACTGTGGACCTTGAGGTTAGTAGCTCAGCTTGTCACCCTTATAGGGCTCCTTTCTAGTCAACCAGTGACCAAAAACCAAACCCAGTGCTACAGAGTTGATACTGATTTATAGAGACCCTAAGTAGGGCTTTTGAGATGAATCTTGACAGGAGGAGATACATTTCTCTTTTTCCAACAGAAAGACTGGTAGGTTGAATCACCAAACTATGAATTTGCAACTTTGGGTTCGCAGCCCAAAGCTCAACCAGCTGCACCTATAGGGCTTCACTTACCTACAGGGTTTGTTAAAACAACATCAACTCAAATACCCTGATTCAGCAGGTAGGGTGATAATCAAAAAACCAAATCAAACCCAGTGCAATTATGTTCATTCTGACTCATAGCAACCCTACAGAACAGAGTAGAATTGCCTCTGCGAGTTTCTGGGACTGGAAATCTTCACAAAGCCACATCTTTCCCAATGAGAGAGGTTGGTCGTTTCAAACTGTTGACTTGTGGGTTGGCCACCTAATGCATGAGAAGTTCCTAGATGCTTCCAACAAGCTTCCAGTTGATGCCCTGAACCAAACACCATGCTGTCTACAATGCTCACAACAACAAAATACCTGTACTCTCTCTCTCCTCCTCACTAAGTTAAACTACAGAAAACCTTTCCCCAACTTATCTTCCATGTCTTTATCTTTGAAATGACTCTAGTTGGGTTTTTTCTGTCAACTAAAAAAAAATAGAACTGGTTAACTGAGACTAAAAGGAAAATGGCAAGTGATACAAAATATGCTCTTATTCTGTGTCGTTTTACAAATTTGCTCTAGATTTTGTGTTGCTCAGAAGAGTCCATAAAATACCTATACCTATATGACCAAGGTTGAGGGTATTTCTTACTCCTCATGGAAATAAGGAGCCACATTTAAAAATGGAAGGTACATATGCTGTTTTCTTAATAATACAACATATCTATAGCTATTTATCTGACTATTCCAATTTAAGTATGAAATCTATAGCTTAATTAGAAAACCATTCTTTATTCTTTCTGATTTTTGACAAATTTAGAATGTTGAATTTCTGTCTATAACAGTGCATGTTTCTCTTTAGGGGGAAGGCTTATATGTGTGTTCATGTACATATTTGTACATATGCACAGGCATGCATACTAATGACTATGAAGTACATTCTCTAATAATTTAAGTCTTCTTAATGAAGAATCTTTAAAATGAATCAGATTAAGATATTAATGACCACATTAGGCTATTCTACTAGATATAAATTCTACCAATAGGGTTAATTTTTCACAAGATAAAAGTATATTTGCATTTTGAAGAGTCAATTCCAGAAGATAACCGGACTACAATTGGAGGGGACATGTGAAGCACTGGGGAACATCTGAGCAGAACTCAGGCCATTTTGCAACTGTTCTCCTTGAAAATAGGAAAAGCCACAATTTATAATGCAAATTTATCCTTTTGAGCAGTTAAAATACTTTATTACTCAAATATAAAATCAACTTTGGTAAAATATTTTATTCATCTCATTAATTAATGAGAACATCAGCTCGAAGAAGAATTTTAAAACCAGCATAAGCATATATACAATCATCAACACTAAGTAAATTTGCTAACAGGTGTGAAATTGATTCATATTCTATTTTTTTAAAAGCAACTTGTTGCCATCAAGTTGATTCCTGACTCAGTTACACTGTCAGAAACAAAGAACTGCTCTGGAGGCTTTCCAATACCATGTCCTTTGGAAGCAAGCTCTCAGAGCCAGGTTTCAAGGAGCACCTGGTGGGTTCACACGACACAGGAACGTTGGCTCAGCAGCTGAATATTTAACCATGGTAACACGAGGGATCCTTCAACATTAGAGGCGACAATGAAATGTGATGCTAGCCTCATCTTTTCTACAGAACAGACAATAATTGTATCTTTCATTGACAAAATATTTGTGCTACCATAGGGTAGAATATTTTCCATTGGTATCAGTTTTCTAAAATTAAGCGATTGCCTCTATTAAGTTGTAAATCAGCTTCATCAATAGAAAGATAATGAGAGGTATACAGTCCTCTAAATTTTGATGAAGCTTGAACTGTATGCTAGATAATTTTCAGAATTTCATGAGAAAAATAAAATCTAATAATCTATTTGGCACAATGCTAAGACTTGGATTTTTTTTCCGTCAGTACTCAATTTAATATTTTTTCATATGTATTTTAATTTTATTTACCTTCAATCAACTTGTTTTTGTTAAAGTTGATTCCACCTATAAAACTTTTTGTGTAAACTGTACAGGAAAATGAAGAAGTGGTGTCACTCAGAAAAACAAAGCCTGCGCCACTTCTTTGGGTCCTTTGCCAGAGACCCAAACTTCTCTTTGGACAACAGCAGTGAGAGCAACTGAAACTCTACTGAGTGAGTCCTATACAATGGTCAGAAACTAGAAGATTGTGATTTATTGAAAGAACATATCAGTAGGCGATCGTTGACATGGCTATTGGCATTTTTATAGAGAACAATACTTTCATCAAAAGTATGAATGACAATTTATTGGAAATCATGAAGTGGGGGGTCATACATTGGTACTATAGGAGTTTGAACTTAGGAGATTGAAACCAAACCGAAAATGAATGAGAAAGTTAAGGTAAAGCCAACTGCTGAGATTTTAAATTCTGCTTTGTACACATGCCAGCATATCTGACTGAACATCCTGAGGGATTATGGAAGTCCAGTACCATTCTGGTGGATTCTTATGCAGATTGAACAGGACTTGTTAGGAAAACCTCTCTTGATTTCACATCAACCTGTTTTAAGATGCTACCATCCTGTCAGCTCAGATGTTGGTAAGTTACTCTGGGTGAATGAGAGCAGACTGGGCACCCTAGAATGTGCCCTAGGTTTTGCAGCTGGGAAATACATAGATCTGAGTAATGATTTAAGAAAATCCTGTCCCACATGGATTCTGATAAATATGCAAGCACTCAAACATTAAGCTACCTTTGTCAGCAATCTTACATCCTATTATTTTCCCCATCCTACTAAATTCTTTTATTAGCCATGATGATAATGATGCTAATAATAATCTAATTTTTGCAGTCCCTGAAATGTTTCTTAATAATTTATGATCTCCATTTTCCTCTAAAATTCAGCACAATTCAGTCTAAAAAGGAGGAAAAAATGAAGTTACACATAGAAAATGAATTATGCACCAAATTGTAAATATTCCATTTCTTTTGCTGATCTGAAACTCCCAAAAGAAATATGAACACTTGATTTAAAATTCAGCTGCAATGACATTTCCTTGCTGGAAAGAATACTTGCACAAATTCACAAGTATTTGCAAAAAGATAACTTTTTTGGTGGATACTAGTACATTCTAATGTGTTTTTTAAAACTACCCTGTACTTATATTCCCCAAAATGAATAAAATATTTCTTAGTAAAAGTTTCTTCTGTGAATAGACTTTTGCAGTATTTCAGTAAGAAGGCATTTGAATTGCCAGGAATAACTTTGTAATAGTAAAGAGACAAATGGCAGTCACTTTCTACCTGAAAAGTAACAAGTCACATAGGCCTGCTATTGCTCTGCAGGCTCATCCGTTAGAGACCGTGGTCACCGGACACATTACACTGAAGAACAATGAGCCCACTAAAATCTGAAAGTCAGTAGGAGCGGTAGCATGTGGTGGTTATTGCAGACTACGCAAACATAAGGAGTCAAGGCTCAGAAGAATGCTTCTTTTACTGACATGTTCAAATGATTTGCTTTGTTTACTATGAGAGTAGTACCTTCCAACTTTGACCCTTTATGTTAAATTGTTTACAATGAACGAAATGTATAAACTGTTCAATTACATTGGATACGTAGGGGGAAAGCACCAAATTTATAAAGCCAAAATCCTTCTCGATTTTGCCCATTTTCATAACACACACATAAAATCCGTTTGTTGCTGCTGTTCTTAGTTGCTGTAGAGTCAGCTCTTACTCACCGTGACCTGATATAAGACAAAACAAAACAAAAGCCAGGCCCAGTGCCCTTATCATAATCATTGCCCTGTGGGAATCCCTTCTTAAAGCCACTGTGTTGTGGAGTGTTTTTCTCTTCTATGCCAACATTCTACTTTAACAAGCACAATGTCCTTTTCCAGTAACCAGCCCCTTGTGATAGCATGGCCAAAGTATGTGAGATAAAGTCTTGCCATCCTAGCTTTGAAGGAGCATCTGGCTGCACGTCCTCCAAGGTAGATTTGTCTGAGAGCCCATAGATTGCATTTTCTAAACGTTAATTCAAATGCCTTAACTCTGAATAAGTGTTCCCTATTTGTTGCACAGCTTTAGCATGTATTTAAAACAATTTAAGACACTATGGCTTGAATTAAGCACATTTTAGTCCTCTGAGGGGCTAAAATCTACCCACCTATAAGGAAAGGCAGTTATTACAACTACTAGTGAAATGTATGCCCTGAATCACTAGTGCTAGAATGCATAACTTGAATAAATCTACCAAATTTGTCAATCTGAAAATTGATCAAACATGCAATCAAGATACTTTGATAATCACTGTTGATTGGGATGCAAAAATTCAAACCAATGCAAAACATAGGAATAGTAGTTCGAAAACATGCTCCTGGTGATAGAAATGAAGCAGGAGACCTCATGACAGAATACTGCAAGACCAATGACTTGTTCATAGCAAACACATTTTCTCAACAACACAAAGAGAAACTGTACATGTGGACTTCTCCAGATGGAATATGCTTAAATAAAATTGACTACATCTAAGGGATAAAGTGATGGAGAAGTTCAATAACAGCAGCTAAAACTAGGACAGGTGCTTGCAGTGGAACAGGCTATCAATTGCTCATATGTAATTTCAGGATGAACTTGAAGAAAATTAAGTAAATCCATGAGACTCAAAAAATGATTTTGAGTATATCCCACTTGAATCTCAAGGACACATTACACTGACGACTAATGCCAGAAAAACTGATAAGCTGTGCGTTAATATCAAGAACATCATACCCACAGAAAGCAAAAGTTCATTAAAAACAGAGATATGACAAAATAACAATGTATAAATTACCAAGGGCACATGAGGGAGAGGGGAGCGGGGAGGGAGGGGAAAAAAAGAGGACTTGATGCAAAGGGCTTAAGTGGAGAGCAAATGCTTTGAGAATGATTGGGGCAGGGAATGTGCAGATGTGCTTTATACAATTGATGTATGTATATGTATGGGTTGTGATAAGAGTTGCATGAGCCCCTAATAAAATGTTTAAAAAAAACAGAATAAAGAAAGGAAAAAGCAAAATGGAAGTCAGAAGGGCCTCTGAAACTTGCTCTTATTTGTAGAGTAACTAAGGCAAATGGGAAAAAATGATAAGGTCAAGGAGCTGAACAGAAATGTTCAAAGGGCAGCTCAAGAAGACAAAGTAAAATATTATAATGCAGTAGGCAAAACCTAACATAGAAAACCAAAAAGGAAGAACATTCTCAGCATTTCTTAAACTGAAAGAACTAATAAATAAATAAATAATCAAAGGCTCATGTTTCAATAGACAAAATGTTGAATTATGCAAAAAGAGAATAAAAGATGTAAAGAATACACAGAATCACTGTACCAAAAAGAACGAGTTGAAATTCAACCACTGGTACTGAAAGAAGAAGTTAAGCATCACTGATCATTAGCCAAAAAAAAAAAAGAGGTTCCCAGAATTGATGGAATACCAATTGAAATGTTTTAATGAGCTGATGAAGCCTGGGCAGCACTCATTAATCTGTGTCTAGAAATTTGGAAGGCAGCTACCTAGCCAACTGACTGGCAGAGATCCATATTTGTATCCATTCCAAAGGAAGATGAACCAACTGAATTAATACACAATAGAAAGATCGTTGGTATCAAACGCAAGTAAACGTTTGCTGAAAATAATCCAACAGCTTTTGCAGCAATGCACTGCCGGGTAGTTGATAGAGGTTCAGTCTGGATCCAGAAGGGGAAGTAGAAAAAGGGAAACGATTGCTGATGCCAGAATGATTTGGGCTGAATGCACAGAATAACAGAACGGTGTTGACCTGTGTTTATTGACGCTGCAGGGTGTCATACTATTGTACATAGGGTCACTATGAGTTGAAGCCAACTCAATGGAAACTACCAAACACAGCACAGTCCTCATGGTAACATCTGTGATTGTTCAACTCTTCATTGGTGTCTTTTACAGATGATTCTCCAATAAAGTACATGTTTCATTTCTTGTCTCTTGTTTCTGTGGGCATTGATCATGGATCCAAGTAAATTTAAATTTTTGATAATTTAAATATTTATTGTTTCTCAAGATGTTGTTTATCGATCCAGTTTGAGGATTTCTGTTTTCATTATTTTGGATTGTTGTAATCTATACTAAAAGTGAGTCTTTCATCTACATCAGTAATTTCTTCAGTTCTTCTTTGATTTCAGTAAACAAAGCTATGTCATCTGCATATTTCAGATGATTTTTGAGTCTTCTGCTAATCCTTAGACCAAATTATTCACATAATCCTGCTTTTTATGATATTTCACAGCATACCGATTCAATCGTTAAAAAATACAACCTTGACAAACACCTTTCCGTATTTTAAGCCACACAGTGTTTGATCACATCTTTGTGGTCTATGTACAGGTTCTGTATCGGTAAAGTGAAGTGTTCCTTAATGCCCATTCTACTAAATGTTATCCACACATAATGATTCACACAGTGAAATACCTTTTCCTAATCACTAAAATACAGGTAAACATATTTCTGGTATTTTCTATATTCAGTAAAGATTCATCTGTCATCAAACATGATAGCTCTTGTCCCATGTCCTCTTCTGAATTCAGCTTGATTTAGTGACAGTTTCAGATTGATGTAATACTGAAATCATATTTAAACTATCATCAATAAAATTTTGCTCATGTATAATATTAATAATATGACTCAGGAATTTTCACATTCTATTGGATCACCTTTCCTCTAAATGGGTACAAACATGCATATCTTTGATTAATAAACCTTACATATCTTGACATTGCATTGAAAAACCAACACAAATATTTTGATTTTTTGCATATTAGCAACTATAGGTGAATCGTTGTCAGTTATATTTATTTATATTAATTTATTTAATATTCACTGAGCACACATGAGGGAACAATAAGATAGAAATAAATGATAATAATTTTTTTCATGAAATATTTGGAGCTCATCATATCTGCCTTATTTTCATTTATTATTATATTTTCATTGGGATATACTTCACATAACACATATTAAGAAAATGTGTTCAATCTTCACAATTAATATCACAGCTTCTCTTCTAGTCATTGTCATTATTTTCCAATTTCCCAACACCCTCCCCTGCCATGCCCCTAGGCTATTATCAGTCCACTTACTGTCTCTCCAGATCTACCTGTGCTGGCCTTCCAATGCTGAAGTAATACAAAATACAAACAGGAAGCTAACAAGCAAACAAAACAATAATGATGACTAAACACAATATAGAAAACCTCTTTCAGAAAGAAGGGATCAAATATTAAAAATTGAAACAACTGTAAAATGTATCAAAAGGAGATCAAATACGAAGGTACTGCTTTTAACAGAAAGATATACTCCATAACTGATTTACAATGCTCTTGATTGGACACTCTTCTTTCTGGTAGACAGCACCCCCTGGGTTTTTCACCACACTTTGCTGTCGCACCCATAACTTCAGTGATATTTTCATGATGTTAGAAATCAAAAAGGACTAAGTCATAAGAATGAACCATTCTTAGATTAGGGCTAGAATTAAGTGTGACCACCAAATCCAACCATGCACCTATATACTCAAGAATAAGCCTCCAAAATATCAACCAAGGCACCTAATTTTACCACAAAAACTGCATTAAAAATCTGCTGACTGGATACCAGCCAAGACACACTGGGACATTTAAGTTTGGCGGCCCGCCATGCTGGCCTGTCTAGAAACTCCAGCCTGGTTCTTGCTTCGGTCCACAAAGACAGGGAAAGGTCAGTGAGATGAACCTGGTCTGCATGCTGCCAGGCAGCAGCAAAAACACGCTCTCTTTCATTTGAGGTGAGAGAGGATGAAAGCACTACAAAAATATCATGCCACGATAAATTATAGGCTTGAGAAAGATAGGGAAACTCTTTGATGTAGGTGGTGGGATTATTGGAAAAGGAAGCTAAGCACTTTTTGATTGGGGACAAGTCAGTAAAAGAGAAGGAAACAGACGTGGACAAGACTTTCAGAACCGGCAACTTCCCATCGTGGGAAGAGGAGGAGTAGTGTGAACTGGTATGATGACTGACAGGGGAAGACAAAGAGAGTTTAGGGCCCTCAGTGGGGAGGATCAGTGGAAGGGGGATGGGAGTCGAGGGCATGGCAGAGGAAGATGATAGCGAGGGGTGTCCAGAATATGGAGGAGGCCTTACTAGGGGTGCAGACAAGGAGTCAGGGGGATTGGAGAAAGTTGAGGCGGGGAGTACTGTCAGGGACCTGATTAAGAGAGTGTTTGGCTAAGAGAACTTGAGCAGGGTGACAGGTAGGACAGAGAGAGTGAGAGGAGAAGGATAAGAGGTAGTACAAGGAGAGAGAGACTGAGCGTAGAAGGAAGAAAACTTGAACATAGGGAAAATTAGGCCATTTGTCATTATCTAGTTTATATTGGGGACAAACCAAAGTGCAGTTAAAAACAAGGCATTTGGACCAGATGTTAGGCATTAAGCCAAGGGTTGAGAGGTTAGTTAGGAGACACTCTAAAGTTGTGGAAAAGTCCGGCTTGGAATTCTTGTTTCCTATGCTGCAGGGTGCTTGGAAGAGAACGAGGTAGATAATCAGTGTCCTGAGTATCCAACTGGGCCTCTAGAAAGGGGGTTGAGTGGAGGGGAGGGGAGAACAGAGAGACTCAGGCAACCTTGAATGTCTCCGACGTTTGGATGAAGGGGGGTGGGGGGGGCGCTCAGCAGCCTCCCAACTCCCTGGCTGATGGAGAGGCTCTAACATGGGCCCACAGTTCAGTGGACCTTGATGGACAGAGCCTCTGGTGGGTGGATCCAGCAGCAAGGGGCAGAGCCCGAAATAGCAGAGATGAAAATTAGTCAGGTACTGTCAGCTGAAAGGTCCCGGTCCAAGGGAAGGGGGGATGGAGGAGAGATGGGTGCCACACTCACCCAAGGGAAGACAGAGGGTGTCAAGACACCTCTTCCTCCTCCCTGGTTTCATGAGCCAAATGAGAGGACAAACAAAGAGAGAAAAAGTTAAGAGGGTGCAACAGCACTTTATTAGATAAGATGCTCTCAGACGAGGTTCAGTGGTCCAGCAAGTAGGCCAGCGAGGAGAGTGGATGGTTTTCAAAGGAGGGGCCGAGGAGGGTCCATTTGGGAAGGGGTTGGGGCTGTAGCTGCTGGGGACTTTCCGCTGCTGCCATGCTTTCCTTAGTCTAAATGCCCAGCCATTGCAGGCGGGTAGGAAAGACAGTTATTCTTGGAGCCAGTTGGGATTCCTGATACATGCAGAGAGAAAGATTGAGGTTCTGACAGCCTGTCCCTGACCCAACAAAACTATTTCCCATTTTATTTCTTTTTTCCTTCTTTCTTCTCCAGTGTCTCACTCTCCAAGCACCCTCTCTCTGGCCCATGGACAGCAGATTCATGTACACTCATGTAACACAGCCCAAAGATCAGGAAACACATCCAAACTGCATTGGTTTTTTGTTTCGTTTTGTTGGTTTTTTCTTTTTTATGTTATTTCAGTCTCTCTGAGTTGGAATTGACAATGGCAATATTTAATTTTTTTAATACACATATATAAGCTTCATGGTTTTTGTTATTCTACAGAACCTATGCTAGGACAAATATTTCCTCCCCTCACTATTACGACTTTTATTTTACCTCATTAATATTGTTAAGCCAACATGAGTTCATTTGTATAATTAAGATCATTTGAGGCAGAAATGCCAGCATGGATGGCTCTTTAGAAACAGCAATGGGAGTAATGACTTCCTTGAGGAAGGGCGTGAAGGGTGGTGAGGGGAGAGGTGATAGCAATGATGACTGTATAACCTCCGTCAAGGGGAGCAAATAACAGAATTGTAGGTGAATGGGTAAACTTGGGGGGAGGGGGGACAGGGACGGGATAAAGGGGAGCTGATATCAAAGAGTTCAAGAAAAAAGAAAATATTTTGAACTGATTGTAGTAGCCATTGTACAATAATGCCTGATCCATTTGAATTATCGGATGTTATGACATATGTAAGAGTTCCCAGTAAAGTGATTAATTAAAAAAAATTAGGGACCATCTGAAGAGACCAACGTGTTCGTAAAAATATTGGGAAGGTGTATTGTTAAAGTCAGGAGGCCAGTCATAAGGCCAGTAATAAGAATGAACAAGTATCATGAATTTTTTTAAACATATTTCCCAAAGGAGGGAGAACAGAAAGAAATAGTGGGTGGGACAGGAGAAAAGTATAAGCCAATAAGCAGACCAGAAGAGGATTTATGTATATTTACATTTAGAAGAAGTAGAATTAAAGATGTAAAGAAAACAGAGAGGGAAGAAAAATAAAGAAGGGAAAAGGCAAAAGAAGAAAAAGAAACTTTGTTAGTACATTGTCAGGGCTTCTGACTGTGTCCTCCATTTTTCAAAAATGCCTTTGACATGAATAAAACTTTGTTTTTGCCTCAAATAGAAAAAAAATTTAAATATTTTAAAAAATGTGCTGAAAAGCTAGGCTTATACTCGTGTATATACTGTATCTATGGTTTAGTCATGTCTCTGGTTCTCTTTAGAGATATATTATTTTATAATGGAGAACATTAAAAATCATTCCCTGGGGCATAAAGTAATTCTATCCAAGTTTCATTAATTTAGTCAGTGGCATAGATTTGCAACGATGCTGAGAAAAGGAAATTATACAAGCATAGGATGATTTCAGACTGCAATGCATGAATTGTTGACTTGTCCCGATTAAACTCTTCAATGATTGGATACTATTTGTACAAAAAAGTGAGGGTTGACCCAAGGGGAGGGTGTTGTTTATATCTCCACAGGGAAAGTGGGACCAGACTTCAACCCAATGCCGCAAGGTGTGAATGCAATATCCCGGCGTGGAGTAGGGCCCAGCACCAAAAATTAAGTGGATTCCTGCCCCTCCCCCGAAAAGAATTTGTTTCAAAGGATGACATTGACTCTGCAGCTCCGGGAGATGGACATGTCTGATCAGAGCACATGGGAGCAGATGAAGGGGCAGGAGGAGACAGTGGAACACAGCCTGGCCCACAAGGCCGTGAGGATGATGTTCCTGAGTAGAGCAGTCAGTCCACAGAGAGAACAACATGGCTGGCCCTACTATGAGACATGATGCCCCTCAGTGACTAAGGGCAATACAGGGGACAGCACTGGAGACACAGTGTGGGAATTGCACCTGACCTGATCCCACCACACCGAGGCAAAGCACTGGGGGACTGCAGTGGAACTGCAAAGGAATGGAGTGGCAAGGTCCCCAGGGAATGCTGAAAGTGGACTTTGGGGCCAGGGCGTGGTGCCCCAACAGACTGTACTGGAAAACGCTCCTAAGGGCCAGTAAACGATCCTTGAACGAACTACAAGCCTTTCTTTTGTGAAGTGTTTTGTTTTGTTCTTTGTCAGTGGTTTGTTTTTGTTGTTTTATTGTCTGGTTGTATACTGTTGCTTTGTTTTCCTCTGTCTTGTTTTCATGCATGTTAGTGTCTCCACAGGTCTGTCTGAATAAGACAGGCTGGATGAACTATCTGGAGGAAAAACAAAAGGACAGACAGTTCCGGGGGGACAGACAGATCCGGGTGGGGGAGGGGGAGGAGGGTAAGGAAGTGGTGTTAATAAACACAGGGACAAGGGAACAACATGGGACCCAAAATGGTAGTGAGGGGGGCAGTGACAGGCCTGATGGGGAACGATCAAGGGAAAGGTTGCTTAGAGAAGAGGTATAGCTGTAGCCAAGGTGGGGGCGGAGCATGGTGGTGGGGCAGGAGGAAAGTCAAGGGAGAGGGAGGAAGGAGCTGGGAGTCAAGGGGCATTTATGGAGGTCTAGACAAAGACGTGTACATGCAAACATATATATGAGGATGGAGAAATAGATCTAATTGTCTACATTTATAGGTTTAATATTAAGGTGGCGGAAGGACCTTGGGCCTCTACTCAAGCACTCCCTCAATGCATAAATACTTTCGTTTATTAAATTAGCACTCTATGATGCTCACTCTCCCAACACAACTGCTGATGCCAAAGTGCGTGAACAAGTAAATGTGGTGAAGAAAGCTGATGGTGCCCGGCTATCAAAAGAGATAGTGACTGGAGTCTTAAAGGCTTGAAGATAAACAAGCGGCCATCTAGCTCAGAAGCAACAAAGCCCACATGGAAGAACACACCAGCCTTAGTGAGTGAGTGATCCCAAAGGGATCAGTTATCAGGCATCAAAGAACAAAAAATCATCATATCATTGGCTGCACACCTCCATGATAGGATCGCTGAAGACAAATGGGTGCATAAGCAAATGTGGCGAAGAAAGCTGATGGTGCCCGGCTATCAAAAGAGATAGTGTCTGGGGTTTAAAGGCTTGAAGATAAACAAGCGGCCATCTAGCTCAGAAGCAAAAAAGCCCACATGGAAGAAGCACACCAGCCAGTGTGATCACGAGGTGCCAAAGGGACCAGGTATAAGGCATCATGCAAAAAAAAAAAAAAAGAATATGTGTGTGTATATATATATATATATGTATATATATATACCACATTGAATGAAGGGGGAAGTGCAGAGTGGAGACCCAAGGCCCAAGTGTCGGCCACTGGAGATCCCCTCATAGAGGGGTTTAGGAGAGGAGATGGGTCAGTCAGGGTGCAAGGTAGTACCGACGAAGAGCACAGCTTTCCCCCAGATCCTGGATGCTTCCTCCCCACAACTACCATGATCCGAATTCTACCTTGCAGGGCTGGATAGGGCAGAGGTTGTACACTGGTACATATGAGGGCTGGAGGCACAGGGAATCCAGGGTGGATGATACCTTCAGGACCAAGGGTGTGAGGGGCGATGCTGGTAGAGTGTAGGGTGAGTGGGTTGGAAAGGGGGAACTGATTACAGGGATCCACATGTGACCTCCTCCCTGGGAGAGGGACGGCAGAGAAGGGGGGGGAAGGGAGACTCCGGATAGGGCAAGATATGACAAAATAACGAGGTATAAATTACCAAGGGCACATGAGGGAGGGGGGAGAGGGGAGGGAGGGAAAAAAAAAAAGAGGACCTGATGCAAAGGGCTTAAGTGGAGAGCAAATGCTTTGAGAATGATTGGGGCGGGGAATGTATGGGTGTTCTTTATACAATTGATGTATGTATATGTATGGATTGTGATAAGAGTTGTATGAGTCCCTAATAAAATGTAACAAAAGAAAAGGGGAAAAAAAAGAAAGAAAGAAAAGAAAATGATTAGGGCAAAGAATGTACAGATGTGCTTTATACAATTGATGTATGTATATGTACGGACTGTGATAAGAGTTGTATGAGCCCCTAAAAAAACGTTTAAAACAAACAAAAAAAAAGTGAGGGTTGGTAGTAGGGGGACTTTTCCAGTGACACTCATTCACAAGGACAGAACCATGAGTACTAGACTAATACATGTCATAGAAAGTGAAGACACCGTGAAAAATAGAAAATACACTGTAGTCCCATGTCACCATTCATTGGGCACCCTCAAACCAAAGTCCAGTGATCACCAATTCCTTAACCTTAGAACAGCAGTTCTCCACCTGTGGGTCGTGACCCTATTTGGGATTGAACGGCCCTTTCACAGGGGTCACCCGATTCATAACAGTAGCAAAATGACAGTTATGAAGTAGCAACAAAAACATTTTTGTGGTGGGGGTTCACCACCACATGAGGGACTATATTAAAGGGTTGTGGCATTAGGAAGGTTGAGAACCACTGCCTTACAATAAGTCATCTGCTTCTTATATCAAGGTGTTTTAGCCTTGAGTCCGAGGGGATACCTTGATTCCTTAAGTCTGCCACAGGTGCGTTTCAGATAAAGACCAATTCACTTAGTGAAGTTTCCACATCGAATCCCTGGTGTGACCAAGTTTCTGGGGCACCTTGAAAGGACAGAGTCTAAAGTCCCAGGAGTATATAGGCTCTGACCTGGCTCACTCAGGCTGGATAGAATCTAGGTCAAAAGTGTTGAATTAGAAAGAGAGTACTGGTTTGGTTCCCCCCTTGGGCTCTACATAAGTATTATTAAGCATTTTTTTTTCGTGAAGGGAGGTTGCCCCTCCCAGTTTAGCCATCAGTAGAAATGCAGTGACTTTCTCTGAGAAGTGTATGCTCCCTCCACCCCATCTCGACTTGAATTTCCAGTAAGAGTCCCTGGTCACTATCGTAGGTGTCTGTTATTTGGGATGCTTTTAGCACCATGTTGTATGGCAGCAAAGGAATGATCTTCTTTCTCTCCCCCAATCTTGAAAATCTGTCCCCTGCTGAGGTTAGGTCGTCTCTGCAGAAGCTGTTTTTAAGATGTACACAAAAAGCGTGTCATATATTGTTCATGGCTCTAGGCAGGCTCTCTACCTTGTAGGTTAGGACGCCTGATTAGAAGAGTACATGACCTCAGAGCAAAAGGCTTGGTTTTAATTCTTATATTAGTGAAGTCCTACAGTATTCACCCTTTTTTGATTGACTAATTTCACTCAGCATAAGGTTTCCAGTTCCTACCATGTGGGTGACTCATAATTTCTTCACCATTTAGGGAGGATGCACAATATTCCATGGTGAGTATGTACCTGTGTCTCTATCCAGTCATCTACTGTAGAAATTTGGGTTGCTTCAATTTTCTCTTTTACCATTGTTCACTGTGCTGCTTTAAACATAGGGGAGCATATGTCTGTTTGTGTTCTTTTTCTTGATTCCTTAGGGCGTAAGCCCTACAGAAGTCTTGCTAGGTCATATGGCATGTATTCCTAGTTGTTTTTTCCGATAAAGCTGTATAACTGTCTATAATGGCTGTACGTATTTGCAAGTCCACCAGTAGTCTGGGTGATTTACAGTCTTTTCTTTACATCCTGTCCAGCTGTCATTGCTCTCTGTTTTTAAACGTAAGCTCATTATGAGTATAAGGTGGTATCTCATCGTTGTTTTAATTTGCATCCCTCAAATGGCTAATGATCATCATGAGCATTTCATTTTTTGCCACTCTTTGGTGAATTCTTTGTTCATGTCTTTTGCTCACCTTTTAGTTGGATGATTTGTTTTCTCCTTTTGAATTGTTTCAGAATTCTGTGTATTTTAGTAATCAGTCCCTTGTCTGTGGTATCGTTGCTGAAGTTTATTCTCAAGCTGTGGTTCTCATTTTACTCTTCAGAAGAAATATTTTGATCTGCATAAGTGTTTTATTTTTATTGGTCCTAGCTATCTATTTCATCTTCCACTGTGTATGTTCCTTTATTATGCATTTTAGTATATTTATGCCCTGTTATAGTGCCCTTAATTTGTCCCATTATGATCCTTATAGCTTTGAGATTTACATTAAGACATCTAATACAGCTTGAGTTTGTTTTTGTCCATAGGGTGATGTGTGGGTCTTGTTTCATTCTTCTGCAGAGGTAGAGCCAGTTTTCCAACACCATTTATTGAAGAGTGTCTTTTTCTCACTTAATGTTTCTTAGGCTTTTGTCAAAATGCAATGGCCTGTGCGTGGCTGCTCTTATTTCTGGATTTTCCCTTCTTCTCAGTTAGTCTATGTATCCATCATTCTACCAGGTTGTTTTGACTACCATGGCTGTGTAATAGGTTTTAAGGTGAAGCAGTATGAGGCCTCCGGCTTTGCTTTTCTTTTTGAGGGATTATGAGCTAACTCTGGGTTTCTTCCCTTTCTGTATCAAGTTTGTTATTTGTCTTCTCCATCTCTTTAAAGAATGTAGTTGGAATTTGAATGTATATGCAGATTGCTTTAGGTAGCATTGACATTTTTGTTTGTTGAGTCTACTTATCCATGAACATGGAATATTTTTCCATTTGTATAGGTCTCTTGTTTTCTTGTACTAGTGTTCTGTAGTTTTCTTTGTATAGGTCTTTCATTTCTTTTGTTATGTTTATCCCTAAGTATTTCATCTTTGTGCAGTTATTATTAATGATATAATTCTCTTGGTGATCTCTCCTTTGCTATAGAGGAATTCAACTGATTTAATTTCATTTATCCTGTAATCTGCCATTTTACCAAATTTCTCAATTGTTTCCAATAATCTTTGAGTAAAGTCCTAGATTTAGAAGCATACCATCAGAAAATAGTGAGAGTTTCAATTCTTCTTTGAAAATCTTTAGGAGGTCTGCTCGGTCCTGGATCTGTCTGGACTGAATGGAAAATGGCAGTGAACTTCTTGTTTTCGTTTAAATATAATATGTCAATTATAATTTAGCCTACTTCTACCAATAGATAAATGGTGTTTATAAATAAGAATTCTAGATTTTTAAATTCTTCTTATTAATCCGAATTAACTCAAGAAGTCTACAGATTGTTGGATTACAATCATCAAGGGCTTGTTAAAACCTCATAAAACTAAACTCCGATATGGAATAAGGCACTAAAGAATAAAATGTGTTTAATTGTTGCATAAAAGTTTTATTTAACAAATTGTTTTGACTTGAAATTTGAGAGTTATTTTCACAAAAGGCATATAAATACCATCTAGAGAATATATGCTCAAGAACCTTCTTATCTAAATATTCTTGGGTCTTTTCTTTTTTATTTAGTCAATATTATTGCCTTATATACCAATTCATTTAAAAATGCATAACAGTGATGGAAGAAGCTAATTATGACCAATTAGGCCAGATTATAAGAAAATAATGACCCAGACATTGTGTAGAAACACCTTTGTATCTGACAAATAGAGCATTATCAATAAAGGAGACAACATATAATCCACTGACAGAGCGGTCAGGACAGGTTTTATCCAAGATATGGAATCATTCTCCACTCTCTACAAAATATCGTGCTTCGCTAGAGAATTTATAACAAAGTAAAATGTGGTGTACTGAAATTATGTATCTTTTGCTTTGTCTCATTTTCCAAAAGTTTCCCACAAAGTAGATCTACATCAAATATGGATGTTAAGATTTTTTAAGAATATAGTTCTCACCCCATTTACAAAACATTGTCTTTTCATACTTGTATACCTCTCTGCTACCTTGCCCCCTATACAGCTACTAATTACCTGGTGGACTTTAAAAACGCAATGGCTAAATGTTGCGCCTGTGGGGTGTCAGAAGAGTGACTACCAGGATTTCCTTTCGACTTCGAGAAGAAAGTGCTGCTCTCCTGGTCCTAAAATTTCACTAGAAGGTTTTGTTTCCCCACCTACCAGTAAGACGTACTCAAATTCATAGTTCTTTGTTCAAAATCAATCCTACTTACCTATTACCTCATTCTAGCTCAGACTGCTCTCAGGTGTTCTGTAGCTCATTTATAAGACCAGGCTGTGACGGCAATGAACATAGGCCTCTCTTACCCTTTCTTTCTATGTCGTGTAGCATGTTGCAAAAGAACTGTCTAGTCACATCCCACTCACCCACAGTGAAGCAGCAAGTCCTACGGAACCAAAAATTGCAATTCATTTGGGAAGACAAAAGGGAAAAAAATCACAGCCTACTTTCTTTTGGTAATTATTTACAAAACTCTGGTAAATGTCTTGGATGTTGTTGTTTACTTCTTCTATTTCTGCCTTCCAAAGTGGAATAGCATTGCTAAAAACAAAAATTGATCAATCTAAATAAAATTCAAGTGCTGACTTTCATTCCCTTTGCCTCCTAATCTTTTGCTTAATCTATTATTGCTAGTTAGCACAAAATGTTTACCAAATCCACATGATACCCACACCATACACTCACATACACTTTCCAGTGAAATGCCAACTTTACTGCAATCAGTGTAGTGAAAAATCCCATGTTACAGTAAGAATAACAAACTTTTATCCATTTTACCTTTTGTTTCCCTATTAGCTGTATCACACAACTCATATTCTCTCTCTGTTTTTTTCTCCTCCTCTTCCACTCACCCTCCCTTTTTGATCTTTTAACTTATCAATAAGTCAAAAGGCAAATATGATGACTCTTCCATATATCTGCTTTTCAGGCTCCATTCACCTCTGACCTATAATGTTACAATTTAGCTCAAGTACTATTATTTATGCTGTTCCCTAGACCTATACATTTTGATCAAAAGAACGACACTCGCTGCTCAGTGCCTTCAGAGAGCACTTTGCAGGTACCATCCGTTCAGAAAAAGCAGTCACCCAATACATGAGATTGTGACAAGGTATAATGGAATGGTAGTTATGCGAACCTCCAATAAACCAGTGCTACTTCACAGATTACTGGGAGAGAAAGTCTCTTAGCGTGCTTGAAGAAGTATGAAATGAATTTCATTTCCTTCTCATTTGCCTTGCTTCTGAAAGGTTTCATGCAAGATATGTGACCAACTATTATAGTACTAATCCATCCATGACAGAGCTCAATTTTCTCTGAGAATTTACTTCTGAATGGGCTTCCGAAATACTTGAAAGCTCAAAATTAAAGTACACTGAACAGAGCAGCCACTGAGCTGTGGACAACTGTCAGTCAAGAAAACCAGTCAAAGCAAAAATGTAAATTAGATTTTATTTTATTTTTTTAAGTGATCTATAATGATGAGGTGGTAAAGTTTCATAGCCCATTTCCAAACAAGAACAATAAGAAGGGAAGTGGCAAGCACCGTTGTTGTAAGCTTTTCTCATTATGGTACGGAAACGGGAGAAGTGCTGTGCAAAGACTGTGGCTTGTTGTGTGCACGCTTCGCTCTAAGAAGTGAGAAAGTGGAATACGGGACTGTCTGCCAGTCACTTGACATAATGTCTATCAAACAACAGGCACGCAGCTTGGCAGTCAGAAGGCATAGCTCAGCGCAAAGAGGTGGTCAGAGAAGCTATCTCGGATGTTAGTTATGTCAAGAATGGTTTCAATCCATTGAAGGGCCTAAAATTTTTTAATGCAATACCTCTTGACCCTGAAAATTTGGGAGAAAAAAATTGGAAAGCGGGGTTGACAGAATTTCCAATTATTCTTATTCCTAGAGGTGAAACATACTTCGGTGATAGAACCAAAAGCTTACATTCAATGTCCAGTAAGTACCTATGCTTGGCTGATAAAAAGTCAAGATACATGTATCAGTTAGAAAAACAATGTTTCTTCATCTGAAAATGTAACCCACAAGCCATCCAGGAAAGAGGAATAAAAGTGGTGCTTTATAAAGTTTCCAATTTACAATATAAGCAACAAATTCAGTGTCAGGAAATTGATTTTAAAAAAAATATATTTCTTCACTGAAATGACTGGGAATCATTGGACATTCTTATGGAATAGTGACTCCATGTTATTCTACTCAAGTTAGATAGTTCTGGAAGATGTTTTAATTTGTCTCTTAAAATGCTTAGGTGCAACATTTTAATGGGGCATTGATAACTACAGAGCAACCAGACATGAGAGTATCTGATAATAACCTTATAATAGTCTATAAAAAGTTAATGCAAAAGAGCTTTGGCATTCACAAGTTGGAAATAGAGTATGCCGAGGTGCAATGATGCCAAACAAGAGAATGTAATGAGGCAGATACTGAAGGTGTTAGGGAAGATGTTTCCAGAAAACTATCTTACCACTGAACCAGAATTTTTTCTTTTCACAAATGTTGAGGAATTTAGAACCTCCAAACTGGAAGTAAAAATTTGAAGCTATTATCCAAACAAATCCATCAGCTAAAGTGTAGAAAGTGATAGGTTTTATGAAACTCCAATCAGCTCCAACTTCCGTAGTACATAGAACAGATTAAACATTCACAATAGACTAATGTAATCACAGCTTTATTTTCTTTTTTCCCCCTCCTGTTAGTGCTATGGGGGAATTTTGGGGCTGTTAACCCCAAGATCAGCAGTTTTTGCACTAAACGCTAAGGAGATACCATTGCCCTAGTTTTCCTAGTTTGTCCTAGTTATATGTCCACCTTTATTGACATTTCCTGAGTATAGTGCAAACAACTTGAAGTTTGATACCTGGGCTATAAAACTTGCAGGGATTGATCACAGGGATCGATTGCTATCCATAAAAAGAAAGTGACTATAGACCATGCAAATGAAGTGTTTGTAGCCTACCAATAGAAGACTCTTCAAATCATGGTCTTTAAATTGAGAATTTGTGTATCTAAGCAGATCGCCGCATTCATCAACAGAATTAAGATGATATGGGAGCCCTTGAGTAATGTAGAGCCAGGGAATGGATGGATCTGGAATCATAAAACCAAACAGATAAAGTCTCCCGTTAATGCTTCATAGAACTGGATTAGAATCAAGAAGTGTGTTCGTCTGGGTAAACTAGGGAAACAAATCCACAGAAACTCATATGTGTATAAGACAGAGTTTTATATAAAGAGTAAGTGTACATTAAGAAAGTTTCCCAACCCACTGCTTTCCAAGCCCGTAAGTCCAATATTAGCCCATCTGTCTGACACCAATGTACAAAGTCCTCGTCAATCTCACAAATCACACACAATGACTCCAAGGAGAGGAGGAAAGCTGAGTCTGTGAGCGTGTAAGCATCTCAGCTCTGGCAGGGGTCTCCACAGGGCGGCTCCAGCATGCAGGGCTGTATCAGGTTAGGTCCATGTGGCTTCTCCTCAGGGATGTCTTGCAGGAACTGCGTCTTGCCACCTGAAGTGTGGAACTGGCTCAGGCAGCTGCATCCTGGTTTGACCATCAGAGAGCAAGAGACCTGAGAACTAGAAAGGCGAGGCTCACCGAGCCAATTATCTCTCCGCCCTTCAATTAATCCCACAGGTGTTTATCGGCCAGGTTGGCACAATAACCCTTAACTATCTCAAGAACTAAACTTCTTGTGTCAATCCTTAACATTTGAAAATTGTTTCTTTACTTATCATTCTACCCTAACTAATAGAGCAAGGGCATAAATTGTATTTGTGGTTTGGTCATGGGTGAGAACAAAAAACCTTAGAAGTCTCCAGCTTTATTGACATGACTCTCTTTCTGCCCAATAAATCTATCTTGGAAAGGTGCAACTGAATAATAAAAGCTGATAATAAGCAGGACTGAGAACTCACATTATGTATTGCATTGTGCAAATCTACTGGCAAATAGCTCTTTAGAGTGTTAAAAATAGAGAGCTTTGAGGACTATGGTGCGGCTAACTCAAGCCATGGTATTTTCAATCACTTTATATGCAAGTGAAAGCTGGATAATGAATAAACAAGACCAAGTAAAATTGATGCTTTGAATCATGATGTTTGTAAAAATGTATTTAAAATAAGATATACAGCCAGAATAACAAACAAACCTGTCTTTGAAAAAGTGTAGAAGTTATAATAGTGCGAATGTACTTTGGACATGCTTTTAGGAAGGGCTAGTCCCTGGAGAAAGACATCATGCTCGATACGGTTGAAAGTCAATTTAAAAAAAGAAATGCCCCCAATTAAATAGATTGACATCGTTTCTATAACAATAGCCTCAAGCATAGCAGTTAGTATGAGAATGGTTCAAGACCAAGCAGTATTTCTTCTAATTGGGCATGTGGTTACTAGGAGTCGAAATCAAGTACAAGGCTCCTAACAGGAATAACAGTAACAATATACAAAGTCGAGGTCGTTAGTTTACTGTGTCAACCTGGCTCATAAACACATGTGGAGTTAATTGAAGGGCGGAGAGATAAATGGCTCAGTGAGCCTCGACATTCTAATTCTCGGGTCTCTTGCTTTGTGATGGTCGGACCAGGGTTCCTTAGCCAGTTCCCTGCTTCAGCTGGCAAGGTTCACTTCCTGCAATACATCCCCGAGGAGAAGCCACATGTACCTACCTTGATGCAGCCCTAGGTGCTGGGGCACCCATGTGGAGACCCCTGCCAGCGCTGAGAAGGTTACATGCTCACTGATTCGACTTTCCTCCTGCAGTCGGCATCATTGTGTGTTTTTTGAGATGGAAGAGGACTTTGTGGATTGGTGTCGGACATGTGGGTTGTTAATGTTGGACCTGTGGGCTTGGGTAGCACTGCTTTGGGATGCTTTCTTGATGTACATTTAACCTTTACATAAAACTCTCTCTTATACATGCATTTCTGTGGATTTGTACACAGACTAACACAAAAGTACTACCCAAAAACACTTTTACAAGATGGGATTTGTAATTATTACCATTTAGCAATAGAGAAATTGAGCCTTGAAATTGTAAAATAATTTTCCCAAGGCTACTACTTAAGAAAGGGGTAGAATTAGAATTAATATTTAGAAATCGTGTTCTTTATTCTAAATGTATACCCAACATGCCCTATAACCTCCAGAAAAAGGAGCATTTAATCTCAATAAGGAATTGACAAGAAACCTGGAGCCATAGTGAGTTAAGCATTGGGTTGCTACCCTCAAGATGAAGGACAGTTCTGATCCAACAGCCATTCTGTAGAAGAAAGAGGAGGCTGTCTGACTCTTAAAAATACCCAGCCTGGAAAACTGGATGAAGCACTTCAGCTCTTCCCCATAGGGTTGTTTTGAGTTAGAATTTATCCAACCATGATGAAATGGTTGGGCTTAAGGAATTTACAGTTTATGGCAAGTGTGGGTGATCAACATGGAGAAAAGATAGAAATGAGTTTTATATCCAATAGAACCTATGTACCAACTGCTTTTGGCTTTGTCTGATTTGCGGGATTTCTAGTTAGTAATAGAAATAATTCCAGATCTCTGTAAGAGATTGGTCCTTTTAATGCAGCCAGAGGACCATTTCGGATACTAACACAGGAACCTAAATAGTTGGCATGTGTGTGTGACTTGTCTGATGACAGTTTGGGATCGGTTTGTCACTTTAGGATCCTGGTTAAGAACATTGACTCACCATCCTTTTAGTAATTATAGTTTTTAGATTTTACATTGGCTGGAAGCTGAGTGAAGTGTAGGGGTGCAGTCAACCCTATCAATCAGGTCACAGACTAATGAGGCCTCCTCGGAGGTAGGACATATTCTATAAGAAAAACAGTGAAAATTGTCTCTCTCTAGCTCTTCACCTTCCTCCTTTCTAGGGCTCTGTCAGCCTCCAGGGATGACCCCCGGTGTCCATAGATCCAGAGAGCCATTGCAGCTCTTACATGTTTTCATAGACCTTGAATCTACCGGACTATGCACCCACTGGCCTGTGAGCTCCTTGCTTCCTGCTTTCCCGTTCTGCATTCTTGACCTGCAGCTGCATGAGTTGGAAGAGAACTGTAGCTAGCATTGCCCCCATTAGCTTGAGTTGGACTGGGCTCAGTTGTTTTCTTGCTATAAATTTACTTCTTGATATAAAGTTCTTTCTTATACATATTGTATATGATTATCGCTAATTTTGTTTCGCTAGACAACCCAGCCTAACAGTCATTTATTAAATATGATTTCAGAGCTATTCCTTGCTTCTAAGGTAGTAAAAGAGAGTAGACCAGAGACTAGCTTCTTATCATATATATTTGGAAGAACTAATGTCAACAGAGCTACCCTTAAAAAGTAAAAAATAAGAAAAAAAGCATAGTAGATACGTTCTACTTAGTTCCTTTTTCTTATATTCTCTGGAATTTCATTGTAACTTTGGTATTTTCTGTGCTTTCACGAGGTCTTTCCTTCTTCACAGCATCATTACCATCATTGTCAACATCATCTTGATTTTTCTTGATATAAAACAACATTGTACTGAGGGAAAAATGAGAAATTAGATGGTCTATGTTATAAATGAAGAATTACATCATCTATACCACTGAGAAAGGCTCTTAAGTCCCTCAATCCTTACTTTCTAAATGATAATTAAGTATATTATGATAAATAAATAAATGATAATTACTTACTTTCCAGGGATATTACTCATAACAATTTTAAAAGATATTATATGGACATATACTTAAGTTCTACTGGGAAAAATACCATCTATTACTACCTTTGTAATTTCAAGAAAATCATTGTACCAAAACACATGATCATCCTTTCTATGTCATGCATCTGCATAATGACACATCTGCAATGATCTTTTTCTTTAATATGTATTAGATTAACTACTTATATATAAACATATATATGTACCTAAAACCAATTAGTTTACATCTAACTCTTGCGTTTCTTTTATCACAATACCTTTGTTGCTATCAGTTACCATCAAATATGTTTGAGCTCATCATGACGATATGCACAACAGAAGACAGTAAGTTTAGAGGAACATTAATTAAACATTAATTAAATAATTCAATGGTCACCTACTCATCTCTGAACTCACAGAACATAAATGTAGTATATTTCTGATAGTTTGTGACACATAAATTACTAGAGTAAGGCTAGGTTTTTAATTCTCATGAATATTAAATTTTATATCAGTTTATGGGGATTAGGAGCTTTTTGAGACTAGAGATACTTTTTTATATACACTAATATATTCTACCAGTCATTAAACATGAGTAGCTTCAAAAATAAATGTAATTATTCAGTTATTTATAGAGACTTCATCATCACCATTGACAATTCCATTCTCCAGAAAATTATATAATTGGATTGTGTTTATGACTTTGGTCAAATATCATTGTCCTATTTTCAGATGAACTTCGCTCCTAACCAGAAATTTCCTGAATATCAAATACATGAGATAAGTCACACTTCTTAGGTTGAGCCATGCTTTGTGGAATAGAATTCTTTAGTATTTCCAGTGCCACTCAATAACTGGTTGTTAGAGATCACTGAAAGCCAAGAAGACAGGCAGAGGCAGACTAAAGTTTCTCCTTCTGCCATGAGACGCGTCACTTTGTGACGCACTATCTATTGCTCAGTGCCCACCTAATTATGGCTTGGTTATGTCTTACTTTCTCATTTATCCCTTATGACTATAGCTTAGTAGAGCAACAAAGAGTTCTTTACTGTTAGCCACAGGAAGTAAAAGTGTAGCACAAATATTTTTCTCCTGCGAAGTATTTTTATTCCATGGGCATAGTGTTTTTCTGTATTTAAAATGACAGATCCTGTCACAAGGGTCTTAATATTATATTGAAAAGATATCTGTATAACAGCAGAGGTTAAAAAACTCATTTATTTATAAGACTCTCAGGTCCTGGAGAGGTCTTCTGCCTCTTTCTCCCTGAAGACAGTTAATATCATTGAAAATAAAAATCTGTTATATTAGATGACAAGGCTCAGTGGTATTAAAAACAAACAGACTGGCTGTGTGCCAGAAATGTGCATCCATGCTGGCAGACTGTAGGCTCTAATTAGAAATGAAGAGTAGATTCTGTTTGGGGGAGGGGAGGCTTATTTGTTTGTCTCCATTTATGCTTTATCTTCCAACTAGCTTTTCATGTTTGTGTGCAAAACCTGATTCATTGAATGTACACAAATAAAAAGATTAAAAATATATTTTGCTTCATGGGATCTTCATGTAAAGAAAATATAATATCACACAAGGAATAGATGACTGATGAAAATGAAGCATTGACCCAGCTGAAGGCAAAGCAGCTTTCACTGAAGTTACAGAGAAACGTAGAACTTTGACAAGATTGAAATTGATCAACTGAACCAGTTGACTGATGTTTGAAAGAAAAGATTCATCCATTCCTCTGTGTCAGTGACCTTTACCTCCAAACCTTTGGAGTTTAGATGCAAGATAGATGGACCTTGAGAATAGTCATCTGCACTTACGGAATATAAGGACATGTGATATAGAAATAAGACACCCAGTGGAGGTTCCTGAGCAGCATTCCCTGAATCTGATAAATGAGTCAAAAGCGTATCAAATGATAAAAGCGGAAACTTGTCTTATGGAAATCAAGAGCAGAGAGAATATTGGACTCAGAAGTTGAGTTCAATTGAGCCAGCAATAGTCTCCATGATCCATGTTAGCATATTTGTCCAAATAGAAGGCCAAAGGAACAAAGTCCCTGAAGAGTGTGTGTATAGTCAAAGTGCCATGACACCAAGTGCCTTAGGAAATTCACAGTCCTCTCCACCATCGAAGCACATATAACCCAGGGCAGAAGATGATGCACAAATATATCACTTCTGACAAAGAAAACCACCATGGAAGCTTGGAAGTAATAGGAATAAATATTGTTATCTTCCCTCTTGTTTGAAATGACACTGAGTCTAATGCACAGTAGACTTGCTCCATAAGACTTTCAAGACTAGAACCTTTCAATAGCAGGTCACAGGACCCATCTGTCTTCCAAGGACCCTCAGTGTGAATTTGAACCATGAAGTTCTGTCAGATATATATTCTGTTCAATTAAACGCAGCCCACAGCCACCATAATTTGCTGGAATAGAAACCTCTTCCTCTTCCCCAGGGTTTTCAACCCTAGTTTCTTCATAAGAAGATTGCCAAATCTTTTTTCCAATATTTCCATGTGGAACGAAACACCAACCTTTTAGTTAGCATATAAGCACATTGCCCCTTCACGATCTGTGCCCTGTTTTCCCCCCCCCACTCCCCCCTCATCCCCCACTAACACAGGGGGCTTCAAAAGTTTTGGGGAAATTTTAGTTACTTTTTATTTTCCATATTTGCATTAACCTTTGGAACACTCTTCATTGACACCAATGTTTAAAGGGTTCATGTAAAAATGTTGTCAAAAATTAAAGATAAAAAATATAAACTTATCAAGGGCAAGACATGTTCATGAATAATGATATCAACCATTTGGTCCTTCATGGATATCGTCCTTGCTGGATCCACCCATAAGGGGCTGAGGGTCCTGAAAATTTGATGATATCAATGAAGTCTTTTTTATAGTATTAACTGAGGAAAAGTTGGTTTTGTTGATAGGTGGTTATTTGGTTCCAACTCATAGATAGTAACAAAATGTGCAATGGACCGAATACTGCCTGGTCCTTGGCCATCCTAACAATTGTTCTTAATGTTGAAGCCCATTATTTCAGCCACTGTGTGAATCCACTTCACTGAGGGCCCTCCTCTTCTTCAACACTCCTTCACTTTACCTGCAAGATGTCCTTCTCCAAGGACGTATCCCTCCTGACAACATGTGCAGAGTCTGTGAGACAACGAACGAACGGCTTGCCTTGCTTACCTCTAAGCAGGGTTCTGCTTGTACTTCCCATGAGTGAAATGTTCAGGGACTTCTGATTCTTCTCAAGGCTCTTCATAGTGTTCTCTGATTCACGCAGTCAAGGGCCTTTGCAAAGTCAATGAAGCACAAGTCAACATTTTTCTGGTATTCTCTGCTTTCAACAACGATCCATCTGACATCAGGAATGGCATCCCTTATTTCAAGTCCTCTTTGAACCCTGTCAGAATCTCCGGCATCTTCTTATCAATGAAGTCCTTGGCACTTTTGTGCTATCCCTTGGCTCATTTTCCCAAGCCACTCTCATAATAAGCAAATAGTATCATTCTTTGTACTCCCAGAAGGGGGTCAAAGGAAAAATACCTTATGCACCTGAAAAAAGTTTCCAGAAACTTTGTTGCCTATTGGTAGTCATTGCTTCCATTGGATTTTGTCTTCAGGATAGTACTGGAAAAACTGTTTCATCTCCTGTAACAATCCTTCAAATAAATATTTCAGGATCTGTATACCTGTGGTTTAAATTTTTCTCAAAGAATTCCGCTCATGTCTATAGCTGTTCATGGAGCAACAGTTTCAGTATACACAGAACAGAAAAGTATCCCCAACTTTAATTTTTCAGTCAGAATTGAATAAGCTGAAGACATTAAGTTGTCTATAATTTTATCTACAATTTCTGTCAGCTACATTGGTCTTCCTCAATTAGGACATGTGAAAACTATTTTTTTTCTTTCCTGTTGATATATGGATGGTCTACTTCTTTGGACTGCACCTTCAGTAACACCTTGTTCCTTTTAGTTATCAACTTATAAACTGCTGATTTCTTTGGGTAGTTGCACCCATACACTTTTACAAAGCATAAATGATTTCACAAATCTTCACCTAAGCTATCAATTTGATAAGTATTCCTTCTTTGATTTTAGCAGACTTCATTTCGCTTTGATAAAAGCTATTTTCCAATAGATATTTTATTATAGTACCTTGTTCAAGCATGTTATGAAAAGTTAGTATGACTTCAATTTATGTACACATTTTTAAATCATTGAATTAAAAAAAATGTCCATCTCCCATAAATTTTTGTAGACCTCTTGTGTGTGTATATATGTGTGTTTGTTTATAGTTATATGTATATGCTATTATAAATACATTGGAAATATATACATATAAGTCTTAAACTTGCATTATATTTTTTATTAATTTTAATACATTAAAACTCTTGCACATGTATATTTGACACAATAAATATGTAGGTTTAGGGTATAAATACTTAGTAATGTAAGGTATTTCCACTGCCCCCCCATAATTCTAAAGGAAACAAGTGAATTAAGAAACATAAAAGTATCATTATGTAGGGCTGAAGGGCAATGCATATTAATCCAATCATTGTAAAATTTGAACTGTAAATTCTAATAATTACTATTAAGAATGTAATTTAAGAAAAGGTTATCACAGGAAAGGTTTAAAATGTTTATTTTCCTAAATCTGGAATGATGACTCGTGCAAAGATAGGTCTTCCACCATTTAGTCCACTTTCTAACGCAAGTCTGCTCACATGCCTGGTCGATAGAGGGAATTCACTGGAGGTTTAATTCAATTAGGAACCCAGTAAATATATTCTCAGTTTCACTGTCATCCATAGCCTTCTGCAAACAAGTTCTCAGATTTCAAGCTTTAATAGAGATCCCTCTTCTGCTCTTGGATTGTGTTTTTCACAATGTTTGAATCACAGATGCTGGTGTTCGTCTTCAGTGTGGACCAATCGATCACCTAACTGAGGCAGCTCCTTAGTTTAAAAGCCCAATCACTGTTCTTTCTACCAGACAGGCCTGGTATTGAATAGGACCGTGTCATAAGAACAGCTTGTTCTTAGAATCGGGCTTTGATGAAGTTCAAACACAAAACCTGAGGGATAGATTTCTTGAGATTGCATGCTCATGTTTGCACCCTTTCTGAATTACTGGTTATGAGCAAACATGTTGTACTGTGTTAGTATGGGTACTTTAGAGAAACAAATCCACAGAAAGTCATGTATAAGAGAGAGTTTTAGATAAAGGTTAAGTGTGCATCAAGAAAACATCCCAACCCATTGCTGCCCAAGCCCACAAGGCCAACATTAACCCATTAACCCATATGTCAAACACCAATCCACAAAGTCCTCCTCCATCTCACAAAACAGACGCAATGACACCAACTGCAGGAGGAATGCCGAGTCAGTGAATGTGTACACATTTCATCTCTGGCAGTGGTCTCCTCACGGGTGCTCCAGCGCCCAGGGCTGCATTGGGATAAGTCCATATGGCTTCTCCTCAGAGATGTCTTGCAAGAAGTGAGCCTTGCCAGCTAAATCAGGGAACTGGCTAATGCAGCTGCAACCTGGTATGACTATCACAAAGCAAGAGACCCGAGATCTAGAAAAGCGAGGCTCACCAAGCCATTTATCTCTCTGCCTTTCAATTAACCCCACATGTGTTTATCAGCCAGGTTGGCACAATAAACTAACTCAATCCACCCCTTGCCAATCTGGACCATGTACATAATTCTTTAACTTCATGATTGAAATTAAGTAACTCCTAAATTTAATCCTATAATCCTGTGAATATGTTCCTCCACCTATGAAAGTTTGTAAGCCAACCGCTTCATACCTTTATCTCCTCAATTTTGAGCATCCAATTTATATACTGCCCACTTACATCAACCCAGTGCTCTGAGAAGACAATCATATTTTTCAACATGAAGAGTCTTCATTCCAGTTGGTACCTTGTGAAGTCTGCATCCATAAGCAAAGTAAAATCTGGACAGGCAATCCATAAAGTCAGCAACAATATGTACGAGTTCACAGGCTCAAAAATCTCCATCTGGTCGGGTTCTGTTCAACTCAATGTGGGATGCCTCACTCAGCCTCCACAGGGTACCCATTGGTCACCTTTCCGTTAGACAATGGACTCTCACCAATACTCAGCAAGCCTAGCCCCCTCATGCTAGGTCATGAACAGTCAACCTGCTCTAGTCTTCTCTTTTTTTTGTAAATCAAGTCCACAGGTGTCAGTGGCCAAACTCACCTCATCTCTTTATTGCTGCATTTCTCCCACTTCTACTCAACAAATAGATCCAGGTGGTAACTCAGCATGTATTGAAGCTTGCTCACGGACTCCTTTTAACATTAAGTCCCAGAGAGGAGTTTTCTTCATGGTTCCAGATTTTTTTTTTCCAGTTTCTGAAAAACATCATTGGTTCCTGATTACTCCAAAGCACTGGGTGAGGCATATCTTTCTTTGCAGGCATGGTCTAAACTCACCTTAAGATCAAATTTTAATAGCTCAAAGCAAGTGGGCTTACAAGCTTTGTATTTTCATATTTCCTCTATTTTCTCAGAAAAACATCTGAGTAAATAGAGTGGCTTTATCTGACCTCTGGGTAGACAAGAAAAACTACCACATGGGAGAGGTCAAATAAACATCTACTCTCCATCTTTTGATTTCTCTAGTACCTCACTCCCAAGATACCATAATGCGTTAGTCTGAAAACTTTAGAGAAACAAATCCACAGAAACTCGTGTATAAGAGAGAGTTGTAGATAAAGGTTAAGTGTGCATCAAGAAAACATCCTAACCTAGTGCTGCCCAAGCCCACAAGGCCAACATTAACCCATTAACCCATAATTCCAACACCAATCCACAAAGTCCTCCTCCATCTCACAAAACAGATGTGATGATGCTGACTGCAGGAGGAAAACTGAATCAGTGAACATGTAGGCATCTCAGCGCTGGCAGGGATCTCCACACGGCTGCTGCAGCACCCAGGGCTGCATCAGGGTACGTCCATGTGGCTTCTCCTCAGATATGTCTTGCAGGAAGTGAGCTTTGGTAGCTAAAGCAGGGAAATGGCTAAAGCAGCTGCACCCTGGTCCGATCACCACAAAGAAAGAGACCCGAGAACTAGAAAGGTGAGGCTTACTGAGCCATTTATCTCTCTGCCTTTCAATTAGCCCCACATGTGTTTATCAGTCAGGTTGGCACAATAAAATAGCTACCTCAAGTATGCAGTACATGTTTCATTTTCTCAATTAATTTAATTTTCTTAAATGCAACAAGATAGCAATCCTGGTAATGCAGTGGTCAATATACTAGCTGTCGAAAGGTTGGGAGTTTGAATCTACCAACCTTTCTGTGAGAAAAGATGTAGTAATCAACCTCCATAAAGATGTCAACATCGCAAACTCTATGTACAATATATTTTTCTGCTTTCTAAATTGTAACTGCCTTATTTTGTTCATTTACTTTTTTAGTATAGAATAGTTACCTGCTCAACCTAGAGAATAGGAGCCCAGATAGTTTCATTTATTTCTCCAAGACATCAAATGCTTGGGCTGTACTTGTGTTAGGCTAAGTTGACTAGAGACACAAATCCAGTGACACTCATATATGTCTAAGAGAGAGTTTTATATCAAGAAGTAATTATGCATCAATGAAATATCCTATCTCAGTCCAACTCAAGTCCATAAGTCTAATGCTAAGTCCATAAGTCCCTCTTCAGATTCACAAAGTCACATGCATTGACGCAGAGTGCAGGCACATAACTGGCTGGTGGGTGTAAAGTCTTGTGGATCCAATGATTGTGGAGGCATCTCCAGGACTCATGCAGGGCTCAGTGTGACTCCTCAACAGGGAGGAGAAAGGGGAGGTTCTCCAGACCCTCCTTATGAGGAGGTCATATGCACAGGGAGCCACCATCAGGCTGTGATCTGATTGACAGGCTAGACTCCACCCTTACACTTGGATACTCTCAAATTGGCATGAAAATATACAACTCCCACAGACCACCCCTTTTCCACATGACACTTTTGCACAACTCTTTTGCCATAGATAATTTTAAAACAAAGCCAATAATGAAATTGTACTTGAGCCTAACAGAATACAATTAAAATTCATAGTCAAAATGCGCCAGCCTCATTTAAACATAACATTCAATAAGTGAACAAACAAAATTACTCTCTATCTAAGGATCTCAGTTGTGAACACTTACAGCATAATCCTTTCAAAATATTCCACCTCCTATGAAAATTCGAAAGACAGCCACTTCATGCCTTTATCCTCCATTTTCAGTATCTAATTTCTATGCTGCCCACTTATATCAGCCCAGTGCTCTGAGGAGACAAGCATGTTCTTTGAAGTGAAGAATCGCGATTCTAACTGGAACCTTTTGGGTTTGCATCCATAAGCAAAGTCAAATCAGGATAGGCCCTCCATGAAGTCAGCAGCAATATTCACCAATTCACAGGCTCAAAAAACTCTTATCTTCATGTGGTCAGGTTCTGGTCCACTCAATGTGGCCTGCCTCACTTAGCCACACCATGGTTACCACAACCAG